>NC_048604.1:4550236-4898726 GCF_003668045.3 Cricetulus griseus
AGTTTTTCTGATTTTGTATAGATTTGTCTGGTGTCCCTGAATGTGGTCTGTTTTAGGGAAGACTTGTGTACTGCTGAGTAGAGTGTGTATTTTTGGTGTTTGTTGGTATAGTGGTTTAATACAAAGGTCCCCCAAAGACTCATGTATTTGAATGTTTGGTTCATAGGGAATGACACTATTAGGAGGTGTGGCTTTGTTGGATTTTGTGTGGCCTTGTTGAATGACTGGTCTTAGGAAGTGGGCTTTGAGTTTTCAGATGCTCAGTCTTGGCCAGTGTGTTACTGTCACTCTCTGCTGCTTACAGATCAAGATGTAGAAATCTCAGCTACCTGTCTAGCACCATGTCTTACCACTCTGATGATAATGGACTCAACCTCTAAACTGTAAGCTGGCTCCAATGAAATGTTTTCCTTTATAAGGGTTGATGTGGTCATAGTGTCTCTTCACAGCAATAAAATCCCAACTGAGGCAGAAGTTGGTACCAGGGATTTCGGTATTGTCATGATAGGCCTGACCATGTTTCTTATTGCTGGAATGTAAACTTTCTGACTTAGCATTAGAAAAGCAGCTAAATGCCTTAAGTAGGAATTAATTGGCTATACTTGTAGGAACATGGAAGACAGTGGTGCTGAGGGTGATTTGAACTGTGGAGGCCTGGTTCAAGAGATTTTAGAGGAGAATATTTGTATGTGACCTATAGATTTTTGTGATATTTTGGTGAAGTATATGACTGCTTTGTGCCCTGGTCCAAAAAATCTGTCTGAGCCTAAATTGAAGAGTTTTAGATTAAGCGTGTTGGTAGAGAAAGTCTCAAAACAGCCTAGTGTGGACAGTGTTGTATGGTTATTTGTGACCATACTTATGTAGAGGTATGACGAAAAAGGGCAGGCTGAGCAAGGAAAGTCACAAAATGTACAATTTGAAGAGAAAATGGGTACCAGGAAGCAAAATGGAGCTAAATACTGTGTTCAAGGAGATAAACAGATTAAAGAAAATCCTAATGTTAAATGGAATAAAGGGAGTGGTGACCTCAGGGCAAGACCCCACATAGATAAATTTCAAAATTATGAAAAAGAATTAAAGAAAAGCTTAGGGATGGGTGTGGCAGTACACACCTTTAATCTCAGCACTCAAGAGGCAGAGCCTGCATGCTTCCATGATTTCTGACATGACCATAATGATTACACCTCTGAAACTATAAGCCAGCCCCAAATAATTTTTCCTTTAGAATAGTCGCCATGGTCATGGTGTCTCATAGCAACAGAAACCCTAACTAAGACAATGGTAATCTGTGTCTTTAATTCCAGTAGTATGCTTTATATGAAATTGGGTACATCAGAGTTTGGTGTACATATGTGTAGGATAGTAATATCTTAACTGTCCTCTCAATTAGAATGAATTGTCTTGTATGCATTCCGATTAGTTTTAGTTTGATGTCTATTTTGTCAGATATTAGGATAGCAACACCTGCTTGCTTCTTGGTCCTACTTCCCTAAAATTTGCTTTGTCCATCTTTTAATTTTAAGCTGGCTCCTATCATTGACGATGATGAGCTTCTTGTAGGCAACAGGAAGATAGGTTTGTTTCTTAGTCCATTTAACTGACCTGTATTTTTTGCTTGAGAATTGATGCTATATTTAAACTTGAAAACTGTGCATTAATTGTTGCCATTCTGTTGGCTTTTTGATGTTTGTGTTCTGAATCTTATTTTGTGTCTCAATAATTACAGCTTCATATGTTTTATTTCCATTGTCTCTTGGATATGCTTATTCCTCTCTTCAGTACAAACTATTATACTGAATTCACTATGCTCTGAAAGGCTGGTTTGGTGGACAGGTTCTGTTGGCTTATGTATATAATGATTTTTTTTCTTTTTCCCTGAAGTATGGCAGATATTTTTGCTGGGTATACTAGTATAGGTCTACATCTAAGATCTTTTAGAAATTGGAGTACATTGCTCTATGTTTTTTCTAGCTTTTAAAGTTTCCATTGAGAATTCAGCTGTTAATCCAATGAGTTTTTCTTTATATGTCACTTGTGTTCGATCTCTGCTTACCTCCCTCTCTCTTCTCTCTCTCTCTCTCTCTCTCTCTCTCTCTCTGCTTTCAATATCCTATCTTTGTTCTGTATATTTAATCTTTTGACTATAATATGCCATGGAGACTTTCTTTTCTGATCTTGTCTATTTGGTGTTCTGTGAGCTTCTTGTATCAGTATGTGTATGTCTTTCCTTAATTTGGGAAAGCTATTTTTATGATCCTGATGAATATCTTGACCCCAGAGATTCTTCTCTTTTTTTTATATCTATAATTCAAAGATTTGATCTTTCCATGGTGTCCCTCGGTTTTTTCATGTCCCTTTCATGTGTTTAATTTTTCATCTGTATTTGTGTCATCCTCTATTTTTTACTATTTCTTATTTAGAAACAATCTTATTTTACATATCAAACCCAGTTCCATCTCTCTCCCATCCTCCCATGCCCCCCACAGACACCACCATCCCACCTCCATCCACTCCCCAGGGAGGGTGAGGCCTTCTAAAGGGGATCATCAAAGTCTGTCACATCGTTTGGGGAAGGACCTAGGCCCTCCTCCATGTATCTGGGCTGAGAGAGTATCCCTCCATGGGGGATGGGATCCCAAAGTCCATTTGTGCACTAGGGATAAATACTATTTCTTCTGCCAGAGGTCCCATAGACTGTCCAGGCCTCCTAACTGACACCCACATTCAGAAGGTTTGGTTTGGTCCAATGCTGGTTCCCCAGCATTTTGACCGGGGTATGTGTGCTCTCACTTGGTCAGGTCAGCTGTTCCTTTGGGTTTCTCCAGCATGGGCTCCACCCTTTGCTCATCCCTCTTCCCTCTCTACAGCTGGATTCCAGGAGTTTAGCTCAGTGCTTAGCTGTGTATCTCTGCTTCCGCTTCCATCAGTTACTGGATGCAGGCTCTAAGGTGGCATTTAAGGTAGTCATCAATCTCATTATAGGGGAAGGACATTTAAGGTAGCCTCTCCACTGTTGTTTATTGTCTTAGTTGGGGTCATCCTTGTGGATTCCTGGGAATTTCCCTAGTGCCATGTTTCCTGTTAAGCCCATAGTGGCTCCATCTATTAAGGTATCTCTTTTTTTGCTCTCTCTATTATTCCCCTGTCTCAGTCTTCCTGATCCCTCATGCTCTCCTCCCTCTTCTACACTATTTTTAAGTTCTAATATACAATCTTCTACTTTATCCATTCTGTTGGTAATGCTTCCCCTTAAGTTTTGCAATTGGTTTGAGTATTATTATTATTATTATTATTATTATTATTATTATTATATTTTCATTTAACCTTTAGTCCTCTTCAATATTTCTATCTCTTTACTGTACTCAATTTTCAAATCATGAATTGTCTGATTCATTTCATTCAGCTATTTGTTTGTGTTTTTTGAACACCACCCAGCATTTATTCCCATCATCTTTAATTTCACTGAACTCTTTTATACACCTTCTTTAACCTCTGAGCTCATAAGGCAAGACTAGTGCAAGGACTGTATATCATGAAGTAGGCCAGGTGGTGTGGAGAAGGCAGGAAGGTGAAGTTTTGGGGAAACTCTGTAGGCAAGACCCATGCATGAACTGCAAGTCCAATTCTAGGCTCATGGTGATGGCTCTGGCAGGTAAGGTTCTGGGAAACTCACCAGGCAAAGACAGTATTCGACCTGTGTGTACAAAGCCAGGCTTGGGAATGTTGCATGTTGTGCTTATTTCTTTGGATTTATCAATTCTAAATTCAAACCACTATCATTTCTATGACTTTAATTATATTTCTCATTCTAATTCTCTTAAGGATAAATACTTAACTCCATTTTGTAGTCAAAACAAATTTCTGGGTTTTAAGCGTTCAAGCACCCAGACCTTGAAAAGCATGTTATTATGAAGTTTAATGCACGTAGTCAGAGGATTTTTAGTGTAATGCCATCCATTACCATACTTCAAACATGAGCATAGTTAATTATTAATTAAGAAGCACCTCAAATTAACACTTCTGTGCCAACTATGCAGTTCACTCAACTGATAAACTCATTCAATCATATTGATTCCAATACTCATCTTTGCTCTGGGAGGAGTTAGGGGAATGAGTTGGTTGAGGAATATATAATCAAAATATGAGATACTCAAAGAACTAATAAAATTATATTGTTAGTATTCAAACATCTGTACTGGCCTACCTTTGGGATTCTGACAGTATATGTTCTCAGCTATGTTCCCTTTTTAAAGGGCCCTGCCTAACTTCCACTTCTGTCTCTCTCTCTCTCTCTCTCTCTCTCTCTCTCTCTCTCTCTCTCTCTCTGCCTGTCTCTCTATCTCCCCCATGCATCTATTTTTTTCTTCTGCCGCTCTTGTCCTCAGAGGCTGGTCTCCCCTGCTCCCTACCCTTTTTCTCATTCCCTTTCCCCTAATTAAAGAAAACCCTTCATGTGACCTATATCATAGGTCACATGGTGTCTTTCTCAAGCAACTTTTTTAGAATATATATATATATATATATATATATATATATATAGTGCTTTTTAAGAGTATTTCTGGACAATGTAAGTTACATGGGTTATCCCACACATCTAGAAAGGCAAATAAGATCTCTGCTTTCCATTAAGAAGTTTCCCAGGTCTCACAACATTTGTCAATGTACTCAGATGAATCAGAAATAAATGAATCCAAGGCCAATATTCAGTATGCAATAGAAATGCTGCTTGCAGGGTCTTGCAGTAAAATGTTCTAGGGGAAGAATTGCTTGGGATTGGGATAAGCCTCCTTAGCATCCCTGGCATCTATCTACCTTAGCATGTGACTGACGTTAAACCTAAGCACCACATTGTAGCTATTGCAAAAGTAATAGTTGCAGCTGAATGCATGATAGGCTACAGTTGGCATCACAGCTTGAAATGGTGGCAGTGGTGCTGGCAGGCCCACCTTACTACTGAATCATAACAAGATGACTGTCAACTCAGAGGCCCTACTTTATTCTCAAGCCACGTTTTTTCCCACTACACTAGGACAGATTAGTTCGGGACCCAAATATAAGACTTGCCATTTATTCCCATTGCATTTTCTATGACAATTCCAAGCTCATCAAGATCTCTTTCGATGTCAATTTCATGCTCCAGGGAATTGCTTGCCTTCTGGCTCCAAGTCACAGACAAATCTGTTAAGACTGCTTTCTAAGTCCTCATTTGGATCATTGAGAAAAAGAGAAGCAGGCCACAAGGGATCTCCAGGACCTGCCTCTAGACTTCTTTCTGTAAGGGAGGACATTAATCCATTATCCACGGCCTCTGGACTGAACCCTTTAATTGGTTACACAATCACATAACTGATCTGTAAATGAGGATTTCACAACAGATGCTGCCAAGTGCTTTGCTGAGGTCCAAAACCTCTTGCATGCTTTTCTCTCATCTACCTGCCTGCTTGTCAGCTTGATCAGAATGAAGGATGCCATTCTACCACAGCTAGAGACTCTGATTCCCTTGCATTTTCAGTTCCATTTTTGATTTGATACCCTTTCTAAGATCTCACTCACCATTGCTCTAAATGCACATTTTAATATCTAAAATTTTCCTGGAACCCACATCTAGCAAGCTATAGCTACATAAGATACCCTGTTCAAGGAATCTCCCTCCTGAAAATTTACAACTCCTTGTCCATCTGGTGATCTATATAGTTCTTTTTTATAGTTCTGTATGATTCATTAATGATCCATATTAATGACTCAGGTTCTTGTTAGGTAATACTCTCTTTCCTTCAATGTGTTGGCCTGTCATTCATCATGGCCTCTAACAATGGGGAGCCTTCTTACAATGGCACTATCCTTCTCTCGCTTAAAAGTAGAAGTTAATTCCTAAACTCTAATTGTACAATGTTCACACCTCAGAAGGTGGGAACTCAGGAAATACTGTGCACAGGAAAGCAATTAAGGCAACTGAGTTATCAGTGAACAAAATGGCATACTGGATTATTATTTCTCACAATCTTTGAATGCATAGAAGCACTGATGTGATCCTCTATAGCGTAGGACCAAGCAATGAGTACTTCTAGCCCTCCAGAGTCAGCTTTGTGATGTCCCAGGTGACTGAGGGACTGTTGTGATTGGAATGAAACTTAAAATAATCACCTTAGCTCAATAAAGAAAGACATAGGGTATTTAAGAAAGTGGGGTTAAGTGTGAGTTAAAAGGCAAGAGCCCTAGAGAGGCTAGGTAACAAACTGGGCTCAAGGGGGGACACACAGATCTCCCTAGGAAGGGGAACTAGAAGAGATTTTGTGGGTAGACTGGGGGTGGGTGGGGATGGGAACATGAAGATCAGGTGGGGAGGGAGAGTACTGAAAGAGAGTACTGGAAAGTAGGGCATTCGGGGATCACTTAGAAACCTGGTACAAGGGAAATTTCCAGGAATTTACAAGGATGATCCCAGGTCAGGATTAAAATCAATAAATTAATTAAAAAATAATGACAACAAAAAAGAAAATACTAACACACACACACACACACACACACACACACACACACACACACACACACACAAAGAGTGTCTCATTATGTCTTCTACAAAAATGGGTGCATCCACATTAATGCCATTTTTGTTTGAGAAGAACTTTAAAGTCCATGATTGCTAGTATGGATCTAGATCATATGGTTTTAGTCACTAAATTTTGTTACTAAACTTGATGTAAAGAAATATGGTTTACAATGTCAACAAATCTGCTAAATAATATTTCAATTCACTGTCAGAATACATTGTTTTCATGTCAGTTTCTGATCTTGGGACTTTCAGTGTTCAAGAATTATTATGCTGGGACACTGGTAGTAAAGAAAAATGTAAGTCAGAAAAATGCCTTTGGAAGCAAAGGTGCCTGTTAAGCAGCTTTGTTGGGCAGTATTGACGTTGGAGCAGTATAGTCTGTGATGGCAGCACCCCATATGTGTAACAGACAGCCTCTAATCAACCACTCTTCTGACATGCTTCTGCTCATCAGTGGCTCTGTTAAAGTTCCTCCAGAAAGAGAACTTGTGCATGCCAAAGGCAGAACTAGCCTTGCAGAAGTTAGAGTTCTTCAAAGCACACACAGGAAGTGATGCAAAAACCTCAGTGTGCAAGGCAAAAGTCTCATCATTCTGCAAACCTGTTGTGCCAGCTCATCAACCAAAAGCAGGTTGGGGGTTATCTGTGCTGATGATGCTGGAAGGAGCAAATGTTCACCCATCAGAGACTCTCAGTTTTTTTCAATGAAGGAGTCATTGAAAAGGGCAGGGGCCCTAGTTGGCACTGGTTAGATCCAGAAAACACATGGTAACTTCTGACTTACTTCTAGGGTAAAGGTACTCATGCTTGGTATGGAGAACCCTGTCCTGCCTGCTGAGAATTCCTTGAACTTGGAATCTTTTCCTACAGGAGTAACTATGCCATCCTGAGGAGCACTATAACCATTCTGGCATGGACTCCAGTACCCAGTTGTCTGAATTTTAAACTTACCTAAACCAATATTAGATGTGAAGACTTGAATGGAGTAACTCAATCACGTGCTATAAGTTTTCTTATCTGTGAAATAGAGATGTTTTCAAGAGAGTCTGCTCCATCGGAGTTTGGTGAAAAGCAAAACATCCTGAATGTGCTTTGCATAGTTGCTGACATATGGTAAGATTCAGCAAATGGTAGCTGGTGGGACCCTCTCCATGTAGACCTCCATTCAAGTGCCACCACTAGGGAACTCAGGCTCTATGGCCACAGCTACAAGGTGGGGAGAATGCCATGTGCCATGGGCTACACAGTGACATGGGATTTTCCTTGTCTGACTTCTCTCCACGTTTCATGCTGGATCCCCTTCTAAGAGGGCTTGCTCTGTGACACCTACACGGACAAATTAATGAGTGTATGCAGAAATTCCCCCTTGTGGGTGATGATTTTGGAAGGAGTACCAAGCTCCAAAACTAATTCCTGTTCAAATGCAATTGGGCTTGTGAGACCAGAGACCTTAACTGTCATCAGAAGCACTACTGAGTTAAGATACACCTGCAAGTCAAAAGACTGGCTTTGGAAGGCCTTGCTGCTCCCTCGATGTATGGGAGAATGTGGCTTGAACTAGTTTTGTCTTTCTCTGGACTGCACCGCCCTCTCCAGATGACAAACAATGTAAAAGAGGACCATACTTAGAACTCTCCCGGGATTTTGTTTCCTATCAGGGCCCAGAATATATAGAATGTAAATGAACACATCCAATCCAAGACTTACACTCACTATAATCTAGTTCAAGGTCAGTTTCAATTTCTGACAACAATATACATACATCATTTCTATATCAATTATAGGAGCCATTTTATGGCTTACTTAATAAAATGTTCATTACCCTTTTGCCTAAATGTGAAACTCACATTTAAAAAGGCATTTTTGGAAAATAGGTACATATTGATGGGAACAGCCTGAAATTGCCTTGGACATCAATACATGCAAATGGGTACTGTTTGGCTTACATCTGAGAGCCAAGGTACATTGGCTGTCAATTATATCTGATTTGAACTGCACAAGCTTTATCACATAAATGCCACCTGAATTTAACTGGATAATCTTTATTATAGAAAAGGGGAGAGTCAGGGTGTGATGGCACATGCCTTTACCTAGAACTTGGGAGGTAGAGGCAAGCAGATCTCTATGAAGCCAGCCTATTCTGTACAGTGAGTTTCAGGCCAGTTAAGACTACAGAGGATGATCTTGAACAGACAGGGGATAAGGGAAGGAGAAAGAGAGGGGACAGAGAGATACAGAGAGACAACGAGAGAGACAGAGTGACACAAAGAAAGACACAGAGAGAAAGAACAGAAAAGGGGTGAGCTTGGACCAGGTAAGTGGCTTCTAGAAGTCAGATTTCTTGATGGTGGCACTTGTCCCATTCCTGTCTCCTTGCTACTTTTGGATATTCATGGCATTAATGTCTCAGTACAATACAAGATCTCATGTATGTCTTCAAAAGCTTTTTGCAGACAAGTGTATGGAATAGGGTTAAGCTCTCCAATGGGAGACTAGATCTGATCAGCCTGGTGTGCCCACAATTGTTAAACTTAGAAGAGTGAGTCCACACTTCTCTCAAATCATGATATTGAGACAGGCCAATCTATGTCTACCTGCTACTGGGCAGCCAGCCAGAGACCCAATCCGAATGAATGGCATATTAAAAAGAAGAGCATGAGCTCCTGCATGGAGAGTGATAATGCTGCCTCTCTGGCAAGGAAAGGCCAGGGTGCTCTGCAGAATTGCATACTGCATTAAAACCAACACCATTCAAGAGAGTGGAATCACAGCCAGAGAAAACATCAGACCAATAGCTCAGCAGCCACTCAAAATCTCCATGGAGCATCCAAAGTCCATAAGAAGTGTAGTGGCACACTTTCCCTGTTGGAGTGCACCTACCAAAGTCCCACACAATAGATTGTACAGTCTAATACAAGACAATACCCTATCCTTCCTGTGTTAGAGTCAAGTTCCTTGTAAGCTGTCTTGCTTGTGGTTACATATGCTTATACATGATAGAAAAAGGAAAGACAGTTGAGAGTGGAAAGCAGCATATCCAAGAGGATGAAGACTGGCAAGATAGCCTAGATACATTTGAAAATAGCTCATGCAATCCAATGAGAGTGACTGAGCAAACCACCGCCCCAGGACTTACTCCCCCACATTGGCCCTGCAATTCTAGCTACTCAATGCTTCCATTTGCAGACATAAACATCCACTTATGAGTTCTGAAAACACCATCTAAGCCAACATTCAGATTCAAGCAATGCTAATAGAGCTGCATAATCAGTAAACTCATTTTCCTCCTCTGTGCCTTTGCAATATTTTTCCAGAAAGAATGCACTAGAGTCTCTCAGATAAAAGTTGACATGGAAGTAAGTTACATAGAAATATTGGGTATTGAGTAAAATATGCCTCACTCTTCAGATAAGAGAGCAGAGATCTTTTTCTCTTATCTGAAATCAGATCCTTTTGTAGAACTGGTGAAATGGAAGTAATCATGAACTGAGAACATTAATCAAGAAAAAACCTGTTCTTTCTTGTTCAGAATCTTGGTAGATATAAAACCCAATAGAGAGCAAATAGAATCAATTTTGACTGCAAGAAACAACAATTTTTCTCTGAAAATGATCTTATTTTTCACATCTCGCCCAGATACAGTATACTTGTCTCACCAATGACTTGATAAAAGCAGCGCACCCCTCCAGCCCAAGAACCAGCCATTTTCTCCTAGTGATGTGCTGGTAAATGTTTAACAAGGGACTTAGCCAAGAGCGGGAAGATGACTGAAAGTGTTATTGCAGCACTTGATGATTTCTTCTTTGTAAATGTTCTTACTGTGATTGATTTATAGGTACTAACATGATGCCAAGCAGATCACAACCCCCTAAATACGTAATACAGGATTTTCAGGAACAAGTAATAGCCAGTTGGAATGCATCACTCTCTTCCAAGTCTGTGTGCTCCCTGAGGCTTCCATTCTGGGATCATAGAGGTGTGAAGAGAAAAATCACCAAAGAATAAATCCACTATAACAGTCAATGCACACATTGTTGCCTTTGGGTTTACAAACTCTTTATTGAGTCACAGTATTGCCACTAACCTTTTTAATTGCCCACATGTGACAGGAGGTTTTATAAGTATTATTTCATTTAATCTGCATGCCACTGCTAGGAGTTAAGTATTGTTATTACCATTTTACAGAGGAAAAACTGATGTTGAAAGATGATTATCCATAATGATGCAGCTGCTAAGTTGGGGAGCTAGCACCAGAACCTGACAATTGCCTTGGTTGTGCTTTGGCAGTGAGAAGAAAGCACAATATCAAAAAAATCATAGTGGCAATGGTTTGACCTAGCTGAGGAATCAGAGAGGGGAAACATCAATTAATAAAATGGGTTTCAATACCGCCTTAGCCATCACTCTTATTCTTTATTCCATAGATAGAATTCAACAAACCCATGTGCTTCAATGGGGAAAATTTCATTTTGATTTTTCACTAACCTCTAACTGAAATGTATCATTTCTTCAATTATGAATGCTAGAAACAAACCACAGAAATATTTATGGTACCTGTGACTTTGTCATTGAGAGAAATCACAGATATTTTTATTTTGCATTATAGTCATAGCAAGAGTCTCTAAATATCATTACCTTGAAATTACAGTAATTATTAGACTCAATGCTAGATTGCATTTAATGTGCTAAGAAGCACACAAGTTAATATACTGCATATTTGCTTTGTTAATATGCTGATAGTTCTTTTGATCTAATTGGTATTCCTTGTTGTCTCATTATTTAATTTTATGCATTTAAAACATGTGTTTTCCTGAGAAGAGATCTTTAAGCTTCACAAGAAACCCAATGGCACCCATGGAAGTATAGGACAGAGTAAGAATCCTGTCATCTTAGAGAAATTTCTGCAGCACCCACTACTGAGCCTCTTCCCTTCAGGAAGAGCCAAGGAGCAACCGTTGCCAATGCCATAAGGATCTTAGAATTGATAGCCCCCCCTTTCTCTCCAGGTATAATGAACTTGTTGATATCCATTACAACAGATCTCCTGAGAGCCCTAGATCTGGTTGCCAGAAGGCTGGCATGCTTGTTTATTTAGGATAGCTGGGCACTTTTGGACAGAGGACGTGCCTATGGCTTATAATCACTGATGAACACTCCAAAGTTATTTTCCCCAGTGAGACAGTTTGGGATCCATGAGTCAGTCCTTCCTGGGAAATGGCTGAGAGGGAGCTTTCAGAGATGGAAATGAAGTAGAAAGAGAAAGTGAGGGAGGGGTAGGGGAGAGGCTGAGTCAGACCTCAAACACTCTTGTAGGGCATCCTAGGAGTCCTGGTCAATGGAAAAGGGCACTTTTCTGGCCTGTTGGGGCTGAATCATACCTAGAATCTCCAGGTCTTCATTTGAGGCCAAGATGAAAGGGTCCAAACCTGGAGAATGTTTGCCACAGAGAAACTCTAGAACAAATATGCCACTATCTTGATGGAAAAATACTGAGAGTGTAGATCTTCCAGGTAACATAGGACCCATATTTTCCTGATATGAATATCAAGAAATCATGAGCCATGTACACTTGATTTTTCAGAGCCTAGGGAAATGAAACCACACATTGAACTGGTAATTTTTGCCTCAGAGTGATTCTCCTTAATATAATGGAGCTCAGGGCAATGTGTCTTCCTTTCCTAACTATAACTTTGGGTTTTATCTAGCTGGGGAAGAAATTTTATTTTTCTCGCCCACTTCTGGCATTCCTTGACTTTGTAGTAGGGAGCAAGACCTTTGCCCTTTCTGTGCCTATGTGTCCTCTTCTCCAAAATGGTGACAATAAAAATAATGTCTACCCACCAAACACTGCAAGGGGGCAAAGTACTATAAGATGCAGGACATTGTAAATTCACAGGGTGGCCATACCCACAAGACTCAGCTGTTGGTTCTGCTCTACTTTTCAGGATTTCAAAGGCTCCTAGCAATATACTTGGCAAAAAAGAATAGGCTTCATAAATATCCAAGACTTTTTTTCTTCCTTCCAGGCTACTCTTCTCATCTGATTACTTTACATTAAAGGACAGTAAGAGAGGACAGTAGCAATGGGTACTCAGGAGCAGAGTGGCTGAGAACAGCTATGCAGGGCTGAGTTTCTTAATGTGGGTCTCATGTGCATGGTGATCTTCCTTAGCATTTTCTTCATCTGAGCGGGAAAGTTGCCATGAAATGCTGTTGGTAAAGTCTCTGGAATGCAAATATGGAAAGTTTGGTGTCTGTTCAAAAGTCATTTTGCAACTCAAAGGCAAGGCTGAAGCCCTGAATCTGTCCTCAGGTTGTGACCCTTGGATTCATGGGTTAAAAGGTACATCAGATGTTACCTAGTTCTAATCTCATTCTGGGTTTGGAAGGTAACTAAAGTCCAGGAGGGAAAGCCACTGCCACATTTGGCAAAGCAGCTCCTAGAAACGATTTCCTTTGGCTCCAAGTATTATAGTCTTCAGGGTTCCACATGCTGTTATTTCCTAGGCCCCTTCCCAACCAAACCTGAGAGACTGAGTAATTCCTAACTTAGGGCTTTGTCTGTGGGGTAAAGAATTCTCTGACAGGGTGTGGAGCTTTTTTTGCTTTTCTTCAATTCAGCTTTTGAAGGGATTATGAGGAGGGGAGAAGGGCTGTAGAATGCAGAAAGTGCTCTAAGGATAAAAATAGGCATTCTAACAACTGCCCAGCCCTTACTTATTCCGGGTCAAAGCCAAGTACATCCTGTTCTATTGCAATGGGTTCCCAGATGTGGGTAAGAACATGACTCTGTAGTTGAACTCCAGAGTCTAGACACTAGCACACAGAACTGCCTATTCATTTCCCAAGGTCTTTTAGTCTTTCAGTTGATAGCAAGACTTCTAGACACTTGGCTGTCCCTCTCTTTTTCAAGCACTCAGAGCTCTCAAGCCTCTATTAAGAGAACCAGCGACTACATTTGAGGCTCCTTATTCCCAATGCATCTCTATTTCCCACATCCAGCTGTGCCTTTATAATTCTCCTCTCTTTAAACTCTATTAAAGAATTTAGTCTCCAGAACCAGGTCCCAGATTTTTCGAATCCATCCCAATGTCTACTTAACTGTAGAATATGTGAGAAAATGCATGAATCTCTGCCAATTCCCTAGAAAGCCATGGAGTGCTAAAAATAAATAAAATTAAATAAATAAAGCACATACCATTGTTGGAATGTAATATACACTTATTTTGAAAAGCAATTTGGGGATTTCTCAACAAGTTAAGATATACCTTATGACCCAAACATTTTAATACGTAGTGTTTACCTAAAAGACTTTGAAGTAAATGCTTGTTCACCTATATTGATGGCATTTTCATTTTATAATTGTGAGGAAACTGGAGACAATTCAAATACCATTAAAGGATGAATGGATAAGCAAATTGTGGTAGAATCTATACAACAGTGTACTCAGCAATAGAAAGGATTGAGTAGCTGATATGCATTCAACAACATGCATGGGTCTCTGTCATTTCACCAAATGAATAAAGTCTGACACAGCATCCTTATTTTACAGTTGCATATATAGAACTCTAGGAAATATAAATTACATATCAGTGGTTGCTTGGAAACGATGGGCATGGGCCAGAAGGAGGAACTATAAGGAACCACTAGAAAACTTTTATCGCTTTGTAGATAAGGGATATATTCATATATATATATATATAATATATATATATATATATATATATATAGAGAGAGAGAGAGAGAGAGACAGACAGACAGACAGACAGACAGACCAATAATGGCAGAATGTTATGCATCAATAGCAGCAACAGCTTTTCCAGGTTCTGCAGTCATTTAAACAAAATTGTAGAGACATCTAGCACTCTCCATTAAAAAAAAAGTAACAAACAAAATCCCAGAAAAACAGCACAGTTCTGTTACCCTTGTGGTACCTGGCACCATTTTTTTTAAAAATTAGCTTCTCAATCATCATCCTTATCTTGGCAATAGTGATGATGTATAAGTGTCAAATGCAATCAAATTTTACTTTAAACATTTGCAGTTTCCTATACTTTAATTATAACTCACTGAAGTTGTAAGATAAATGGCCTAATTAAAATAAAGCTTAAAGAATGGGAAAATCCTTGATAGCTATACATTTGATAAATGATTAATATCTAGAATGTATAAAGAACTTAAAAACCCAAATAAATTAAACAATGGTTAATAAGCAGGCTAAGGAAATGAGCAGACATTTCACACAAGACTAAATATAAACAGCCAATAAACACTTGAAAAAAATGTTCCACATCCTCAAATCATCAGGGAAATGTAGAAATAAGAACGACATTGAGACTACCTCATTGTAATCAAAATGGCTAATATCAAGAAAACGAACAAGTGCTAGTGGGGTGAAGTCACTATGGGAATCAGTATGAAAGTCCTTTAAATATTAAAAACAGAACTACAAATGACACAGCTCCATTGCTTCTGGGTGCATACTTGAAGAACTACAAGTCAAGAACTACAAGTCAGCATAGCACTGACACCTTGACATCCATCTTTACTGCAACACTATATACAATGGCAAAGTTACGGAATTAGCACAGGTGTTCATCTGCAGATGAATGGGTAAGGTAATGTAGTGCTATTTTAGTCATAAACAAGACCTGTTGGCAGGTCTGGTTCCTCTAGAGGCTCTAAGATGTCCATGCTTCCAAGGCTGTCCTAGACTCTGGTGGCATCCAGCAATACTTGATCTTTCTTGCTAAATGGATGATGACTCCAATCTGTGCTTCTTCATGCACATGCTCTTCTCCCTGTATCTCATTGTCTGCATCCAAATTTCCCTCTTCTCATGAAGACACAGTCGTATTAGTTTACAGATCATTTACCACTAAATTATCATTCACAGGTTCTAGATATTAGGATTTCCATATATGTTTTGGGGGGCACAACTTAATATATAACACCATTCAAGTCTCTGAGTTAGACACCTCCCTCAGTTGTGGATAACAGTATTAAAGTCATAGATTTTTGCACTAAGTTTGTCTTAGTGAAACATCAATGAAGCCTATCTTTGATAGCCATATGTTGATTGTAACTCTCAACCATATCTCAGGTCTGCCTACATCCACTGTCCACTGTCCTGGCTCTTATTCCTCCATGTTCTCCTGAATTTCTGACATAGCCTCCTCTCAGTAGACCTTCCTTGCATCAATTTTCCTATTTCTAATTTGTCCTAAAGTCTGAATAACATTTCTAAGATCATTGATATCACTCACTGATTGTCTCCAGGGAAAGTTCCAAAGCACCATTTCAGAGTCCTTTACATGGGCCATACCCTCACTGCCATGCCCGTCTATTACACCCCCAATGCTCACACTCGCTGCTGTCAAACTGACTACTTCAGAGCCTAAGCAAAGGCCCAGCTACTTGATAGTGGTACCCTCTTTTTCCTCTTGGCCATTACCTCATTGCCAGGTTTCATCTAAGCCACAAATATCCTCTCATTTCCTTAAAATCAATAGTACATAATTTGGAAAACGTTTTTCTTCTCTCTAACACTGGAAGAACTTATTTAGGGTTCAGCACTGGCTTTTAGGTTGGTGAGCAAGGAGAACCCATAACAAATGTTAAGTGATTCTAGAACCTGTTCAAAGGCTCTGAGGATAATAAAGCCTCAACTAACTGTGAGTTTCTATAGGGCAGAAGGATTTACTAGTAATTTATGATATACTTAGAACTTTCTGATACAGGAACAAAACCTTAGAAAATAGGTCAACAATAAGTTGTCCGTACTAAGAAGGTCAGAGGAAGCTTTTCAGAAATGACAGATGAGTGGGACACTAATGAGTGAGTGGGATTCTGACAGGAGAGGACAGATTCAGAGATGCAAAGATGGGTCAAAATTAACTGTGCAATGGGAATTAATTTTCTAGAAATAATTGTACTGAAAGGCTACAAGCAGTAACCTCAGAAAACAAAAAAATGTCATTTAGCATGGAGAAAACATTATTACATAGCTTGTATTTATTACAGTCATTCATATATTTATTTGTTAGGATGCCCACCCCATTAGCCTCGAAGTGCCCATGGCAGCATATGTGTATCACTACTCTTAATTGTGTTAAATGTTCAAGAACATCCACTATTTGGGCCAGAATGAAAATACACTAGTATCAGTATTATTACTGAGTATCTACTGAAGAAATAACACATGCCCCTGGTACTCTTTGGTCCTACACTGATGGAGTAGTAGAGAAGAACTTTTCACAAGTAATGTTCTTATGGTCATTTAGAAAGGACTGTATTCTCAACCCTCCATCCTTCTTTCCTCCTCTTCTTCCCCCTTTCTCTTTCTTTTTCTCAGAGTAGGTAGAGATGAGGTCATAGATAGGGCAAGGCCATCATTAGAAAATGCTCTGGATGTTAAGGAGACTTGGTCTTCTGTCTTTGTGTGCTGGAACCTGGCAGAGCCACTGACAAAGCCATGCCATGTGAGAATCCCATCAGAAGTCAATAAAAATAGAGAAAGAAAAAACTGTAAAGTGGTGAAACAGATTGAACTGAAGTCATGAAATATGGGACCAGTAAGGTAGCAGCAGCTTTAAAAGCAAGAGTTGGCTTGGTGGATAATCTAGAGATGGCTAGAGATAAAATGGGCTGTCTTCTAAAAGGGAGATTTCTGTCCATGGAAACTCCTTAATGAGGACACTGTACAGAGAAAGAAGACATCAGACATGAGATTAGCTTTATCTGAGTTGATGATTCCACCTAAAACAACCACTCCATGTCCACAGCTTCTAGAGAGTAGAGAATTGATAGGATAGAGTGACTAATTAGTGGGTGAATGGAAAGTAGAGATATGAACCAGAAATAATTCTGTAGTAGTTGCTAAGTGTTCTGATTAGAACAAGGGTTAGGATTGTCAGAGAAGAAACTGAGCTCCCTACACAATGAGATGAAAGTGAGAGAGGGATACGTGGGAGAGCAAGTGGAATGGAGATCTCAAATTTGGCCTCAATGTTCAGATGATAAGCTAGAAATGTATGTTTGAGAATGGTTTGTTTAGTTTATATGCCCAAACACCTGTGTGTAGAACTTTTTTTTTTATTTTATTAGAAACAAGCTTCTTTTACATGTCAATGCCAATTGCTTCTCCCTATCCTCCTCTCCTGTCTCCCCATCCCCCTTTCCCAATCTCTTTCTGCTCCCCAGGGAGGGTGAGGCCTTCCGTGGGGGAATCTTAAAATCTGTCATATCATTTGGAGCAGGGCCTAGACCCTCCCTGGTGTGTCTAGGCTGAGAGAGCATCCCTCCATGTAGAGAGGGCTCCCAAAGTCCATTTGTATACTAGCGATAAATACTGATCCACTACCTGAGGCTCTATAGATTGCCCAGATCTCCAAACTGACATCCTTTCTCAGGGGTCTGGAACAGTCCTATACTGGTTTCCCAGCTATCAGTCTGGGTTCCATGAACGACCCCTTGCTCAAGTCAGCTGTTTCTGTGGTTTTCTCCAGTCTGGTTCTGACCCTTTTGCTCATCACTCCTCCCTCTCTGCAACTGGATTCCAGAGTTCATCTCAGTGTTTAGCTGTGGGTGTCTGACTCTGCTTCCATCAGCTACTGGATGAAGGCTTTAGGATGGCATATAAGGTAGTCATCAAGCTCATTATTGGAGAAGGACATTTAAGATAGCCTCTCAACCACTGCTTACACTGTTAGTTGGGGTCAAACTCCTAGATCTCTGGACATTTCCCTAGTGTCAGAATTCTCTTTAAACCTATAATGGCTCCCTCTATTGTGGTATCTCTTCTCTTGCTCTCCTCATTCTTCCCCGACTAAATCTTCCTGCCCTTTCATGTCCTCCTCTCCCCTCCTGTTCTCCCCCTCTCCTTCTTCTAGCTCCCTCTCTCCTCCCTCCATGATCCCCATTAGCTTAGGAGATCTTGTCCCTTTTCCCTTCCCTGGGGGACCATGCATGTCTCTCTTAGGGTCCTCCTTGTTTGCTAGCTTCAATGGAGTAATCTCAAATGGCTGAAAGACACATAAGAAAGTGCCATCCTTAGCCATCAGGGAAATGCAAATCAAAACAACTCTTAGATACCATCTTACTCCTGTCAGAATGGCTAATATAAAAAACATCAATGACAGCTTATGTTAGAGAGGATGTGGAGAAAGGGGAACACTCCTCCACTGCTGGTGGGGGTACAAACACATGCAGCCACTTTGGAAATCAGTATGGTGGTTTCGCAGGAAAATAGGAACCAGTCTACCACAAGATCCAGCAATGCCACTCTTAGGCATATACCCAGAAGATGCACATTCATACAAGGACACCTGCTCAACCATGTTCATAGCAGTATTATTTGTAATAGCCAGAACCTGGAAGCAACCTAGATGCTCTTCAACTGAAGAATGGATAAGGAAAATGTGGTACATTTACACAATGGAGTACTACTCAGCAGAAAAAAAAAAAACGAATGGAATCTTGCAGTTCGCAGGCAAATGGATGGAACTAGAAGAAATAATTCTGAGTGATGTAACCCAGTCAAAAAAGACAAAATAGAACATTTATAATAGGAAAGAAAAGCACATTTACAAAAGCAACGAGATAAATAATATCCTTAGGAATTAATATGACAAATATGATACAGAATTTCTATAAGAAAAATCTTTAAATCTCCCTGAACTAAGTATGAACAAGTGAAAAATAAGAACATGGACCATAGATATATAAGTTCACTTGAGCATAACTTAAAAGTTTTATTAAGTTACAATAAAAATAGTAACAAGGTTTTATTAACACATTATTTGTAAAAGGTAAAGAGTTTGGTTGGTTGATTGTCATATATGCATTCAACACACCTTAAGCATATCCGTACTCTCAAATATCATCTTTTTGTCCCCTTCCATTCTCTTATCTCCTTCCTATTCCATAACAATCCCCTTCTACTTTCACATATTTCTTGAACTGTTTGATACCATATTAAATTTCTCATGGAAATATATAAGAATAGCCAAGAGAACACGCTATTGTCAACTTCTGGTTCCAACCAAGATAGAGTGGCCACATTTCTCCCAGGTCCCTCCTCTTACAAATAAGTGAAAACTTGGACACAATGCACATCAATATGAATATGTTTAACAATATTGAACTGTGAACTTACAAATGGCTAAAATGATTGATCAATTTTATGTTAGACTATCTATGATCTAATAGATGTCCCTTCTCCCAAGCATATTTAAGTAGCCCTAAGTGGATTCCATGTTTTTTAAAGAGCACATGAAGGAAGAGAAATGTATAATGGGTAGAAGAAGAATTGGAGTGGAGGGAATGGGGAGTAGATTTGATCAAAACACATTATATGCAATAAAATAAAAACAAAAAATTAAAGTGATACAAAAACTAGACATAAGATAATAACAAACTTGGCAGATTGCATATGGTAAAAATAAATATATAGTATAAAAAGAAGAAACTTGTCCTTGCATGTTTATAGCAGCTTTATTCATGATTGTTATAAACAATTAAGGTGATTCTCAGAAGGTTAATGGATAAATAAACAGGTAAACCCAACAGAGTATCTTTCAGTAATAAACAGAAATGTGCTATCAAACTATGAAAGAAGAAAACCTCAGAGAAATCTTAAAAATAAAATATTAAGAAAAGGAGGCCAATCTGCAAAGAATACCATCTATAGCCAAGTCTATAACATGCAAAAAAGCTAAGACTGTAGAGACTGTAAATGTTCAGTGTTGTGAGGTGAGGTTGGGAAAAGTGGAGCACAAAGAATTTTTACAACATTGGAAATGCTATGTGTGGTTCCAGTATAAAGGACAATTATTACTCATTTGGTCAAACTCCAGAATGTACAATGCCAAGAGTTAACTGTATTTTGAACTATGGATTTCAAGTGAACTGTGAATAATTGTGTGTCTCCATTCTGAAGGAGAATATGGATAATGGGGGAGGGAGGCTATGCAGGTTGCAGATGGAGCAAAAGGTACATGAGAACTCTATCATACTATCAATTTAGTTTTAATTGCTCTAAAATAGTCTATGAAAATGCTCCAAGAAAACCCTTTCCATATAGTCAAAAGGGCAGTGAAAAAGATGCCCTACATAACAGAAAGGTGAAATTCTACCTAACCAACCCTCTAGCTCCATGTAAGTAGACAGAAATAGTCTGATTCTGTTCAGAGATATCAGGAGCCTACGCATGTCCTATTCCTACATCAGGGTAGTATCAGCACTCCATTTTCTACTGAAGCAACAGTGCTGTCAAATACCAGTGGGGAGAAGAACCTCCACAGTCCTACCTCTACTTCCCTCACCTCTAGTAGGGTCTAGAAGTAAGCTGAGCTTGTGTCTCAGTCAGAGGTACAAAGGAAAGGCATTGCTCTCCTTTCTCCAAGGAAGATGCTCACAGAACCAAGGGAGATGATTGGCCACCCAACCATCACAAGAAGGCTGTTTCACTTTCAACAAAATGGTGTTAGTATGACTCTGCAAGAAATGGAATGGAATGTCCTCACATTGCCTCTCACCATGGGCACTGGTTGTTTTAAAAAGAAGACTTAATTCTACTCAAAAGCTTGTAATTTAAAAATGTCCAAAATACATGGAAAAATTAACATCCCAAGAAACAAAAAATCCGCATTGTGAATGAGTAACAATGATCAATGGGCCTTAACATTAAAATGATTCATGTATTGGAATTATTTGATGAGAATTTGAAAACTTCCACCTTTAAAATGTTCAACAAGAATTTAACAATGCATTTGAAGTGAATAAAACAGAACAATCTTAGCAAAGAATCCAAAGTTACAGAAAAGAGGCAAATGAAAATGGCAGACATGGAACTAGAGTAATAAAGGTAAAGTAAGTCATGGATGGGCTGAAAGAAGACAGAAGTAATAAATATCCATAGAATCCATCCATTCTGAGCACTTTCTGAGAGAACATCTTGTAAGAAAAAGGAAAACTAGTGAAAGAAACAGAAGCATAGAGGAAGAGGAAGTATAGCAGGAGAAGGAACTGTAACAAAAGATGCAATATTTCTGTCACCTGAAGTCCAGAAGGATAGAGGAAAACAAATTGTAAGTCTAAGGGTAATAGTAAAAATTCAAAACTTTTGATGCATATTCAAGTATAAAAGAATAAATCCAAACTAAGAGAACATAGAATTAAACTTCTGGAAGCTAAAAGGCATGCAAAAACAACTGGACAAAGTGGCACATTACTTCCAAAGGCATAACAATTCAAATGACAGCGTAGTTTCCTTCAGAGACCACAGAGAGCAGGAGGAAGTAGCACAACATTTTTCAAGTGTTAAGAGAAAAGAACTGTCAACCTCAAATTATGTATCTGGCAAAAAATATCCTTTAAATAATGATGGGGAAATCAAGATATTCTCAGATGAAGGAAAACTGAGAGATACTGTTGCTAATCATCCTGTCGTTAAATAATGTCTAAAGGAAGTGCTCTAAACAGGGAGGAAATGATAGCAGAAGAATGCCAGAAACTTCACAAAGGAGAGAAGAAATGTAGGGCAGGTAAAAATAGTTATAATATAATGAACTATTCTTTCTCGTGAGTTTCATAAATCACACTCAGTGAATGCAGCAAAACCTCTGACACCTTTTCTTCTGATACTTAGTGTACATACAGGAGACAATAAAGACAATTAATTTGTTAGGAAGGTAACATGCCCTAAATGCAAGCAAAATTTCTATATTTCAGTAAAATTGATAAAATATAAATGGTAGGCTATGATAAATGCTTTATGTATTTCATAATAATCACTGAGAAAATTATACAGTGTGATCTAATAAAAATAGAATATAAATCTAAATGGAATCCTAAAATATGTTTAAGTGAATCACGAAAATGAAAGGAGAGAGAATGAAGTGGGGGAAAAGAGAGACTATAGAAAGCAAAGAATAAACAAACAATAAATTAGCACTCTTAAAGGTGGAACACAAACAGTTATCTTCATTTATATGGTTTAAACACATCAATCAAAAGGTTGAAATTAACTGATGATTTTTTAAAAGAACAAGTATGTCTCATAGCAACGTATTTTAAATACAGGGCATAAGTAAACTGAAAGTCAAAGAAAGGCAAATGTACCCTGCAAATATTAATTTTACAGAAGCAGTAGCATTACCACACTGAAAGACAAGAGCAAGGAAAAATGTTGGAGAAGACACAATAATACTAAGTATGTATGCCTAAAAAGTAAGTCTTTTTTATTATTTAGGTTTTATTTACTTTTAGACAAAATATTACTATGTAGCTGATGGATTTAGGTACTCCAGGTTAGCCTCAAACCCACAATCCCTCTACCAAACTTTATGACTGCTGAGATTACAGGTGTGTTGCTCCATTACATGCAGTCCATAGGGATTCAGACTACATGAAGCAAACACTGAATGAGTCAAAAGGACTATATCCACAGTTGTAGTTGAATCTTTAGCACCATACTTTCAGCAAAAGTTACAATCAGCAGGCAGAATTAAAGATGAGGACATCAACAATACTTTTGATCAACTAAAACTATCTAGATGACACAGGACACTCTGCCCACTAAAAGATTATATATTTTTCCATGGGTCCACAGAATATACATAAAGATAGACCATATATGGTTCCCTGAAATACATCTGAGAAAAAAAGTTTTGGAATGAAATTAAACAAAGTGTGACCTCTAATCATAGTGTCCTCTAATCAAACTGAAAATCAATAATAAACAAAAATTTAAATGTCTCTAAATATTTGGAAATTAAATAATATACCTCTAAGTATAGTAAACTAAACTGAATTAAAAATGAACACAAAACTCATAAAAGTATGTGGTATATAGTTAAAGCTGTGTTGAAGGGCAACTGTGTTGTACTAATTCATGTATCAGAAAAGAAAAAAACACTTTCAAATTAATATCTGAGATAAACCTACAATTTAAGTTTATCCTGCAATAACCTAAGCAGTGCAAAATAAATCCAAAGAAACAGAAGATAAGGGATAATAAATATAGAATAAAAATCAATGTAACTGGACATGGGAATGTAACTCATTTGGAAGACTGTCTAGCATGCAGTAAGCTCTAAGTTTCATCTTCAGTACCATATGAAACTAGGCATGATAGCACACACCTGAAATCTCAACATTTGTAGGTCAGAGCCAGAAAGAACAGCATTATTCTTGGCCTTGCATGAGGTACATGAGTAACGTCTCATCCTTCTGTCTCCCACCCCTTCAAAATGAAACAATATAGAAAAAGATTGAAAAAAAAAACAGCTTTACCCTTACTGGAAGCTTTACCCCTACTAGCTAGCTTTCATACTGCTATAAATTGTTATATATAATCTGTACTCTTAGCAAGTTGTTAGGGCTGGTCTCGTAAGTCATGCACACTGGTGCAACAATGGCATGGATATCATGGGAGTAACCAGCCACTTTCTGCTTGGATTTAAGGCTTGTTGTGTAAAATGAAACCCATAACTGGTACTGTTAACTGGCTAGGTCATAGACCCTAGGGGAAAGGCTACTACTACTACTCTTCTGCTAAATGGAGACAAATCTATCTCCTAAGTTGTTATCTTTACACCCCTAGATTGATGTGTCTCTCAACTATTATCAGGGAAGCTTGTTTTTGAAGTAGTAGTGTATGGTGATTAATACAGAGACCAACAATTGGTCAATATGTAGAGAATAAGAAACTATGGACTCTTCAACTCTAAATGGGGTGCCTATCTATATTATATTATATTATATTATATTATATTGTATTATAATATTCCCTTTATCCAAAGGCTTGGGATCTTTCTAGAAGAAGGAACAGAAAGATTTAAGATCTAGAACTAATAGATATCTGAAGTGACATATTACTTGCTGGACATGATAGAAAAATCACATATACGAACACATAGCACCTGTAATTGCATGTGTAAAACCTGCACAAGAGCAAGCTAGTCAAAATCCCAGAATACACATTGAGGGTAATGCCATACCACCTCTAGATAAGGAGCTATTGGTAACTGATAGCTGCTGTGGAAAAGACAATCAGTTTTTTTTTTTTTTTTTTGGTTTTTCAAGACAGGGTTTCTCTGTGTAGGTTTGGAGCCTATCCTGGCACTTGCTCTGGAGACCAGGCTGGCCTCAAACTCACAGAGATCCACCTGCCTCTGCCTCCCGAGTGCTGGGATTAAAGGCATGCGCCACCACAATCAGTTTTATTCTGGGATGCAGACCCTGAGAGACTACTGATGTTCCAGCAGATAGTTATACAGCCATGTACATACAGGAAGCACCAAGTGAATTTAGTAAATTTGTAAAATCATGATATAAAATTGTAAGGGGAAAGTGGTGGAAGGACAGAGGAGAAAATAGAGGAGTCTTTTATCTAATCACATTATATGCATATATGAAATTCTCAATTTTTTTAAATGCTAGTTTACTGGGGAGAACAATAAAAATGAATTCTAGTAAGAGTGAATTGCCAATATCAGAAGTGCAAAGAATATCATTTACAGACCCTACAGAGACCAAAGGATAAGGGAATATTATTCAAAACTCTACATACATAAATTTGAAAACTTAAGATGAAATGGACAATTTCCTTTCGTGTAACAAATTATCAGAACAGATCATTTCAATATTTCTATACTGTTTAAAGAAATATAATTCATACATGAGAAACTCCTCTAAAAGTCTTCAAACTTAAAAGTTTTAATTGGGAAATTCTACAATAAAGAACTAATAATTCAATACATTTTCTTCTGAAAAACGGAATCGGAGGAAATATTTCATAGTCTACTTTATGAAATTAGGTATTAACATGACATAAGAATTCAAGACAGAACAAAAAGGAAACTACTACTTGAAAATTCTTCATGTATATAGATGCATAAGTCCTTAAAGAATTTAGTAGGGCCAGGGAGATGGATCAGTGGGTAAAAGACTTGCCACACAAACCTGATGACTTGAGTTCAACCCTTAAAACCCATCTAAAAAGCCAGATGCAGCTGTGTATATCTGTAATCCCAGAACCTCAATAGTGTTATGGGAGATGAAGACAGGACAATCAGAAGCTCACAGGCCAGCTAGCCTACAGTATCTTGTGCAGCAGAAACGACAGGAGAGACCTGGTTTGAATAGGGAGGAAAGTGAGAACTGACTCCCAAACACTATCCTCTGACCTCCACACCAGAACTGTGGCATGCACATGACTGGGCTTTCACATACATGCATATGGACATACACACAAATAAATATATAAATATATAGAACTGAGTAACTAACCTTAAATAAGACAACATTAATATGCAATCTGAAACTTGAGCAAATAGGTTTTTTTTGTTTGTTTGTTTTTCGAGATAGGGTTTCTCTGTATTGCTTTGCAGGCTGTCCTGGCACTCGCTCTGTAGACCAGGCTGGCCTCGGACTCACAGGGATCCTCCTGCCTCTGCCTCCCGAGTGCTCGGATTAAAGGCGTGCGCCACCAATGCCCGGCTAGCAAATAAATTTATAGATAAAAACAATAAAAGTAGTCTTCAGACCTAGATGGTTTCACTGGAGAATTGTGGTAGATGTTTAAAGGAAAATTAGTACTACTTTTACACAATCACTACCCGAAAGAAATGACCAGAGGGGCTGGAGAGTGGGATCAGTGGTTATCAATGTTTATTGCTCTTGCAGAAGTCCTGGGTTTAATTCCCACACTCACATGCTGGCTCACCACTGTCTGTAACTCCAGTTCTAAGGGATCTGTTTTCCTCTTCTGACCTCTGTGGGATTCTGCATTTACATGATGCAATACATATTGCATACCATAAAAACAGTTTTTAATAAAAAGAAATGATGGGAATAGTTTCCAACTCAACTTATAACTCCGATGCTAAAAGTAGATGAATATACTATAGAAAAAGAAAATTATATGTCAATTATCTTTCATGCACTTAATTAAAAAATCAACAAATGCTAGCAAATCAAATTCACGTTGTATAAAATAATGCTACACCATTGCCTAGTACAGTTTATCACAGATTATAAGGCTGGCCCACCATTTGGAAATTAATTCATATTATCTACAATGTAAGCAGGTTAAAAAAGAAAAATCATGTGATCATGTTAGTGAACACAGAAAAATCATTTCACAAATTCCATAGCTATTCATTATGAAAATTCTGAGATTAGTAGGAATGAAAATGGACTTCATAATGAGTGTCTACAAATCTCTACAAACATTATATGTTATAATAAAATACTGACTAATTTCACTCTAAGAATGGTAACAAAGCAAGATGTCTGCTGTCATAACTACTACTTAATAAACCATGTGTAGTTCTAGCTGGTATATTATAAGGCAAGTTAATGGAATGCAACACACACACAGATCAAAAAGGATGAAATACATCTATCCTCATCTACAGGTAACATGGTTGTCTGTACGGAAACTCCAAAGGAATAAATAAAATATCTTCCATATTAAGTGAGCTCAAAAACCCACTAACAAAAAATAACACAGGTATCCTAATACCAAACACTGGAACACTAAAACTAAAAGTCATAATATGATACTGGCATAAAGTGAATAACTTGTGAGTCAAGAAATAAATATTATGTTTATAGTCAATTGATTTTGATATTTTGGTACTGGGGATTGAAGCTAGGATTTTGTGCATGGCAGGTAAGCACTCCCCAGAGAGCTATATATCCCCACCCAGGTCAGCTGATTTTAACAAGGTATACCAAGACAACACAATGTATTAAATAGTAATAACAGTTTGGGGACAACTAGATAGTCATATGAAAAAGAATGTCTTTTTTTCACTGTCTACAAATAGGCAACATACCCAATTACACATTTTCCCAAAGACTCATAAATGACCATCATGCATATATAATGCTGTTCAATATCATGAGAATGCAAGTCAAAGTCACAATGAGCTTTCACTTCACTGGTTACACGGCTAATTTTTATTTAATATTGGAGGTATATGGAGAAAAGAATCCTTGATCATCATTAGTAAGAATGTGAACTGTTACAGCCATTGTGGGAAAAATATGAATGTCCCTCAAAAATTAAAAGTAAAACTCCTACATTATCTAAAGAAAATGATATCACTATCTGAAAGTGATACAGGTTTGACTATACTTGACTGCAGCACCACCCATAATACTTGAATTTGTGAAACAAAGATTAGAATGGTTGTCATGAGCTGTGAAATGTGATGCTATTCAAAGTTAACCAATCATCAGTTATGAGACATAGAAGCTCTGGATAACTAAAGTGCAGCATGATGATTATATTTAACACGTCTCTATTGTTCTCAGGCCTTTAAGCCTTGCACTGAATAGGCAGAGGCAGGCAGTTCTCTGTGAGTTTCAGGCCATTCAGGCTTATATAGTGAGACTGTCTGAAAAAATAGTGTAGTGGAGTATGGGTAGAGAGATGGCTCAGCAGTTAGTAGCCCTCTTTCAGAGGACCTGGATTTGGTTACTAGCACTCACATGGGGGCTGCTCACAGCCTTCTGAAATTCTAGTTCTGGAGATCTAGCATCCTCTTCTGGCCTCTGAAGGCACCAAGCATGTACATGATGCATAGACATAGATGTAGGTAAAATATCCCATACAAATAAAATGCAAAAATAAAAAAACCACTTGCTAAGAGAACAAATTTTAAGTGTCCTTAACACTCACAGAATAGATATTAAGTGGGATCAACACAAACACAGTAACCACAGGTGCTAGTGGGTGTGTTGAGTTGAGAGTACTAATTATTTTAAAATATATATGTATATACAATCATCACATTGTACAACTTAATTATGGACAATTTTTCTTGTTAATTCAATATGTTTTAAATAAAACTAAATCAGAAATGGACGATAGAATTATGTGTGAGAACTAAAACCATAAGAAACACAAGATAACATCTTTGTGACCTGAATTAGACAGTTGTTTCTTAGGTATAATTCTAATAGTCTAAGTGATAACAGGAAAACAAAATAAATTAGGTTTTATCAAAATTAAAGTCAGCTTATATGTTTCTGGGCACACAAGATGGCTCAGTAGATAAAAGCACTTGCTACCAAGCCCAACCACCTGAGTTTTATTCCTGGAACCCACTTGATGGAAGAAAAGAACTGAATATTGAAAGTTGCCCTTTGCTCCCAATTTGTGCCTTGGTATACATGCTCACATGCACATGTGCAGACACACACACACACACAGACACACACACACACACACACACACACACACACACACACAGACACACACACACACACACACACACACACACACACACACACACACACACACAGAGAGAGAGAGAGAGAGAGAGATGCAGAAATATAAAGAAATAAACAAAAGCAACTTTTATTACTGACAATATAATGAAGTGAAAAAGAACAAACCACAGAATGGGGAACTTATTAGCAATACTGTAAGGCTCCAATAATCAGAATTTAACAAGAGCCTTTATACTTATTAAATAACAGAATGATAGCTCAATTTTAAAATAGGCAAAGTCTGAACAAACACTTCTCCAAAGAAAATATGAAAACACACAAAAGATGCTCAACATTATCTGTCAACAAAAATGTAAATCACAACTACAATGAAATAGCGTCTCATATTCACTCAAGTACTACGGGTATTGACAAGGATGTGGAAAAATTGGAATGCATTGTTGGCAAGATGGTAAAAATGGTACAAATACTTTGGATTATAGGTTGACACCTCCTCAAAGTGTTAAACAGTTACTGTAATTCAGACATCCCTCTTCCAAGAATGTACCCAAGGGACATGAAAACATATATCCACATGAAAGATTGTATATGAATGTTCATAACAGTTTTATTCATAATAGCTAAAATGTGGTAACTCTAATTTCTATCAATTGAGTGGAAAGACAAATTTAATTTTATCCACATTTGGGGGAAATAAATGACTAAAGGAGTTGACTTAGTGGGTAATGTGTTTGCAGTACAAATATGACGATGTGAGTTCAGTCACCAGCATCCACATGGAAAGATGGTCATGGTCACTGGAGAGGTGGAGATAGGTAGAACCCTGGAAATTGCTGGCCAGTCAGCCTACCATAATTGGCTCCCAGGTCCCAGTGAGAGACCCTGTCTGAAAAAGCAAAACAACTCCCAAGGAACAGCACCAATGTTGATTTCTGGCCTCTGCACTCATGTGCACATGCTCCTATGCAAATGTGAACCACACAATCTGCATCAAAATATACATTAGTATAGAAAAGAGGATTAGAGTACTGATAAATTATACAACATGGATGAACCTTGAAAACAGTAATGACCAAAAGATCAACCATAAAATTTGGCCTATTATATTATTTGCATGGAAACTGGGTGAAGTTCTTTAGCCTGGGTGTAAGGAAAGGCTTTATGTAACTCACTATCCAAGAGTGGTAACAGAAAAAAGCTGTTCCCTAAATACATAAAAATCCTTTCCCCGCTGAGCTTGGTGCATGCCTGAATTCTAGCACTGGGTAAGTGAAGACAAGAGAATCGTTGAGACCTTGTCTCAAAACAGCAGGCAAGCAAGCAAACAAAAACCTTTGGCATACCATAACTATCCAGGAGAACAAACAAATTTAGAAAATTACTTGCAACAAATGTTACAGATAAAAAGCCAATTATCTTTATCAAAAAAGTCTTTAAATTGAGGATATAAACCAAAAAAAAAATCAATAGAAAAGGGAAGAAAAGACTTCAACAGATAATGCACATACTGAAAATATCAAAAGGCTCTTAAGCATATGAAAAGATGCTCCGAGTTACTCATAATTAGAAAAATGCTAATTAAAGTACACTGAGATATCATTTCTCACCTATCAGATTTAGAAAAATTAAAAAGTATAGCAAATACTTTGTTGGTGAGGTTTTGTGGGAAGAGACATTCTTATGCATTGCTGGAGGGGAATTGGGCACCACATATCAAAACTTCATGTGTTTTTACATTTTGACACACTTGTACTGTGCTACTATTACACCTATGAGATTTGACCCTGCAAATACCCCTTCAGCAGTATGAAAGTGTATATATATATATATATATATATATATATATATATATATATATATATTTCAGCTTGCTTCTTGGAACAGCATGAGTGCAAAACTATTTTAAACAGCATAAAACACCTACAGCCAGGAGCATAGTAAGACTGTAGTTGTCATGAAAGATTGAAGAAGACTTCTATGCACTGACATAGAATGGTCACTAGGACATGTTTGCAAGTGCAAAAGTAAAGCCTAAAAGTGTATTAAGGTTCCATGCTTTATGAAAGAAAAAAACTGTCTAGAAAACACACAAATACGCTTATTTGTCTTAAAAGGGGTTTGCCAGAAAAGGTAATATGTTGGTTAATTAAAGTAGAAAAGTAGAATGAGCTGGAAAGGATAGAGGAAATAAGTGTATTTCTGAGGGCTCCCTGTTTTGTACTGTGTTATTATTACACATGCACGCACACACACACACACACACACACACACACACACACACACACACACACAACTCAAAGAAATAACAAATATAGAAAAAACAAAATGAATTCAGTTAGAAACAAGTAAACTAAATCTTGGGATTTTTATTGTTTCTTTTTACTTTTTGCAAGAGAATGTCTTTGTTTTTAGGGAATATTCATTAAAGTATTTGGGGGATAAAAGAACATTATTGCCATAATTGGCCCTCCAAAATTAGAAAAAGCAGTATGGTGTCCACTCATGTTGTGTTTGTAGAGGAGGGTTGATAAAACATAAAGAAAACATGGAAAAATCTTAACAGTTGCAAACAGAGTGGCTGCCTGGGAGTGGAGAGACAGAGACCTTGCTCACAAGATTTGTTCATAATGATGAATTGATTGTACAGTCATAACCTAAAGATGCGTGTGTGTGTGTGTGTGTGTGTGTGTGTGTGTGTGTGTGTACTGATATTGGAAATTGTACCTTGTGAACAGGCTTCTTCATAGTCATGGGCTAGCAATGCTGAAATGACTTCCCATGTACTCTAGAATTTACTGAGTAAATATGTTATGGATAACAGCAGAGATTTCTTACTGTTTATGAAAGGAATTATAAAAATGGAAAGACGAAAGGCAGAATGAACTTTGGAATCAGATTGGAATTTAGAGAAATGAGTGTGAGCTTGAAATTCCTAGAGACGTAAGTAGATAAATAGGCCTTACTTAAATAATAAGAAAAGAAGTCATGAATGATATTTCTGATATTATCTCAGCCTGGTGGACTGAAAGGATGCTGAGACACCTGTAGGAATGATCATGCATGGACTATCTGCATGAAGGTTTCTAAATACTATTATCCATTTAAAGAAGTAAGATTCCCGAAGAAAAGGAACAATTTTAGGGCTGGTACAGGGAAAAAATAATACAAATTGGGCCTGTTATCTTACAGCAGAAATGAAGGTGTTGTTCAAGTGATTAGATAATGATTAGACAAAAAGACATCAGAACCAATTTGAAGGGGTTCTCAAGAGCCCAAACTGGAGCAATCTGAGGAGGGAAAATAAATAACAAAAATAAAGGACCATAATGCATTAACTATGATAAAAACCCACAAATATCAACAAGTATGTGAATAAATATATTTACTTATGATATGGGAGGGTAACATTTTTCTTAACAGCATAAAGAAAAACAATAAATATAGAAAACATAATGCAATCAGAAGTTCATTATTGTAAAGTTTCCTCAGGCACAGCCATTAAGTGATGCTAAACCCCTGAGGAAAGGAGAGGCGTAAGAAGATACCAACAAGCCCTTGAATATCTTTACGTCACTAAGACACTCCTTACTGCAAGGTGAAGCAACAGTGCTTCAAGAGTGGAGGCACCAGGATGACGTGACCTTAACCAAGTTATCAAAGTGACTATCACCAACAATGACAACCAAGGACCTCATGTGCCCCCAGATGTGGTGCACTGAGGGTGTACTTTTGTGTGGCTCCTGACAAATATCACACAATCTAAATCTAACCAGGAGGAAATAGCAATCAACAACGCCAAATTGAGGGACATTCTGGGAAATAACCAGTTAGTATTCTACAAACACATCAGTGCTTCAAAACACAAAACCAAACTGAGATAATGTCTCAGGTTAAAGAAGACTGAAGTCACATCAAATTGCACTGTGTGATCCTAGATTTTCTTATGCTTTAATGGGATTTATTAGGACAACTGGCAATATCTGTCTTGTTTTTTTTAAACTTCCAAAAATATTTTTATTTCATAGTTCTGGAAACTTGAGAGACATTATAGATTCATTTGAGGTGAAGATTTGACTCTTGGTTCATATATAGCAGTCTCCTTGTGTTTCCATATGGAAGAAGACGCTAGGGGCCTTTATTGGGTCTGCTTTATAGGAACACCAATACAATTCATGGCAATTCTATTGTTATGACCTAAGCACCTCTCAAACATGTCACTCCCAATATGACCATAGCATCAACTTGGGTTTAAGATTTTAACAAGTTAATTTTGAAGGAATACAAATATAAACATTTCACCATGACATGAATGGAATGACTGTTGTATCTAAGAGGTAAATTTATTACAGCAAGGTGTATTCTCTGATATTCTATGATTCCTAGCAAGTCTATGGGAGGATTTTTTTCTATTTTTTAATTTAGATTAGAAACAAGCTTGTTTTACATGTCAATCCCAGTTCCCTCTCCTTCCCTTCCTCCCCTGTTCCCCACTAGCTGCCATCCCATCCCCTTTCTGCTCCCCAGGGAGGGTGAGGCCTTCCATGGGGGAATCTTCAAAGTCTGTCATATAATTTGTAGCAGGGTCTAGGCCCTCCCCCGTGTGTTTAGGCTGAGAGAGTATCCCTCCATGTGAAGAGGGCTCCCAAAGTTCACTTGTGTACAAGGAGTAAATACTGTTCCACTAGCAGAAGCCCCATAGCTTGCCCAGACCTCCAAACTGACTTCCTCCTTCAGGGGGTCTGGATCAGTCCTACACTGGTTTCCCAGCTATCAGTCTGAGGTCCATGATCTCCCCCTTGTTCAGGTCAGCTGTTTCTGTGGATTTCACCAGCCTGGTCTGGACCCCTTTGCTCATCACCCCTCCATCTCTGCAACTGGATTCCAGGAGTTCGGGTCAGTGTTTATCTGTGGATCTCTGCTTCTGCTTCCATCAGCTACTGGATGAAGGCTCTAGGATGGCATATAAGGTAGTTATCAATCTCATTATTGGGGAAGGGTATTTAAGGTAGCCTCTCCACTATTGCTTAGATTGTTAGTTGGTGTCATCCTTGTAGATTTCTGAACATTATTTAACCTTAAAAATCTTAACAAGGTTTCCAGATTGCATCCCTTAGAAAGATTAGTGCCAATGTTAGAGTTCTGACTTTGATTAATATCCTGTGCTTCTGTATGAGGATGTCTTGTTTTTAGGGTGTGTGTGTCTGGGGGACAAAAGAACATTTGTTTACAATTTGTTTGAACACAAGTTCAAGAAAGAAAGGTGTATGTATGTAAGTCTAGTTTATCTGCATAGGGTGGATAACATGTAAAGAAAATGTGTCAAAACCTATGACCTCAACTAAGAAGCCACACAGTGGTAGAGAGGCTGCCTTTGATGCCCTTAACCTAAATGAGATGGATGACTACCTTGGTTTCCATTCCTACAGCCTTAATCCAGTAGTTGATTGAAGCAGAAACACGCACTCACAGCTAAACACTGAACCACACTCCTGGAATCCAGTTGCAGAGCGGGAGGAGGGATGAGCAAAGGGGTCAAGATGGTGCTGGAAAAACCTGCAGAAACAGTTGAACTGACCTAGTAAGAGCATGGAGACCCTAGTCGTAAAACTGGGGAACCAGCATTGGACTGAACCAAGGCCTCTGAATGTGGGCAAGCTAGGAGGCCAAGACAGTCTATGGGACCTCTAACCCAGTGTTTATCCTTAGAGCACAAATGGACTTTGGGAGCCCATTCTCTTTGGAGGGTTACTATTGCAGCCCAGATACGGGAAGGAGGGCCTGGGCCCTCCCCAAATGATGTGACAGACTTTGATGGTCCCCTGTGGAGGGCCTCACTCTCCCTGGGGAGTGGGTGGGGGGTGAGTTGGGGGGTCGGTGGGGAGCATAGAAGGATGGGATGGTGAGGGAATGAGGGATTGATATGTAAATAAGAGTGCTTCTAAAATAAAATTATTTAAAATAAAAAAGAAAAGAAGCAAAGTGGAAGGAATTCAGAAATTATGGGAATTATTCTTTTAGTGTGTGGATGTGATGTGCTGAAAATGTAACCCAGAACTTCACACATATTGGTGATGATGATATTTATGATTAAGGAAGTCTGAATTCATGTCCAATCAAAAATAAAATTATAAAAGCTTACAAATGAACATTCAATGCTCCAAAGGCAAGGTGTAAAGAGCAGAGTAAGGACCTTTAGATTCATGCTCAGAAATATTACAGGTTGATAGATGACTGTCTAAGAAGTAAGAGTACAGGGTTTCCAGGTACATGTTGGTATTAAGAAAATAGTAACTGCCAATTGCATAGCTTTCAACTCAAACCTGGACAAAGGACACACTAACAATGCTCTTCAAAGTGCCAATCAGTGTGGCAGATGCCAGCTACTCTGTTGAACTCTGTCTAGACCCATCCCACATAAGGCAGAAAGCCTAAGAACCAGAGAACTACCTTCAGGGAGCGAGGTACTTGTGAGGGTGCATATGATGGTGTGAATATGAGCAGATGAGTGCATGAAGAACAAGTAGATATATGAGAATGAAGATATGAGAAGCTATTAAATATCCATGAGGAGGGGGGAGGAGGGGAGGGAGTGGGAACTGGGATGGACATGTAAAAAAGCTTGTTTCTAATTCAAATGAAAAAAGAAATTCAAAAAAAGAAAAAATAAATATCCATGATGAAAGAATTTATGCAAATTGATGATAAGCAGTAAATTAATATGCTTAACAATTCTAAACCATTCAGCAAAGAATCACCCTATAAAGTACTGTTTATTAGAGACATACTAAAAAGAGTACATCTAACCTGAAGTGTGTTGTCTAATAAGTTTGTCACTAGTTGCATGGCACTACTAAAGATTTAAAATCTAGCAATGACTTGTTCTATAAAGGTAAAACACATTAGAATGCAAAGACAGAATAATAAAAATGTATAAGGTTTTATTAATTATGTGGTGATTACATGCTGAATAGTTTAGATATGTTGGGTTAAATAAAATGCATCATTTGAACTAATTCAATTTGTTAATTTATGGTTTTACAGCTTCAATTATTTCTATTGAGCAGCCCTCTGATTTCACATTTTGTTCCAACCTTCTTCACCAATGTCCTTGTCCATGCTACTTAAAACCTCATCCTCCCTTGGTACTCCTTAACTCACTTGATTTCTGTTTCCTCAAGGTACTTATCATCTCAGATATTATATTTTTACTTATGGCTTTGTCTATCATTGTCTATCTCCCTTATTGAACTATTTTTATGTGTTATCTTTCTGCTTGTTCGCTCTTGTATATCTGACATGTCATGAATTAGTGTGTTTATTTTCACTGTGGTTCATAAATAGCTCATGGTCTCCCCATCCATCCATCTGTCCATCTATCCACATCCTTTGTAATTTCTTGTACACACTAGACACATAAAAGATCTTTGTTGAATCAAAAGTTTTTTCTAGATAACTTTTGGTCATATTCTTAATTGATTATATTACTTTGGATCCAGTTTCATACCATACCCTTCTTCTTTGTTGTCCTCATGGAAGCAGAGAGGTGACCTAATGCCAGTCCCACTGTGGACAGGAGGAAAATGAAACTTTTTTTTCTGGAAGCCAGTCATTAAGAGTTCAGTGAATAAAGGCATTAAATATTTATAAATTTATTTGCTGAGATACCTACCTTCCTCTTGTAGAAACATTAATTTGTATGTTGCCTCTAGAAATATCAAAATGTGGGCCTGAAGAATGGTTTAGTGGGTATTTGATGAATAAGCATGAGGGCCTGTGTTGGGATCCCAAGCACCCATACCAAAGCAACTTTTTTTGTTGTTTTTGTTTTTTGAGATCTGCCTGCCTCTGCCTCCTGAGTTCTGGGATTAAAGGTGTGTACCACTACTGCCTGGCATGGGAGGCAAATTTTTTACAGTGAGCAAAATATTTATGTAAAATTTATGCTTTCAAATAGCTTTTATGTTGCAAACTGTCACAGACTTGAATATAGATCTCTAACAAAAATGGTGCTTTCAGAAATTTGGAAATGAGAGAGATAGTAAGAATCAAAGCAAGTTTTTAACCCTTTCAAGATAGAAAGATATTCCCACCCACACAATATCAGCCCCTTTTCTCTATCATTCACCACCTTGCCTTTTGAGATAGAATTTCTTACTAAACATGGAATTCAAGTGTCAAGTGATAGAGGAAAAGAGCTGATGTTGACCCCAGGCCTGTACACACAAGTATGTGTATGTACCCATATACATACACACACACAAATAAGGATAATTATTGGTAGGTCCATCTGCTGGTCAAATCACATCCTCTAAGTAAGGGGATCCAACATAGCAAAAAAAAATAATCCCCAGATTCTCCCTCACTGTAGTGATAACATGGGTGAATCTCCAAGAGAACAGGGCCAAGTTTAGGGCCACAAGATGAGACAGTGACATTGGACTCAGCTCGAAGACTACTTCCCCACCAAGAGCAGATTTTCCAGACTCTACCCTCCACCCAGTCCACAGGAGTGGGGGTGGCTGGGCTGGGGTGGGGGGACGTAATTGTAGATCTGGTGCCAGTGAACAGATGGGATGGGTATATTTTGTAAGCACCTTATGAACTATAGGTGGTCAGCACAGTTACATGATTAAGAAAGCAAAACAAAACAAAACAAAACAACAACAACAAAAAAAAAAAACTAAGGCTGAACACTCTGGGTGCGAACACTTGAGAAGCTAAAAGCTTCTTTTAGACAAGACAAACTGTTACTCATTACCAAAATAAGGGTGGGGTTGCTTGGGGTTGTTTTTTCTTTCTCTAATGAAAATTAGAAAATGCAAAGTCAAACCTAAAACAGCCATCTGTTTAAAATGAAATAATTTCAAGTAACAAGCCCCTAGGGACCACCCCCCCATTATTTATAAAATCTGTTTTATTTGAAATTGGGCATCGGTACAAGACCAACAAAATTCAATATTTACTGTTAGCTGAAAACAACTCATGGGTGTTAGGGGAAGAGGTGAGGGATAAAAATTCCTTCGTGATAAGCTACTGTTTGGTAGCTAGAAATAAAAGAAAAAACCTCACAGTTCTGTATTCTGATGAATGCAGGCCCATGTGTTGTGGGGAGTCTAAATGTTTCTTCTGCTGGTGTTTAGGAATTATGGAGTGTTATGCAAGATGGAACTCCAGAGACCTAAGCTAGTTTTGGCACCTAGTAACTTGCTGGATAGCCCTTGGCAGGTATGGAGTTTTCTTTAGCTCCAGTATCCTCACATATAAAATGAGAGGTCTTTAAGAGAATTTCCCATTTTTCTATTATTTGGCCATATACAAAGAAATGGCAATGTTTTGTCTTTAGCCAAACCTCTAGAACTGCTTTCCTTTACCTAATAGTCTCCATGTCCTGCTAGCGAAAGAAAAATAAAACCCTGTGTATTTAAGTCCTTGGTAATGTAAAACAATCAAGCATTGTGTCACTTTCAAATATTTCAAGACATTTATATCTTAATGTGCTACCCAATCATGGAATGTCAGGGCAACAGGAGAGCCTCGGATTCCCTTAGTTGATTCCTGTGCTGTATAGTATAGATGAGGAAACTGAGACCTATGAAAGGGAAGTGACTGGACTGAAGAGTCCTTCGTTGGTGTCAGAGATGAGCCTGAAGCACAGGTGGGTGGGTGTTCTTCCTACTACAGCACTGGGGCCTTCTCCCAGTCTCAGAAATGTGGTCCCAAACTGGTGCATCTTTTGAAGGGCAATGGCCAACTGCCATACTTTATGATTCATAAATCACTATTATTTTGTTCAGTTATATGATGCTGTCTCAAGTTGCTAGGTGAGATCTGCTTTCAAGTAACTGGCATGATTCCTCCCCTTCCAGATTAATAATGGAAGTAAGTCTGAGACACTCTGCCCAAAGATGGGAATCTAAGCCACTCTTCACTACAACCTGGTATCAATACTCATATTTAACATACCCTATACTTAACTATCTCTGATAAATCTAACTAGTTGAAGAAAAGATAGAATGTCAGGGGCACATCTGATGGTGACTAGAAGGAGGGACAGGAACCTGGAGACCCCATGAGTTTAATCCTGTGATTTAATGGATCTGATTCGGCCCCAGAGCAGACTCTTGGGAGGCTACAATAAGATAATGATCTCATATTGTATTATTAGTGGGACGGAAAGGACCCCTGGGCTGCCCTGCTGCACAAGGCATCACTCTCGATCCCAAGGGAGCACATAGGAAATATACAGGCTGCTTCTGGTGCTCCCTGGGGATGTTGAGTTCCCAATGGGATTAGTGTAGTGACACTGCTTGATACTGCCAAGAGCTCATTTTGAAGGTTGTGAGAACAAATAACATAATCAAGCTCTTTATTCCGTGGCTGGGGCATCTCTAGAAAGAACCAGATTGTTCACTTTAATTCCAGTGTCAGCACAACTATTTTAGCACCAAGTGGGTCAGATTTGACTCCAAATCCCTGAAATTAATTTTAGAGTGGCAGTGAAATAAAATAGCATACTTTGAGCTTTGTTGTAACAAGTTCATGCAACACACAGCAAAGAAAATGTAGTAATTAGAGGTTAAATTAATCCTTGACAGACACGCAGCTTAGAAACACTGTGCTCTGCTCCCCAAACCTAGCATAATGCATGCCAGCTTTCAGAATCAGACTCACAAAGCATGTGATGTTGGCAATTACACCAAAACTACTGTCCCATTTTGAATTCCAAGGTCGGTGCTGGAACTTCCAGAGACCAATATTAATACTGAGGACTCACTGAGAATGAAACCCAAACAACATCCTGCAAATGCCAGCAAAGACCACCCAGCCAATCTCTCCACATCACTGATTGCCCAACATGAAAGCAGGGTGAGACATCATCCCTTCAGAGACCATAGCAGCCAGGCCCCAGACTGATCATAAATTTGTAGCCTTCACTTTCCAGCTTGGTCCAGTCTTACAGCTGTGACTCCCATATGCCTCCATGCGGTCCGGACAAGAGTACATATAGATACAAGGGTACATTATGTTACAGCACAATTCAAAACACTCTTCCTCCAGACCCTGCATCTCCCATCACCACTTTTGATCTGCCTTGAAGAAACACCCATCTATTCAAACTTCTGAGCAGAAGGTATCTTGCGGACAATGCCTAAGAACTGGAGGGCCAGTATGAGTCTACTTTGGGCAGCCTTTCTCATCCCTCTAGAAAAGTTGGGAAGCTCTGTGGGTCTCAGTCTCTTCTGTAAAATTACCTTTTCTTCCAACAGTAATTAATCTTTCAGCATGTAAATCTTCAAGGGTGCTGGTGTTCCTCTGTTAACTGTGCATAGTGACAATGTTTAGCTTGCAAACTGGAGCCATAAAACAGTCAAGCAGACCTATAGTTCCAATCCCCTTTACAACTGAGGTGTTAGCATGCTACTAAAAGAAGCCGAGAGTCAATTTCTTCAGGCTGAAATTGTAGGGGAAAAATTATGAATGGATGACATATGGGGTAGCAGTGTGGAGCTTGATCCAATTGAAGAGAACACTGTGCCTCGCCATTAGTCCTTAAATGCCCACACTCCCCTCTCTAGATAGAAAGCACAATGAAGGTTGCAGATTTGGCAGACTCTCCTAACCTAGATGCTATTTTGTTCAGTAGCTTTGACCCTTCAGCCTCACCTCCTCTAAAATTACCAGAAAGGTATCCCTATGGTCAAGTGTAAAGGTACTCCTAAGGTAGGAGAAAAGAGGAAAATACAAAGGCTGGTTGGGCAGAGCAGACAGAAGCTTACCCTGAGAAAGTAAGGAACTACAGGTCAGCTAGATCTTAAACTTCACAATAAAAAAGAATCACTGGATAATCCAAGGCCAAATGACAGACTCAAGTGATGATGAGTTAGAACTATCTCCAGGGCTCGGCAAGGTCCTTGTCTTATGAACTAGAGTGGGGAGGTGGTAGAGATGTCTGGAGCTTGAGGCAATGATGGAAGGTCAAGAAAGCCCAAGAAAAGTTTCACAGATTTTGCAAAGAACTTTTTGCCTTCTTTTACCCAAGACCTCCTTAGATCATGTCCCTAGAAGCCTTTACTCTATGGAATACAGTGCCTTTGGCCGGGTTCCTTTTCCCAGGGGACTCTTTTAGATTGTAACATGTCCAGTTGTTTGGAAATTAGGGAGGTCATATTTTAGGAGAAAACTTGAGGCTCCAGGGAAACCAAGGAAAGTCTGGGAAAGGAAGAACAGGAGAGAGGACAACTGGAGAGGACGGAGGGCAGACAAGAAGCTCAACTCGTTTGCTTCAGCTCCCTTTGTATACATGCTCCAGGACTAATAGCTCTGGGCTGGTAATTAGGAGCAGGACCACACAGGATGTATAGGAATATGCTATGTGATAAGCCTTTCTCACCTCATGGGGACCTCCTTGACTAACACCCCCCAGCTCTAGGAGGCCTTTTCCTCTTCCTCCGCTACATTTATTTAGCCAGTACAATGATACAAGACTAACAAAAAATAATAAATGCATATCACAGCATTGCACTTGTGAAATTTTCCTTCTCAAAGCCCTAAAGATGTTTATGGATTTGCTGCCTAAATATTTTAAAATCATACTGGTTCCAACTAAGCTTTGCAATGCTTCTTTCCTGCTATCCAGTTGACTGCTGCTGCCTAGGTTACCCACCCCTCCATGGTGCTGCTGTGAGAGGTGTAGGAATGGGAACGGGTTCATTGTGCTGATCCATAGTAACCAGCTCCTGTTCTTCCATCACTTATCTCCCTCTCTACTGACATCTGGGTTGCTTTATTCCCACTCTCAGCATTCTATATGCTCCAACAAACACTCAACCTTTTTTGCTTGAATAAGGAGTTTATTTTTAGTTACATTCATTATATGTATATCAACATTTATGGCAGAAAGATAATTGCCAAAGAACTGAGTGGATAAAAGGTCTCTCTTCATAATGTCCACCCTTACCCGTTAAGAAAATCAATATTAACATCAAGCAGGACTTTGGCAGATTCTTGTATTGCTGCTGAATCCTTAAAGTAGGAAATGTGTTATTTAGAGGACATTCCTTGGAACTGGAGGGTTAAGAAAAATTTCAGCATGGAGTTCTGAATCCATATCCCAGTGGGTCATGTGTATATGTGAATAGCAGGCCTTTTTGTCCTTGTAACCTTTGCTAAATAACTGCAAGGCAGCAAATCTGCTCTATATTTAATGAGTCCTCTGGAAATATGCCAGTCTAATTTCAAAGAGTTTAGATCCCGTTATCTGAAGACCAGCCTAGTGATTAGGAGGGCTGCCATCAATAGGCCCCCAGAGGGCTGGGTTAGGGGTACTAGACAAGAGGCACTCTGGGCTGCCGCTCAGCCCCCTTTTCTATAACACTAGGTTAGAAGTTCACCCTTGCAAAGACACAAGAGAGGGGACACTTCCTACTTTAATATTGTTTTGATTGGCCTTCTGCCATATTTAATTCCCCTCTTCTCAATGCCTCTTAAAATATTAGCCCCATTTCTTTATCTATCACATTGTTTTCCCCAAAGACAAGGCTAAAATTGATGTTTTATTTTCCCAGAAAAATGACCATTTTGTTCACAAATCCTAATACTTCAGAACTTGAAGAGAATCAGTTTCAGGGGTTACAAAGGAAATGCAAGGAGGGAGAGCAAGCTTGCCCAAGATCCTTCTGTTAATTAATAGGAGAAGTTTTTAGAAAGAAAAAAGCTTCCCAGCTTCTAGTCAAATTATCTGGTCCATCATATACCGTCAAGGGGAAAAAATCAGAATAATTGAAACTGAAAATGTTTACTACATATGCAAAGCTCCTTTAAAAAGTAGTCCAACGACTGCCAGAAGAAACACTTGTTTACAATCAATTTTTGTTCATCTTCTAACCCCAAACAGTAATGCAGTTCCTAGGCATGATTCACTAACAGGTGCATTTTAAGCCTTTAGCTAGTAAAATATAGAGAGGGGAAAAGACATTAAACATGCTGCTGGGTTTAAAAATTCCCTTTCTTTACTGAAAAGGATCGGCAACAGCAAACCTCCTATCTTAATATGGAATGAATGTGTAACCCCCCCCCCCAACTCCAGCAACAGGCTATTTCCTGGTTGAGTTTAAAATTCAATGACGTTCCTGTTTCAACCCACACATCTGTGTCACTGTCAGCGTCAGTGGCAGGAAAACAAAGTCACCCTTTGCTAATGATTTCCTAACATGGAATTTCCTTGTATCTTCTAAAGTCTCTCTTCCAACGCCAAACTGCTCCCCCCCCCAAACACATTGTACTGAAGGAAAACTGAAAATGGTCCTAGCCGGAAGAGGATGGTTTTAAAAGGGATCTTGTAAGGAAGCCCTTCAACTCTTTAAGATGTTTTAAAAGAGAAACTAGGGAAAACACTGCTAGTGTTTCCAACACCAGTGGGGTATAAAACAGACACATTTCTTCCAGTCATCTGGAACTCTCAGCTCCATCTCTTTCTTCCCTTTTCCTGATTCCCAACTTCTGCTATGAACACCATCCTCATAAATACTCGAGGAAACATGCCCAAGCTGGAGACAGGCATAGCTGGAGGGCAAGGGAAACCCCCAGAGCAGGACAGAAACACTAGAGATCTGTAAAAGCACAAGCAATATAGAATCCCATTACTTTTCCCCTTTGGAGAACATCCTATTTAATATGCTACTGGTCAGCAACAGAAAAGCGGGCTGTTTCTTTAAAGGGAAAAAGCTGATTAGCTGCTCTAGCTGGCAGCACACAGCTGGTCTGTCCGGCAGGTTCAAGGCCATTTCAGTTTCTCTCTTATGGAGGTACCATATGTTCCATCTCGCACATCAGCAGCTTTATTTTCCAATGATCTTGCTCCAGAAGAAAAGCACAAAAGGGGGAGAAGGTAGAACCAGTAGTTCATTCACCCTTTGATTACTTTCTTATGATTTTAGATGCAATAGGGATATGTGTGTGTGTGCGTGCGTGCGTGTGTGTGTGGGGGGGTGTTACACTTCACTTACTACTTTAAAGAGCAAAAAAATGTTAGGATAACACACTCATCAATAAACTCCAGTTTATTGATACGTGAGCGGAGCAGAAGAAGAATGCAAAAAGGAATGTGTGCATGGGGGCACTCACACTCGAAAAGACTTCAACATCAGATTAAAGGCAGTCGGCATCCTTTAGCCATCAGGGAGCGGAGGCAGGGAGCGATCAAGAGGAGTAGGACTACTCTAGAGACCCACAAGCTTGAGTTAGGCTTCACTCACTTGTTATTTGTCACTTTTTTCTTATCAGTAGTCTTATCAGGAGGACATTCAGGTAGAGAGAAGTGGATCATTTTGAAGAAGGCTGGAGGAGCAGGCTGACAGGTTGTGAAAGGTTTCTTGTAATGACAGGCTTAACATCTTGCCGAGCAAGGCCTGTTTTCTCCCAAATTTGGTGGGTGGGGTAAGCAAGTGTAAGAGACAGATCCCATAAATCCCCAGTCTAGCTAAAAACCCGGTGCTGGTGCCTTTTGGACACCTCTTGTTGCCAGACCCTGTGTTTGTATAGAGGCAACAGGCCAATATGTGGTCCCTAGCAGCTTTTGCGTTCTCACTTCCAGTCCCAGATTACCCTAGAGGTGGCATCAAACAAAGGGCACCCGCGGAGAGTTTCAGTCTTGTCGTGTGTGTGTGTGTGTGTGTGTGTGTGTGTGTGTGTGTGTGTGTGTGTGTGTGTGTGTGTAGGGGGTATGGTAGTGGGGAGCAGGAATAAAGAGGAATATAGCTAGATTGCAAGGTGGATAAAGCCTCAATCCATTACTAGTGTCTCTGCCGCCTACAGGCTCAACAGCCACCCTAGGTTTTTTGGCTGAGAGGGGCTCCCCAGAGCAAAGCGAAACCGAAGAAAGGGCGCCCCCTATGTCCAAGCCCTGTCATCACAGGGACCTGCAGCATTTGCCCACCCCGCTGAGTGTTTGCTGCCTCCTGCCTGGCTCCTCCTGCCTGTTCCCTGTTTAGCGGGCCAGACAGTCTTGGCTGCAGGGATTTAGGGTGTCCAAGGCTGGCTGACCAAGCGCATAGAGCACGTCAGGAACAAGCGCTTCCCAATACTTCCCGGGTTCCTACAGAGGGTACTCAAAATAAGACCCCCCTCCTCCATTGCCTACACTGGCCCTCCTGTCCCGAGCGGCTCGAAGCTACTTGGAGGCTGCCTCCCCCGCCCTCTGCCTCTGAGTCCCTTTCCCCTTCCCTCTCTCCAGCCTCCTGGGAAACAAAGGGGCTTTTTATAAAGCGGATTGTTGGCGCGCGGCGGCGGCGGGTGGGAAGGAGGGAATCTATAAAGACAAGAAGAGGTGGGAGGGAGGGAAGGAAAGAAGCTACACGGCCTCCAGGGGCCCATAGCAGTGGTGGCAGCCGGGAAGCCCTGGTGGGTGCATGGTAAGACCCCACCCGGTCAGTGGGCACCAGATCGAGAGCCTGCCCCTGCCAAGAAACTGGGCCGAGCTGCTGTGATGCTCCCATCCACCCACCGCAGTCAGGGAACACGAGTAGCAGTCACGGCCCGGGGCCGATGGGGGAGACATGATTCCCGCAGGGGTCTTCTCTGGAAGACCCTGGACCTCTCCCTAGCAAACTCTTTGAGAATTGCTGAGGCTTGCAGAGACTTTGCCTCTTTTGTTACAGCAAGACCGGCTCTACTCGACTAGGCTCTCTAGCCCTTACAAACAATGTCCCAGAACCGGCCTTGGTCGGCTACCCGCAAAAGGAACATTTGGCTTGGGGACGGGACTCCAAGGGGTTCCTTCTGCTGCCAAATAACAAGGGCAGGCTACCCCAGCAACTGGAATCCAATCTTCCCAGGTTCTCTAGCCACTCCGTGCTCCTGCCTTTGCTCACACACACCCACATTCAGGGTGCCGGACTCAGCCGCACCCAGCTGTAAGAGCCCAGCGGGGAATGAATCCCCCAGACTGAGGCGCGTCTGTTTGCCCAGGTTTCGATGGCTTTAGGGCCGAGTTTTCAGTCTGGATAATCCTATTAGTGTTCGCTCAGTCCAAATTTAATCACGGATCAGAATCAGACAGCACCGCTAGCTTTCCAGGCTTCGGACTCACTGCATCAGGACGGAACCTGGCCAAACCAAGTGGCCAAGAAAAGTATTTGGCGGCGCTCCGGGGGGCTTCCCACCCGCCCTTAGCAGAGCCTGGCGCCCGGCTCTGCTGTTGAGAGAATGCCCCGGGAGCTTGGAGCGCCAATTCCTGTGCAAGGGCTCTGGGAACGCTGGGTGGGGAATCAGCAGGGGCTGCCTCGGGCCCCCAGCTTTGCTCCAGGCTGCTTTCTCAAGGAGGAGTTGGCAAATGGGGTGGGGGAAGCGCAGGGCGACGCGCACACCCCACACTCTGTTCGGCGGCAGCAAATCGATTTGGGGCGGGGGAATTCCTTGTCCAGTGCCCACTGATGGACTCTGGAGCTGGCATAGGAAGACAGTATCTCTGATGGCACCTTGGGAAAGTGAGCGAGCGGCCCAGAGGTTTGGGGATGGAGAGGGTGCCTCCCGATAACCTAACGTAGCCAGGGGAGCCCGCGCAGCTTGCACCCCTCTGTACCTTTCCTCCTAGGAATGCAGCTGCCTCCGCCCAGTTTTGGACTCCCTCTGGGACACCTAAAAGAAGGCAGGGGCCAAAGACCCTGAACGTTGAGACCTGAGCTCACCCCAGTTAGGCCAGTGGGGGGGGGGCAACCCTCAGCGCCAGGTGGGCCGTGTGCTCAGAGCAAACTTTGGGGTCTCCTATCTCACAGCATCCCCGGGCCCCGGATCTTCAAAGATGGAGACTATAAGTGGGGGCTATAAGTGCACCCTGGAGTCCCCCCACCAAAGCAGTCGGACCTCCCGCATCCGCCTTCACCCTTACCGTGTTGCGGAGCTCCAGCGGCAGCCAGGGCAGAGCCAGAGGGGCAGGCGGCCGCCGGCACGGGCAGCCTACCCCCAGGCGCCCGCCGAATGGCCCAGGCGGATTGAAGATCACCCCCTGGCTAGCGGCTGGTGCCCCCGCGCCCGCCCGCCGCCCGCCGCTTCAGCTCGCGGCCAAGTTCATGCTGGAGGCGCTGCAGTGGTGGCCTCAATCTGCTCGCTCCATTCCCACCGCCCGGCTCCGCGCCGCGCGCCCGGAAGGTGGAGTTTCGGGGGTTTAAGTTACTGATAGGCATTTCTCATTGCTGTGTCACTCGGGGAGGAGGAGACACGCACGCCGCACACTCACACACCCTCACACTCAACGGCGACGAGCAGCTCTGGTCTTAAAGGAGAAGCTGCGCTGCCCTGCCTGCAACCCCACTGGCCTCAAGCCTTGAGATGCAGGGTTTTCAGACTGGGGTGTGTAGACACAAGCAACCTAAGAGCAGGTCGCCCAAGGGACTTCCCAAATCCTCTAGACATTTTTTAATGAGCAAAGGAACCGCAGGCAGGATTCGCAGTGGCAGCGTCATTTCTCCCTTAGGGCTACAGGGGCAGCTAGGAGAGACCAGACAAACGCAAAGGGCTTAGGAGGTGAAGGGTGGCCTATAGCAGCGAAGTCGAGAAACGGATTGACTGGACTGTGCTCTGATGGGAGAGGTAGCAATGGGGTTACAAAGGCAGTATGGTAATAAGAATGGGATGGAGCCACTCCAGGACCACAGGAGAGCCTGGGCCTAGAGGAAAAGTCGCATGCTTCAGGTTGACTTTTCCATTTGGCTTTGGAACAGAGCAAGCTGGTGGTTAGTGAGGGTTGCTGACTTACCAACAGACAGAAGAGTGAAAGTGAGCAGAAAGCCAGCACTCAACCGTGATAAGGTGAGAGAATGTTCCAGACATAGCCTGAGACAGAGGGTGAGAGACAGAAACCACGAGAAAACTGACAGAAAGATGGGGACTTAAGCATAGCAGGAGCCCCCTTCTCAGTCTCAGCACAGCTTGACTCTGAAAGCAGCGCTGCAGCTTCCCCTCGTCCTTCAGGTAGGGGCGCTTATCTGCAGTGGCTAGCAGATGCACAGGTGTTGCTGGTCTCTCTCTCCACACGGTGTGTCTGTAGGCTCATCAATAACTCATACATGGATGATCAAACAAACCAGCCAGCAGTGATTACAGTCGGGACCTAGGCTCTCAAGTGTCAGCCATTGACCTACACACCACCACCTCACCCCACCCCACCCCACCCCACCCCAGGGACTATCGGACCACATGCTCGCCATCCCCTCCTCACTCCCCCTTCTGTCCTCAGCTCAGAAGCTGGTTCTTGTCCTCCGTGTCAGTAAGCTTATCCCGGAACTCAGGCACTCTGGCCACAGTCTCTCTATTGCTCTCTTTTTCTAGGCCCAGGACAAGCAAAGACCATGCTCAAGCTAGACTAGCTGCTTATGGTGGAGTTGATGATCATCTGTGGCTTTTGCAGTAGTGAGTTGCTTGTAAACTACCCTGGCACCAAGTCTGGAGACTTCCACCTCTGCTCTCTGGAAATGGGCTGCCCCTCTTCTTCAGGATACCCAACCCAGGCTTGTTACTAAACCTGAACTATTCCTGGTTGCAGTAGCAGTGGCCTCAGGGGCTGAGCACCTCAGGGGAATGTCACAAAGAAGCACAACCAGCGCTGGGCTCCTGCAGCCCATACCTCTAAATAGTAGCAATGTGCAGCTTGTCTGCTTGTCAGAGGGAGCCCCAGGCCATAGAGGGGTGTGGATGCTGCCCATTCAGCCCCTCCTTTCACCCCCTCCCTAACTCTAGGACATAGGACAATGGGTGGAGAATGTTGAAACTTCTAGAAACATCATCAACAACAAAAATCCCTTCGTTCTGTGGTGACTCAGCTCTGCCTGGGCCTGAACTCAAGGCACAGATGCTGAACACTGGAGGCAAGAACCACCCAATAGGTCAAGGGGGTGCCTTTCTCAGCCTGGCAGTTTGGTAGGAATACATTGTAGCTAGGTACAATTCTTTCTACTTTGGACCTGCAGTTGCCACCAGAGGCTATAGATTACTAGTGAGCCAATCTAGGGTACCATCATGACTCACAGAGAGGAGACGGCATCTAGGGCTCCTATGGCTGAGAGAGCTTTAGGGTCTCTTATGGAGCATCTGATTAAACAGAGTTAAAAGGAGGATAGCCGACCGCTATGAAGCATTGTTCACAGGCTCTTATCATCTAAATGTGCACTTGCCAAGAGGTGGGAGGTGGACTTCTATTCCTCTTGCAACTCCTACTGGTTCACTCCAGGAGCAATATTTCCCAGATTCTTCCCACCAGTAGACCCCTTTGCTTCTTGCTGTGCAAAATGCTGTATTGATTCTGGAGGACTCAATGAAGGCAACTGATGGCCAAGTTGGACACATCTCCCTGCCTCCTCCATCACCGTGAATCACCCCACATGGGCCTCCTGACTCTTCTCCAACAGTCTAGGGCCTTCCCACCTTAGGTCCTTTGCACTAGCTCTTTTCTAGGGCCGAAATTCACTTCCCACAGACAAGTCAGCTCTCTCATTTCCTTTAGTCTTGATATAAATGTCACCTGGCCACCCTGTGTAATGTTTCAAAGCCCTACACCCATCTCTGGCACTTCCTCTCCCCTTCCCTGCTTTGTTTTCTCTCCAGCACTCAGCAGCAGCTGGACTCTAAGTTATATCCCAGGAGGCAACCCTGGGCTTGCTTTATGCACCTTCGTGGTACCCACTCTAACTGGTATGGCATCTCTACTCAGGGACTGTTCACAGATTCTGTTTTTCCTGGAGCTTTTTAGGAAAATGGGGGAGGGAAGGCTGGCCGTAGGACTGTGCACAGCCTAGAAAGGGACACAGAGCTGTCATCACATTTTCAGGAGGTTTATGACCTAAACAAATGTTAAGAAGCATGAAGGTCAGGCAAAGAGCTTGGTATTAGCACCATGGAACCAGTCTTGGGTCATTTCATCAAGGGGCACTGTGGCCCAGATATGTAGGTGGCTGTCTTTCACATAACCACAGGGGCACAGTGAGTGTTACTATCAGTTACTGTTGGAAACATGGATTCCCTGTGTTTGTTGGGAACATGGGTTAACCATGTCATGTAGGGTACTTCCAAGGTTGATAAAGGGCAGGGGGTTCTCTTCACTGAGTAGGTGGGTTAAGATACCCAGGGTTCTTTGGACACCCAAAATGCAGTCCTAAGTTGTAAGCTAATAGCATATTTCTTTCCTTTTTTCCTATATACTTTTATTTACCTGCAGGAATATGTGTACCAGGTTCTAGATAATGAAATGGTAAGCTCAGAAAGATAAAGGCATGTGTCCAGTGGCTCACATCTTAAAGTGGCAGAGCACTAAGAAACTGAGTCTCAAAGCTTGAAGTGTATCCACCCACTTAGTTGATACAGTCCTGGCTTGTAGGTATAGGCAAAGAGAGGAATCCAATAAGTCTCAAGGAACTGAGCCTCTTCCCCCAGGAAGCTCTTGTCTCTGCTACTGAGAGGCTGAGAAGTTGTCAAAGGGTTGATGATGAGCTATTGGAGTGTAGAGGCACCACGCCAAGGCATACATAGGCACTGCCTTTGGTCTGACCCAAACCTGGACCTTCATGGATTTGAAAACAATCAGCAGCCACCTGTTATTCAATCATATTCCTGTGAACATATGCCAAGTGTTTGAAAGTTCACATGACAAATGGTGGGAGGAGGGGTTAACTGGGGAGCCTCTGGAATTCTGTGGGGGGGGGCTTCCCAGGTAGAGACTAGGGAGGAGTCATGTTTTGAGACTAAAGTCAGAAAACATATCCAGTTTCTCTATTCATCACCACTTCTTTGTTCCCTAGCCTCTTATGGATTCCTATTGTTGATGGCACTAAATCCAAACTGTACCATCTCCTGAGTCTCATATTTTTTATTGTAGAATGAAAGCCTGGCAATAGTCTCTGCCTTGTTTTGGTATTTCAAGGTCACAGTTCCCTCATACTTGTGGACCACACTTAGCAGGTACTCAACTGTCCTGATTTGAATCTGAAATGTCCCCCACAAGCTGATGGTTTGATACTTGGTCCTCAACTGGTGGTGGAAACTTGAGCAGGTCAGACCCAGGTAGAGGAAGTAGGTCACTATGGGGAGGCTGTTAGAGGTCTGTTATCCCTAGTTGCTTCCTGACTCTGGGTGTCTCATGGTCAGTCACAAACATAATATCTTTTCTCTGCCACACATGCCCCCTGTCTTGAGGTCCCACCCAAACACTTTGGGACAAACAACTTTGAAGTGAATTAACCCTAAGCTAAAATATTCTTATAAGTTGTTTCTGTACACATTTTATCACAGTTACAAGAAAGTGACTAAGACACCTCTCCATAGCTTCTTAGTCCTCAAATAAGAGGGTGCTGTTGTTATTATTATCCCAAACACCCATAAGGACAGGAGGCTGGTGTTGATTATAACAAAATGTAGCATACTCAAGTGACAACTCAGGCTCTGCATATAAGTTCAAACCCCGTATGATGCCTGGCTTCTCTGGAAGTGCCCTGGATGTCTGGCAAATGGTGAGACTGTGTTAGGTGAGAAGGCAGAATCTGGTACCATAGAAAACATCAGGAATTATGCCCTGGGACAATAGTACAAGGAAGTCCATAGGAAACAAACTGAACTCTCTCTCTCTCTCTCTCTCTCTCTCTCTCTCTCTCTCTCTCTCTCTCTCTCCCCCCCTGAGTTTTTAAGCAATTTTAATTTTCTCTGGAACATTGTTGGTAGTAAGTATTTCTAAGAAACACAGTGGAAATAAATATGAAATGGTTAAAATATTGATTGTAATTTCCTGGCCTCTCCACTGAATTAAAACTGATTAAAAAATAAAAACATTTAGTTAAAAAAGGCCCACACTAGAAAGTGAACAGTTAATTAGGGAGCTATGGAATGGCTTGCATTGATTTCACCATAAAGCCAGGAAATGGTGGCTACAAGTCAATTTTTCCCTCTGCTCCTTGCTTACCTTGATTTTCCCTCTGCTCCTTGCTTCCCAGATTGCAATAGGTAAATCATTAAAGCATAGATAAGGATGGGAAACAGCCTTTGAAACAGGCATGGGTAAACAATTTAGGGAATTAACATAGATCCAGATGGCTGGAAGCTATCCTCCAGCACCATACAGAAGACTGAAAGATATTGTTAAAGCACTTGTGAAGACAAAAGTATGCAGATGGCTTACTAATTATTGATTTTCATGCTACGACATTTTCTCCAACAGCGCAGGCACCACTCGGCCCCACGTGGGAAGAAGCTCTATCCACTGCTCTAGGACCCTTCAGACCATTGTGATTTTGTGATAAAAAAAGGAAACAAAACAGCATAACTCTGGCCTGTGGCTGTCCTGGCAACCAGCTCAGCTGCTGCTGCCCTATCATTACAACCATGCAGAAGGTTAATATGACCCAATACCAGGAGAAATATTGACCAAGAAGTCTGGAGAGGAAACCCAGACATGGTGCCCCAAGTGACCCAAGTGCAAAACACAACCAGAAGGATCTAAAGCTTGAGGACATACCTGTGATATGTCAGACCCTGTGGCTTCCACATGGTGAGCTTGCTGAAACCCCCTAACAGCTAATTTCAGAGCTGAGCAAACGGAAGCTCAGAGAGATTAGTCAACATATCTGATATCACACTGTCACCATGGAGTCAAGATTTGAATGTACTAAGCAGTCTGGGATGGAGCAACCTCAATACCACTCCATTAGCACAAATCTCCCTAGGGAGGATGTAAGTAAAGTGCACATTTCACACTTAGGGCTCTGTGCCTAGTGCTTCAATGGCTGGCCTGCCTCAGCTTATGACAAAGGGCTGTCACATTTGCAGAAATTTTGTCAGCTTGAAATTGGTTGTGGTAGAAATAGTTACACCAAGAAATGGGCATTTGCTACGAATTAAAGTGGGTTGGTAAACACTTACCAGCCTATCATTAGAGTAGTCATGTGGCCTAGTGCCATTCTTGGTCCCACTGCTGAACAAGCTTGCTAGTGTGTGAAATGGAGAAAGCATTAGTGATCACCACATCAAAGCATCAAAGCATTACAATAACTAAATACAATAACAAGTCAATTACCTAGGACAGTATGACCATGGGTCATATAGGTCAGTGACAGACCTAATATACAGCATGTCTCTGGAACATTATACTGGAGTTGACAGTGCATATCACCTAGACACATCAAAATCACCATTAACTCTGTAGTTCAATGCATTAATCATGTGTCTGTGATGACGCTCTGCAAGCAAATGAACTGCAATCCAGTCACAGAAATGTGTACACAGTTCCGTAGAGTAGAAAATACTTGATACTATATGATTAGGCATTGGGAGAGGGGGTCTCAGTTGGCTTGGGCTGGCCTCAAGTTCAAAATGTAGCCAAGTATGATCCTGAATTTCTAATGTGCCCGCCTCTGCTTTCCAAGGACTAGCTTTACATGTGTGTACCATCATGTCTGTTTTTTATGTGTTGTTGTTGGTCAACACAGGGTGTTGTTCATGCTAGGCAAAGATTTCACTGATAGCTATATCCCGAGCTCCCAGTTCTCATACTTTTAATTGTTAGTTTAGAATGTACCCCTACTTGTAAAAGTAACAGTCTCCTATAAAAACCAATATGTTACATTATACCATTTCATTCTTTTCCTGACTCTTCCAATTGTTGATTGCATCATTTTCTCTTGTGTTCATTTCATGTTGTGATGATTGTCATGGCCCTGGTAACAACAGTTTACATAGTATATACATACCATATTCCTTAGATATTTAGAGCCTTATGCCATGTGGGCCTGTAGAAGTACATTCTGTTATGTTAGCAGATTGGCCATGTCACCTAACAAGACATTTCTCAGAGTGTTACATGACTATATAAGTGATCAGTTAGTGCTAGTTGTAAAAAAACAAGCATGCCACCTCTGTTATTAAGTATTGTGGTGATTAACTTAGGTAGCCAAGCAGTTTCTTCTAGACCAGCTGTTCTCAACCTGGGAGTCAAACAGCCCTTTAGCAGGGGCTGCCCAAGACCATCAGAAAACAAATTATTTATATTATGATTCATAACAGTAGCAAAATTGCACTTATGAAATAGCAATGAAAATAATTTTATGGTTGGGATCACCACCATATGAGGGACCATATTAAATGGTTGCAACATTCTAACTAGTTTCCTGCCTCCAGACTTGTCTCTTCCAGTGTAGCCTTTTCACAGGTACTTTGGCTAATTTTTAAAATACAGATCCTTATATACATAAACTATAGCAATAGCAACTTATTACCTTCCAGGCTGAAGTCTCACCACTTTGTTTAACATGTATTTTTCCATCTAATGTGGTTCTTTTGCAAAATACAAAAATCTGTCTTAATTTTCTAGGGCTTTTACAATAAAAGTATTACAGTTTAGAGTGGGGTTGGGGCATACACAACAAAAACACATTGTCTCACAGTTTTGGAGGCATGATATATGAGATAAAGGTAGTGTTCAGGTTAATTCTTTCTGAGGTCTGTAAGGGAGAATCTGGCTTGAGGATGGCTAGATCCTCCCTGTGTCTTTTAGATAATCTTTCTTCAAAGTGCATCTGTGTGTTCACATTTCCAATTTTTATAAGAGACACTATACATAGTGCAATTTGGAATGGTTCCTACTCCAAATGGCCTTATCTTAACTAATTATTATGTAATGGCCCCATTTCCAAGATTATATGCTTAAGTACTGAAGTGAGGTTAGAAGTTCAACATATGAACAGGGAAGGCACAGTTCAGTCTATACCAGCCTATCACCTGGCTCTCAAGAGTTAATGTCTTTCTCTCAAAGTACCTTCACTCCATCTCAATGTCTCCCAGAGCTGTAACTCATTTCCACACCAGTTCTGTCATCCCAAACTCTTGCCTAAATGTCCTCTTAATTAGGCAAGGGTGAGATTTGAGGCATAGTTAACCCATCCTGGTACCAAATTACTCTGTCTCCATCAGTGAGCCTGTGACAAAAAGCAGTGAGTTACCTGCTTCCAGGATGTCATAATAGGAAATGCATATGATAGATCTTCCCAATGTAAATGAAAAAGTGGGGAGAATGAAAGAGATGCTTGCTTGGCAGAAAGTCTAAAATCTAGCAGGTCAAGTCTCAGCCTTTGTCAGGCTTTGAGAAATAACCTCTTTGGCTTGATGCTCTGCCATGCAGGCTTGTCCTCAGCCTTCACAAAGACAACCCATGCCATGGACACAGCAAATCTCAAATTGTTCTGAAGCAGGCTGTTCTTTCATACAGCCATGCTGTGCACATGTTGTTCTCTCCAGGCATCAAGGGAAACTTCTTTCTCTGATCACTGTGGCACATAAGTGCAGTTATTGAGTGATGGGTGAAGCCTTAGCTCCACATCTGAGAGGCTTTCTTTGAAGCCCCCTCCTGCATCTACCCCAGAGGAAGGAGCTCGAAGGTTTGTGAAGGTCCTTCTAGCACCTGTGCCATTGTCAGGGCAGCAGCTGTCCTGCTTATAACTGCTTCCCCTCCTGATGCCTCTATAGTATGGTGCTCCTTGAATTCAGGCACCAGTGCTTCTTCATCATGTCGTGGTCACAAAGGATTGGGCAATTTCTAATGCTTCCTTATCTTCGTGGTTTGTCAAATGCATAAAGGAACCTTTTCTGAACACCTACAGTTTTCAGAGCATTGGACTTAGGTTTTCCATTCTGGGAAAGAGGAGGTAGAATGAAAAATTATATCAGTCTTCAGAGACAACTTCTGTCACATGCATGAGATCTGGAGGGACCCTTAGCCACAGGTACTGATACCTTATTGGCCAATGGCACTGGCCTTATGTAGGATAACAGCATAGGGAAAAGCAAGTCCTCAGTGAAGTCTTTGGTACTTATAAAGTCTGTGACCTCAGGTAGCATACTCACCACTTTTGTGCTTCTGTTTCCTTCTGTGTAACACTGGTGCCAGATGTGAAGCAATGCCAGACCTGAGGAATGGCAAGACTTATGGTTTGGAGGGGTACCTTGAGTTCTTAACTGTATTCTTCCCTGTGGATTGGGATGTCTGACTTTCTGGCTCTTTCTCCTGAGTCAGAGGCAAGTAAGATCTGAAGGTACTTGAATTTCTGTGGGCATCCTCTGTGGGTACCTCATCACCATGTTAGTGCCTCAATACAGAGATGCAGAGAAGCCTTTGTACCTCTGAGATGTTACTCAAAGCACTTCCAAAGTGGCACTAAATGGGAAATTACGGTATTGGGCAGTAGCCAGGAGGAAGAGTGCACACCTTACATGGGACTGAAATGTCCCTGTGGTTCAGAGAAAAGAGATTCAGAGAAGAAGGTAAAGTGGGTGCCTTTGCAGCAGCCAAATTTCCATCTCAATACTGTATGCCTGAAACTTTATGCCCAGTGCTGGATCAAACAGGTTGGCTTCACATTGCATTGGAGGCAAAAACAAATGTGTCATAGTAATCAAATCCTCTGGACTTGGTGGGTGGCTAACGCCTACCTAGCTAAGAGGACCTTGGTTTTTGATTGTAGAGCTGTGAAAATCCAAGCTTGATAAGGTGTCATGCTGACAATTACATTGGACATCTAGAATGAGTTCTGCTTACTGTCCTGCTTCTGACCCTGTCCTTCACCCATAGATTTCATTTCATGTACTTGTCTGTTTGTTCTTGGTTTTTTTGTCTGTTTGTTCTTAAAGAGCAAGTGTGGCAACATGCCACTTTATGGGCACCACTAAGCCATGCCACTCCATGGACTCCTTATGAATTGGAGAATCAGAAAAGAAACCTCAGGAAGTTTCTTCAACCATAAGCATGGGCTGGAGGATAAGAGCAGAACCCTTAAAGACACCTCTGGAACAAAAAGCAGCTAAAGTCACAATGAGATACACATTTCTCTTATGTAGGGTAAACAACAAACAGATCATTTCCTACCCTTGACAGAGGCCAAAACTTTCTGTCCCCTGCCAAACTTCATGCCAATGCCACTTGCTCTCTGCTCAGGGCTTGTTTCTATTAATGAAATGTGATCCTGCCAGTGTAACATTACTTAATGATTTATTAGTGATTATTGATTTTCTATTGTGGTTTTCTCAGGGTTGTTGGATGGGGCAAATTGAAGGCATCCTGTCTGTGGAGCTCCATCAATTTTCTTGAGGTCAAGGAGCTCAGATGCAAGTAGTTCATGTATGGTCAAAGGCACCTGAGAGGAATGAAATGGAGCACCACACTAGGTCTCTACTGAAAAGTAAGCTACTTATCACTTGACAGAGGGACACCTTAGATACAATAGTGCTAGAAATTCTATGTGGAGGATTTTGCAAGCTGCAAGGGAGTCAAAATGAAACCTTCCAGGACTTTGTAGCATTATAGTTTTTACGGCAGAAAATTGTTATCATATTCTAAAGCCCTTCCTGGGTGTCTACTAGGCCCTGGTGGAGAATTTATGATTGATTATAGCACCACAAGTACACGATTACATTTGCTCATCACAAGCTAAGTGATCAGATACATTAACTTATAAGGTCAGGCACTTACACTAGCAATCCACTGTATCAGAAAATTTCATTTTGGATCCAAGAAGGATCCATAAGGTCAAGTACATCATAGAAGCAGGTAATAAAGGCATATGTCATATACATGTGTTAATGTACTTTGTCTTCATCTCACATTTATGACCTTATGGAGTTTTCCTATGACCAATGGATGGAGGATAAATAATTTGGGCTTGGTTCTCAGATAGGTTAGTGCAACAAAAGGGTAAAAGTTCCTTTGGGGCTATTTTTCATATTCTACTCTCTCTGCAATGGCCTAAAGGATAGATGTAAAGTAAAATACACTTCTGGGGTAGAGTTGAAAACAGTAATGTTGGTGACCAACTGGTTATAGAAAGAGAAATGGCCTTGAAAAGTATGTACCACTGGGCAGTGGCAATTGGCCTAGCATGTTGTGATGGAGTGATCCATGCCTATTTCTTCAAATTCATAGATTCAAGCCTTAAGCTTTAGTACCTCACAACATGACCTTGTCTAGAAACAAAGTCACTGCTCACGTAATTAGTTAGGACAAGCTCATTCAGGAGTAAGATAGGCCATAATAGAACATGAACACTGTTATTGTAGGACACAGAGACACAGTTAGAAGGAAGACAATATGAAGAGACACAGGGTAAGATGCTTACCTATGAGCCAAGGAGAGAGAGTGAGAACAAACATCTCCCAAATTGTCTTCTAGATCAACTAACACCCCTGATGCCTTAATATCAGACTTCTGACCTCCAGGAACTGCAAACCAATACATGTATAAGCTACTCAGTCTTTAGAACTTTGTTACAGTACTAAAAAATAAACCAAAATAGTACTTATCTAGGGGCCTACAAGAAACATGCTTATAAAGTGAAATTCAAATGTATACAGTAGAATGCCTGGATGAGCCTATGAGAGTGGGCACAAATCTTGGGGTTCTTTGTGCCTCAGCACACATAGGCACATTTGCTAAGGTAAGTAGGACAACTTTCTCTTTGATGAGTTTCTCTTATCAAGACAGACTGTGAGAGTAAATGGCTCCCTAGAGTTGGTACACTAGATTCATTGTTGTATGACATCTTTAGGGAAATGTGAACAAATATATTCACCACAGATAGAGCACCAACAGACAAAAGAAATGCTTCCACCTAATTCTAGATTGTTGAAGCAATGAATTTATTGGTTAGGTTATGGGAGCATGGGTAAGAAGCTACTTAGAGGAGTGCAAGTGACTCAAAGACTTCCACATTACTAAGAAGCCCAAGCCACTATAGGTAATGGAAGCTGCATCACTGGGGCTCTTTGTACAACTTGAAGACAGCTCAGTCTGTGTCCATTCCCAGGATTGTTGTGGTGTTTCAACTTATATAACCTTGAGGAGGGGCCATGTGAGTCTCTTAAATTACATTAATTAGTGGTGTGTGTGTGTGTGTGTGTGTGTGTGTGTGTGTGTGTGTGTGTGTGTTTGTGTGTGTGTGTATGTGTGTGTGTGTGTTTCACAGCATGTATGTGGAAATTGGAGGACAGTTTGTGGAGGTCAATTGACTCATTTTACCATAAGGGTTGAGGGGGATCAAACTCAGATTGCCAGACTTGGCAGTAAGCACCATTATTTGGGAAGCCATCTCATAGGCTTGCCTTGGAAATCTTTCAACTTTCTTAGCTTCCTGAGTCTTGTAAGTTGCAGGAGTTTCTGGAAACTTGTATGTTGTGTGTTCTACTTTCCTCTCTACAGAAAAAGGTATTTCAGTTATAAGGAAGTGCATAAGCAGCACCCATGAATGGAGTATTCATGTAGCAGGGATATATTCTGGGGTGAAGTGAACAGCATCATGTTTTTTTCTTCCTCACAAAGACTGATCTAGTAGTACCAATGTTTCATGTCTACCTGCCAGCAGGTAGAGGACAAGCTAGGAACTTAGTGGTTGTATGTATTAGCCCTCATTCACTTTTTTCTTTCTTCTTCTTTTTTATTATATATATTATATTAGAAGCACTCTTATTTACATATCAATTGCCCATTCCCTCACCCTCCCATCCTCTCATGCTCCCCACCGACCCCCCCAACCCCATCCCACCCACTCTCCAAGAATAGTAAGGCCCTCCACTGGGGACTTTCGAAGTCCATCACATCATTTGCGGGAGGGTCCAGGCCCTCCTTGGTGTATCTGGGCTGCAATAGTATCCCTCCATAGGGAATGGGCTCCCAAAGTCAATTTGTGCTCTAGGGATAAACACTGGTTCCACTGTTAGAGGTCCCATAGACTGTCTTGGCCTCCTAGCTGGCACCCACATTCCGAGGGCTTGGTTCGGACCAATGCTGGTTCCCCAGCTTTATGACTAGGGTCTCCATGCTCTCACTAGGTCAGGTCAACTGTTTCTGCAGGTTTCTCCAGCACCATCTTGGCTCCTTTGTTCATCCCTTCTCCCTCTATGCAACTGGATTCCAGGAGTGCTTATGTGGGTGCCTGTTTCTGCTTCAATCAGCTACTGGATGAAGGCTCTAGAAATGGCAACCAAGGGAGTCATCAATTTCATTATAGGGGAAGGGCATCAAAGGCAGCTTCTCCAATGCTGCCTAGATTCTTAGTTGGGGTCACCTCTGTGGGTCTCCTAACTTTTCCCTTATGTCAGACCTCTCTCCAAACCTATACTGGCTCCCTCTACCAAGGCATCTCTTTCTTTGACCTCCTCTATTCCTCTCATGTCTCAGTCCTCCTGTTCTCCCACTCCTGTTCCCCTCCTCTCCCATTCCCACCTCCCTTCTCTCTCCTGTTGTGCTCCCAATTTGCTCAGGGGTTCTTGTCCCACTCCCCTTCTTCAGGGGACCATGCATTCTTCTCTTGGGGTCCTCCTTGTTTCCTAGTTTCTCTGGTGGTGTGGATTGTAGGTTGGTAGACCTTTGCTCTATGTCTAGTATCCATAGTGAGTCCATACCCTGCTTGTCTTTCTGTGATTGGGTTACCTCACTCAGGATGTTTTCTTCCAGTTCGATCAATTTGCCTGTGAATTTCAAGATTTCATTTTTTTTTCCTGCGGAGTAATCCTCTATTGTGTAAATGTACCACATTTTCTCCATCCATTCTTCGGTTAATTGGCATCTAGGTTAATTTCAGGTTCTGGCTATTACAAACAATACTGCTATGAACATAGTTGAACATATGTCCTTGTTGTATGAATGTGCATTCTTTGGGTATATGCCTAAGAGGGGAATTGCTGGATCTTGAGGAAATGGTGCTGGCATAACTGGATGCCGGCATGTAGAAGATTGCAGATGGATCCATATCTATTGCCATGCACAAAACTTAAGTCCAAATGGATCAAAGACCTCAACATAAATCCAGCTACACTGAACCTCTTAGAAGAGAAAGTGGGAGGTATCCTTGAACGAATTGGTACAGGAGACCATTTCCTGAACATAACTCCAGTAGCACAGACACTGAGATGGACAATTAAGGACTGGGACCTCCTGAAACTGAAAACCTTCTTTAAGGCAAAGGACACAGTCAACAAGACAAAACGACAGCCCTTAGAATGTGAAAAGATCTTCACCAAACCCACATCTGACAGAGGGCTGATTTCCCAAATATACAATGAACTCAAGAAGCTAGCCACCAAAACACCAAACAATCCAATTAAAAAGTGGGGTACAGAACCAAATAGAAATTCTCAATAGAGGATTCTAAAATGGCTGAAAGATACTTAAGAAAGTGCTCAGCATCCTTAGCCATCAGGGAAATGCAACTCAAAACAACTCTGAGATACCATCTTACACCAGCCAGAATGGCTAAAATCAAAAACACCAATTGCAGTCTACGCTGGAGAGGATGTGGAGAAAGAGGAACACTCCTTCATTGCTGGTGGGAGTGTAAACTTGTAGGACCACTTGGGAAATCAGTGTGGCGATTTCTCAGGAAAATAGGAATCAGTCTACCTCTTTCACTTTTAAAGGGAGAAAAATTAGTGTTTAATGTAATTTATGCCTTACACATATTATTCTCCTTTCATGTCCATGGTGGCTTCATTTCAGGATCTACAAAATGCCAGATCTACACATAGTATTGTGCTCTTTTCCATACAGTGTTTCCTCAGATCAAGTGGCACACTTTATGGCAAAGGAGGTATAATAATAGACACAAGAGTCACTAATATTACTTTGTACCCAGTCATTCACTATTATCATGCCTAATAGAATAGTTTATTAAAGGCTTATATAAAATAGTTATCTAAGATGTCATCGTGGATGACATTACGACATGATTTTGTGTTGCTGTCTCACGTGACCTAGAAAACTCTTGGATCCAGTAGTTCACTGTGGTGTTTTGGATGAGAATGGCCCCCATAGTCCATGTATTTGGATCCTTAGTCACCAGGGAGTGGCAGTATTTGAAAGGATTAGAAAGATTTGGCGATGTGGCCTTGTTGGTGTAGGTATGGCCTTGTAGGAGGAAGTGTGTCACTGGGAGTGGGCTTTGAGGTTTCAAAAGCATCCCAGGCTCTGGCTCATGTTCTCTCCCACTCTCCTTCTCCCTCCATTCCCCCTCCCTCCCTCTCTCTCTCTGGATGTAGCTCCCAGGCACATTCATGCTTCAGTGACTGCCATGCCATGTTCTCCACCATGATGTAATTGACTAAACCTCTGAAACTGTAAGCCAGCCCCCAATTAAATGCTTTATTTCAAGAGAGATGCCTTGGTAATGAAGTCTCTTCACAACAACAGAGCAGTGACTAAGAACTAATATATGCTGTTATACCTCTAAGAGCTAGATTTCACAAATCAAGGGGTGAATATCTGAGTGTGCTTTCTTACTAACCCCCAGTAACCAGTTTAGGAATGTAAAGTTTCTGTCTTACTTTCTTTTCCTCTTGCTATGATAAGATACTCTGACCAAAGTCATTTGAGGAAGAGAGGATTCATTTTGGCTCACACTTCAATATAGTCCATCATGGCAGGGAAGTCAACGAGGCAGGAACTTGAAGTAACTGGTCACATCACACCCAAAGTCAAGTAGAAAAGAGCAATGTATGCCACTGTTCAGCTAGCTTTTGTTATGATAAATCTTTCCGCCAAAAGCTGCCGAGCCCCACCGCCACGTGTGAGCTTTACACCAAGCGCCCGCGGGAGTTAGGGCCCAAATGAATACACAGAAACTTGTATTAGGTACAATGCTGCTTGTACCAATGACTAGGATTCTCATTTGTTAGCTCAGTCTTAATTATCATAAATCTATATATTTTATAAGACTTATCGGATGCCTATTGGCATCCCTTCTTGCAGGTGGCTCACATCCTGCTGATGGAGGAGGCAAACGGGAAAGGGACGCTTCCTGTTTCTCCTTTGCTTAAATATGAGTCTCCTTGCTATGTCACTTCCTGCCTGGATCACACTTCTCTACTACATTTCCCAGAATCCTCTTTGACCCCTAGTCTCATCTACTTGCTGTCTCATTGGTCAAACAGTATTTTATTTAACAATCAATAAGATAAACATACACAGAAGTACTTTCCCCATCAAGCTTTCGCCTTTTAAACAGTTCAAGGTCCAAGCCTAGGAAATGTGTCACCTGCAGTGGGTAGGTCTTCCCACCTAAATTGACCTACTCAAGATAAGCTCCCTCCCACAGGCATACCCAGAGGCTCATATCCAAGGTGATTTTAAACCTCATAGGATGAAAATTGAGATTAATTATTACACCGCCCCTGAAGGCTCAGCCTCTGGAGGATGAGAGATTCTTGTATGTTGGTTGGAAATACTTCTACTAGGGGTAAGGATTCCATTGAATTGGAAGTTCAAGTAACCATTTAGTCAGTTTTTTTTTCATGCTCATAAACTAGAAGGGGAAGAAAGGATATATTAGGGTTACTTACATTCAATGGGGCAGAGAGAACTAGATTTAGAGTTAAGGAAATTCAGTAGGAGAATATTCTTAGCTCTTCTATGCACATACAACAAGAGGAGTGGATTTATAATTGAATAAGCCACAGCCCAACAAATGCAATGTGATTAAGGACTCTGCTTCTTTGAGGAGGATATAAGCCTGAATTTGTAAACAGCACAGAGTAGTCACAGTACTAGACAAGGGAAGAATACTTGTGAGGTGGAGGGTGAAGGTGAACACAAATTGTTCCTCAGATATAGGCAGTAGCATCAGTGAGCACTTTCTCATCAACTCTCCAGCATTATTTGTAGAGGTTTCAGTTGGCAAGCATTTCAAACTGGTCTTAGGGGTAAATTAGCTTTGGGCCTCAAATGTCTTAAGGAAGATCCAAGGGCATTTTGGTTTTCAACTTTGGAGAGACCATATTGTGTGAATGGGGCTAAAAATATGGAAGCCAACAACAACAACAAAAAACTGTGTGTGGTAGAAGGAATGAGCCATCAGGCAATGTTTTGTTCCTCACTTCAGGGCTTCATACTAGTCTGTCCCTAGTGTAGCCTGAGCTACTCTGATAAGTTGTGTGAAGAATCCCTCTGCTTCCTCAAAGGCTTTCTTCTCACCTCCTGACCTTGGATTTCTTGGATGTCAAGATAGCTCATTGAGGGACCTCATTCAGCACTCAAATTGTGCACATTGGCTTTTGGGAGTATTAAAATCCCATAGACAGTATGGAGATGGATTGCAAATAGCTTTGTAGGCAGTCTTGGGTGACTAAGCAGTCTTCCATGGCAGCCAAGTGCATAAAAGCATTCTTTCCCTTTCGTACATTCATTATACGTAGTACTGAGTTTCATAGGGCCATTTTCATGCAAATATATAATGTGTTTGCCCATATTCCTCTGTATCCTAGCTTTCCCTCCCTACATCTCTAATTACTTCCTTCCGTCACTTGTATTTTGTGTCATATGTACATAAACATTTTTAAGTATCTGTATAAAGCCCAGGATCCACCAATTATAGACAATGTGACATTTGTCCTTCTGAGTCTGACTTATTAACTTAGATATGATAATTTATAGTTATATACAATTCCTTGCAAACAACATAACTTCTTCCTAGCTGCACCAAATATCATTATGAATATACTACATTTTCTTCATCCATTTCTCTGTTGATGGATACTTAGGTTAGTTTCATAACTTAGTTATTATGAATACTTTTGCAATAAATGTTGAAGTGAAGCTCTCTCTGTGATATGCCGATTTAGGAACCTTTGGGTAAACACACGGGAGTGATTTAGCTGATCTAATATAGCAGATACATCTTTATTTTTGAAGAAACTTCATACTGACTTACGTAGTGGTTCATGCCTACATACCCACTAGAAGGGAGCATGGATTTCCCTTTCATCCACATCCTCACTACTATTTTTATTAGTTTTCTTAATGATTATCATATGACTAGGGTGCGATGGAATCTCAATGTAGTTTGAATAGCAAGTGACGTTGAACTTTCTTTTCCTGTATTTAATGACCATTTACACTTCATTTTCCAAGAAATGTATGTTCATCTCATTAGCTAATTTATTGCTTGGGTTGTTTGATTTCTTGGTAGTTTTTAAAATTTAGAATAAATTTCATTATAAATATGTCTATTTTTTATTTTATGTGTATGAGTGTTCTGCCTACATGTATGTCTATGACTCATGTGTATGTGTGTGTTGCTTGTGGAGGCCAGAAGAATGCATTGATTCCCCTTGAACAGGAGTTACAGACAATATGAGCTGCCATGTGGGTGCTAGGAATTGAACCTGTGTCCCGTGGAAGAGCAGCTAGTCTTTTCAACCACAGAGATATCTCTTTAGCCAAAGATTTAGTTATTTTAATTCTTTGTATAGTTTAGATATTAGTCCTCTGCCAGTTGCATAGTTAGCAAAATTTTTCCCATTTTAGGTTGTCTCTTCACTTTCTTTCCTTTTCTTCACAGAAGCATTTTAATTTCATAAAATCCCATTTATTAATTGTTGGCATTGTTTTTTGAGCAATTGGAGCCTTTTCAGAAGCTCCTTGCCTTCGCCTATATTTTGTAATGTGTTTCTTATTTTTTTCTTCAATAGTTTCAGACTTAAGTTTTATCACTTTGGAGTTGATTTTTGAGAAGAGTGAAATAGGGATATAGTTCATTTTTCTGTATGTAGCTGTGAAGTTTGCCCAGTACCATTTGATAAAGAGGCTGTATCTTTTCTCCAATGTATATATTTGGCATCTATGTCAAAAATTATATGGTCGGGGCTGCACAAATTTATATTCTATACCATTGATCTCCTTCTGGTTTTGTGTTAGTACCATGCTGGTTTTGTTTGCTATAAATATAGAGCCCTTCATTATTTATTTATTTTTTATTAGTTCAAATTAGGAACAAGCATGTTTCACTTGTTAATCCCTTCTCCCTCTCCCTCCCCTCACCTTCACTCCTTCTACACCACCCCATCCACCCTCCACTCCCCAGGCATGGTAGGGCCCTCAACGGGGGCTCCCCAAAGTCCTCCACATCATCCTGGGCTAGACCTAGGCCCTTCCCCATGTGTCCAGGGCCAGAGTGTATCCCTTCACTTGGGATGGGCTCTCAAAGTCCCTTCTTACACCAGGGAAAAATACTAATCCACTACCAGAGGCTCCCTGGAGTGCAGAGGCCTCCTCATTGACATCCATGTTCAGGGGTTTGGATCAGTCTGGTGCTGGCCTCCCAGACAGCATCTGGGGTCGATGTGCTCTCCCTTGTATAGACCAGCTGTTTCTGTGGGTTTCACCAGCCTGGTACCAACCCCTTTGATCTTCATTCCTCCCTCTCTTCAACTAAGTTCCAGATTTCAGCTCAATTTATATCTGTGGATGTTTGTCTCTGCTTCCATCAGCCACTGAATGAGGGCTCTAGGATGGCATAAAAAGTAGTCATCAATCTCATTTTAGGGGAAGGTTATCCTCTCCACCATTGCCTGGATTGTCAGTTCGTGTCATCCTTGTAGGTCTCTGAAATTCTCCCTAGTGCTAGATCTCTCCTTGGACCTATAGTGGCTTCCTCTGAAGCCATTCATAATTTTATGTTACTTTTGTGTGCACATGCATGTGTGTAGGCAGAAATGTCAGCTTTTGGTGTCATTACTCAGAGGCTGTCCACATTGGGTTGTCATTGTCACTTTTTCTTGCAGGGCAAGTTCTCTCCTTGTCATGGAGCTCACAAAGTCACACATATTTGCCTGCCTAGTTCTGAAATTAAACACACACACACACACACACACACACACACACACACACACACACACACACACACCATGCCTGTTTTTTTATTCTTTTTTCACTTGAGTACTGGGGATCAAATTCGAGGCCTAATGCTTGTATGGTAAATGCTTTACCAGTTGAAATATCTCCCCAGCCCCATATGTTACATTCTTATATTGACTTCCAACACTTCTCCATGCAGGCTTGCTCCCAGGGCAAAGGAATCATGGAGATGAGAGTAGCCCTCAGGATTCTGGGAGAGAACTTTACTTAGCAAGAATGGTTTATGTGATATAAGGACAATGAATACAATGACGTAAGGGTTAGTATGTGGGGAAATGTTTTTGTAGGGATGGGGAAAAGGGTATTTGAAAGGTCACTGAATGTTTCAGCTTTGGAAGCTGTGGCTGGAATGGCTTGACATGTGGAGAAAGTAAAGATGGACAGAACTGAGCACTCTTCCTAGAAGTAAGCTTTGGAGAAGACAGGACAAAATTCAGTATAAGATCCAGGGAATACAGAAGTTTAGTTTAGTGTTTAGCTGTGGGTGTCTGCTTCTTGAAGAAAGGGAGGAGTGATGAGCAAAGGGGTCAAGACCAGGCTGGTGAAACCCACAGAAACAGCTGACCTGAACAAGGGGGAGATCATGGACCCCAGACTGATAGCTGGAAAACCAGCATAGGACTGTTCCAGACCCCCTGAACGTGGGTGTCAGTGAGGAGGCCTCAACCATCTGTGGGGCCTCTGGTAGTAAATCAGTATTTACCCCTAGTACATGAATGGACTTTGGGAGTCCATTCCACGTAGACGGATGTGCTCTCAGTCTAGACACATGGGGGAGGGCCTAGGCCCTGCTCCAAATGATGACAGACGTTGAAGATCCCCCATGGAAGGCTTCACCTTCCCTTGGGAGCAGAAAGGGGATAGGATAGGGGGTTGGTGAGGGGCAGGAAAGGAAGTGAAAGACAGGGAACTGGGATTGACATGTAAAACAAGCTTGTCTCTAACTTAAATAAAAATTTTTTTAAAAAATCCAGGGAATATACTGGCCATCTGCTGGGGAGAGAGCAACTCTACTTTCCCTGAAACTGGGGAAAAGAAGTGAAAGAAAGCTAGAAAGTGTGTGGGGATGTGGAGGAAGCTGTGAGGATAGAAACCTCCAGGGCAAATTTCCGGCTCCTTCACAGACTCTGAGCTGGGGCTGCTACTGGGATAGTGGGGGTGGGTGAGAGGCTGGGACTATAGAAGGCTCACGGGGAAGGCTCAGGGCAGCTGCTGTGGGGAATTCCAGAGGGATTGAAATGGGAGTTTCACCTGCCCTACCTGCCTGTAGGGATAGACATTTGCAGCCTTGGCACAGTCTGGGGATGATGTCTGAATGCAGAGTTGGTGTTCCATTTGCCGGCTGAGTTGCAGCAAGTATACATGTACCCTCCATTTGACCTGCATTTGGCTTTCCTATCCTACTGTACCCCCCTCAAATGTACCCCCTTTCCATCTTCGAACTTCTGTCTAAATTGCTTCTCATGCAAGCAACAACTGGTCTTAGATCCCCCCAAAGCCACAACCCACATTCTTCAAATTGCAGCCCAAAGCCCCACCTCTAAGAAGCTATCTTTGTGATTAATACCGACCATTCTCTAACCTCTCAGCAGCAGCCTGAGACTGGCCCTCTTATCCAATGCACTCCTGTAACGTTTGCTACTTTCCAAATTTAGCCAGGGCCAGAAGACAGTAAGTGCCTGTCTTAGGGTCCTATTAGAATGGCATTTCTAAGGGCAGAGCTGACCCTACTTTCTCCTTCTGACCCTTTTTACTTCACACTAGGCAAGTAAAACCTTTCCCCTTCCTTAGAGATCAATGGTGTTAGTGAGCTCCAGGCCATTCCAGGACTTCTTAAGATTAGTCATCCTTAGGAAGTCAAGGGAGGGCTTCGATTTACCCATGAGACCCTTGGAGTTCAGTGTAGAACATTGTGCATATGGGCACATGTGTGTTTCTGCACATTTTTCTAGATGGAAGTCTCATAAATTTTTGAGGGGTCTTCAAAAACATTCTATAACCCCCCAACTTTTCTTGTTGTAGCTCATCTTCAGTCAGATGCAATTCTAGAGCTTCAAACGGCTGTTACTTCCATGTCTCTAGGCTGCTGTTTAAGGGTGTTTTTATCATAGCTATGTACACTCAGTCAGAATCTAATCTATGATCCATAGTATCCCATCAAAAGGACAAAATTAATAGGAGGCCCTCAGGTTTATGAGTCTTGTGGAAATTAATAAAGTTGAACCTGTTGAATTTGAAAGGCCTTTAAAAATCTGTCAAGAGCAATATTTCTAGAAATTTATTCTACAGTACATGGCTTTCACCAGCTGTGGATAGCTATTCAGAGAAACAAGGGTTCTGACTCAAAACTAATTAGTGGGGGACTGCTTGCCTGGCATGTGTTAGGTCCCAAGTTTAATCTGCCAAAATAAGGACAACAATAATTTGGGAACCAGGAGGTTAAATAGTGTTACACAGTTCTCTTTTCAGCATCTCTTCTTAGGACCTTTACTTTCAATGTATGCTTAGAATTTTCTGAAGGTAGATGTGGTAAAGGATTTTTCCCACCTATAATTATAAGAAATCCCTTTGCAGTGTGTCAGAAGTAGAATTTCAAAGAATTGTCTTGTCCACAGGTCTAATGCAATTCTCCACTTTTCAAAAGTTGAGATGCAAGAAGTGACATGTTTTATCCAAGGTCATCTTGACTACTCAAGTTGTTATGAGGGAAAGGAATGGCTCCAGAGCCCAGGGGTGTTGTCCAGAGCAAGGTTGTAAAGAATGCAATTCCAGGCTCTGTCCACTGGATAATCCCTGGGAGCTTGTTAGAAACTCAGTGGTAGGCTCTTTCCCCATTCTGCCAACCTAGAATCTGCATTTGAACCAGCTTACTGGGAGACTGGATAACACATTCAAGTAAGACAAGGGGTGGCAGCACTTATTTATTTCCAGTGTTCTGTTGTCTAGGCTTAGATTAGAAGCCATTTCCTGAGATTTGGGATGTTCTATTTAGTAATCATCTAAGGAGATAACTCATCTGGATTTAGAAGCCTTCTTGGGGATAAGTAAATAGTGAGGTATGGACCTCTCCTAATTCAGCCCTGCCTAAGATGCCAGGCATGCATGAACTCTATGGAAAGACACATCTGTGTTGCACTGATGTGTCATGTACCATTTGAAGTACCTTATGTTTGCTCACTGCATCAGGCCAGGTACTCCAGAGAAACATAGAGATACATTTAAAGAAATTTCATTATAGAGTTGTGTGGTTGGCAAGTTTGAAATCTGTAGAGCAGAAGGCTAGCTGGGAAGTCAGACATGACTAGATCCTTAAGTTCTGAGGCTAATGTCTTCCCACTGGGGATCTCAGGGTTTATTCTTAAAGCCTTAAGTGGATCAGTTGAGGATAACCAAAATGCTAAGGGTACTATCCATTTTGTAATGTCAACTAATTGCAGGTGCTAACAAAAGCAAAAACATACTTTCTTAACTATTTCTAGTGTTTTATGGGTTCATTGGGCACCAGGACATGACTAAGTTGAGGCCTGACCATCACACTCATGTCAACTTTACAGTAGCTCCATTTTACTGTTGATGGGACTGAGGTACTCAGAGGGCAAGAAACCTACCCAAAGACAGAGGGTAGTTGGTGACAAAGGCATAACCAGATATAAGTAGTGGAATTTACAGTAGCTCTTGCTATTTGGCTAGGCTGTATCTCCATATCACCTGGTCGCTGATAGCCCAAGGTCCAGCAGTGACAGCATCCAGGAATCAGATTCTGGATTTAGAAACTAGTATGTTCCCGTATGTCAAGGTCTTCCACTGACAAAAGATGCTCCCTAAAGTCATCACAGAGTTGGTGCCTATATGGGCAGGGATCCTTCCTGCTCAAGGAAGCTTATTGCATGTTCCCCAAACATGTGTGCTCAGTCTTGTTGGGTAGGTAAGGAAGTCTTGCTGCCTGTTTGTATTGTGAAATCTCCAGACTACACTTAAATACTTTCCAAGCAACATCCCAACATCTTTAACACTAGACTCATTCCCAAGTGCATGCCCAGGACTGTAGAGTAATGATTTCTCAAGCAACTTCAATACTGACAGCCAGGTTAGCCTATAGGAGCTATGCTTTGATGCGTAGGTCTAACCTTAGATGAAGTCTGCCTTAGAAGTGATAAGGTGGCTGACCCTTTGGGCCTGACGTGGCAATCTCAAGAAATACTATAGTATGTTAACTGGAGAAAACATCCTGGAAGACAGTCATGACTAACGTCAAGAAAAGCTGGTCTAGCCAAATAAATTTGGGTGGACTATCACTGAAAGTCTCAGGAAGATGAGGTTAGAAGTCTGGGTTCTTTTTCTTGCACTTGGTCCACTGGGCTTCCATAAGAGTGCTCCCTAGAGTATATGCAGATCTCTACAGAGTACCAAATATGTTTTTTTTATTCCATAAATCTAGTCATGTCTCAATTCTTACAATAATTGTTGGCTATATGTTAGACATTTGAGGTGGAGTGGTGACCAAGATCAAATTCATTGCTGTTTTCCCTAATGTTTGCCATATAGCAGAAAATCGAGACTAGAAACAAAATCCTCCAAGAGTAGGGTAGGGAGGGAGGAATGTTTCCAAGCCTAGGGATTCTACTGCAGCTCTGAAGGGGATGGGCGCCACATATAAAACTGTGGCTAGAATAAGATATGGTAGGGACATTTGAACATAGATGTCTTACTTCTCAACTATGGGCTTTGTATCTAACTGCTGTCCTCCCATTATGTCATCCCATACTCTTACCTACCACCAGTTGGTTTGCTGTTCGCTACCATCCACCCAAAGAACTTAATCGACAATGGGATCCTACACTGGCTTCCTTCGGTGAAATTAGGCAACAAAATTGAGGCCCTTGGCAATTTGGAGAGAAGGCCAATCCATGGACAACTAAGGAAACTCATTAATGATGCTTGGCTTTCTTACCATCCTGCCAGAGTCATGCTGCTATTGGGGATCTCCAATACATGGTAATAGGGCCAGATCAGGGGAACTCAAAAAGGGAGATACTGAAGGTGGTGTGGCTGTATTTAGGTTTGAAAGTCCCCAGCACAAAGGAGTCTGGAGGACACCAAGGAGCATCAGTTGGAAAGAAGCAGGTATGTCTTCTACCCCTGATTTAGGTAGTCTGTACTGAGATGATTCCTGGAAAGTAGTCCTGGAATGGACAGCAATGCTGCTCATGACTGTAGAATTCAGAGTCAACATGCCAAACCTATGCCTTCTTCTTTTGTTGCCCATCCTGAAATTACACTTTACATATTAGATAACATTAACCCTTGCCCATCTCTATATTAAGCACTTGCTGGATTGTTCCAGGCCATCTCTGTGACCTATTTGTGTGAGATGTCTGGTGGGCAGCCCTACATTCCAATAGAAAACCAGGAATCCCTAGATGGAGATATGCCTGAGGACACTTAGGCCCTGGGCTAAGTTCTTTTGCCTTTTCTGCCTGGTGTTCATTCCATACTTTATGCCTTTCTATGAAACAGGGCTCAGGATCCACTTCATTGCCAGAATTTTCACCTATTTGCTCTTCTGAAACAGTTTATTCTCCCATCATCTTACCGTGCTTTCCATTCTACATTAGTAGCAGGATGCTGGGATTAACTCTGTGACTGGGCCCATCTCACACTTTCTGTTCTGGGTATGTCGAATAGGCAAACTACAGGTCCCTGGCACTTACTTACTCTAACTTCCCTGTGACTTGCCTGGTAATTTTGAACCAGGAGGCCAGCCCTTGCAAGAATTGATGGCCTATTGTCATTACCCAGAAATTCTCAGCAGTCCATCATAAGCACCATTCCAGTGCTAAATTTGGCAATGGAGGAATCCTAGGAATTCTTTAGGCTCTCATATTCCACCTTGTTATTTTAGGGTCCAGAGAAGAAGGTGGAATCTGTGAAATTTTATCCCCAGTCCCTATACTGGGGCTGAAGGAGAGGCAGCCTCCTCCCCCAGCCTAACCCTAGCCCTCTTCTTCAGCACCATGGCCACTGGGACCACAAAGTAGGTTCTGATTTCACAGAATACCAGGATCCCTGTGCCAGGGGCTTCTGACCCCTCTGTTGCCATGGGGGTTTCTGTAAGGCCTTCAGCTCCCACGTTTTATGGAACATAGGGTTATTCACCAGTACAATTTCCTTTATCAATCTCTGTTCTACTCAGATAGACAGCTACTCTCTAAAGTCTGTCCTCGTACCATGTCCAGCCTTACCTTGCTTGTCCCCCTTGCTGGGTTGTGGCTTCCCTGGACCCTCGGTGGACACTCAATAGCAAACTAGGCAGTAGGAGGAGTGGATTGATTACACACTGTGTCCCTGCAGTATATTTCACCATGCTGGGGACACAGCTAGTTTAATGCTGTTACAGGGCTAGGCTCTCCATGAGAGCCACGCTGCATTCCATCAAAATCCCTGTGTGTATCTGAGCCGGGCCAGAAGCCTGCCTGTGCCCAGTGATCCATCTCTCACCTGCTCCGTTGCATGGTGGCTCGGCATTGCCAGTGGCTGAGAGAGTCACAGGCCTATTTCCAACTAGAAGTGCCCTCCTTGGGATGACTCAGATAAAATCTCCATTCTTGAATCTTCTGAGAGTCTCCAGGGAACGAATGGCTTGCCATGGCTCTTGGGCACCCACTGGGAAAGTTCTGGCAGCTTCTATCCAAGCTAGCCTGGGACCAGGGCAGTCACTTCTGAGATGCATCCTGTACCCTTGGGAACCATGCACTAGACAGACACCATCTTCACCAGGTGAACTTTGGAGAAGGGTTCTGAGAGATCCAGTGCAAGCCTACACAGTCACCTGGAGGAAATCTCTACCTGGCTTGGCACTGAGCATGCTACTTCTGAGGATCTTGGGAAAGCTGCTGGATCCTCCATGGCTCACTGGCATCTTGGACAGCTCTGCCAAGAGGACAGAGGCCCTCTGTGTCTTGGGTTGAGGCTGACTTGGTTCATTATTCTGGGAACACTCCCCACAGCCCTTTGAGGCATGTGTCTCCATTAGGTAGATGAAGAAACCATGGACAAAACCACACAATCCAATGATTCAACCTTATAACCTCCCAAGTGCCGTTTTCTGCCTTCTGACTGCATTCTAAGATCCCGGTGCTGAGATCCTCTGTTTATAACCCAATCCCACCAGCACTCAGTACTGCCACAGTCACAAAGTTAACATGCTCCTAATATTTCATAAAAGTTTGGCTAAAAAAGTCTTAGCACAACCACAAAATGTTGAGCTGGGTCTGAGGAAGAGTAAGTGCACTGCCTACCCATTTCCCAGTCTCCCAGAATCCCAGAGACAATCAGATGCAGCAGGAGTCTACTCAAGCAGGAATTCATTTATTACCACACAGCAAGCATATTTTAATGGAAAAAACTGCAGAGCAGGAAAACAACCAGTCAACAGTGACCTCACCTGGTTCAGTCTAGGCAACCAATCATCTTTTTTTGTAAACAACTCAGGACTTACCCATTTGACTTCCCCTCAGCACCATCTTTGACTGACTCGTGTGCCCTACAGGCTAAAGGCATTCATGCCCAGCTAGACAGGGGCTAATATCTTACTAGGTCCTGTCCTAATTACAGGACCTAACACATGGGAGATCTGTTTGTGTGAATTGGTTTTTCTTGTCACTCCAGCATACCCACAGGCCTGTTTCACAGGTCACAGAGGCTATATGGGGTAAATACTTGGTACCTCCTCTATTCAAACTCAGGGTGAAGACTGTTGAGTTGTTGGATTCTAGTCTTGTGAATGAAGAAACAGGCTCAGATGGGTTGTCAGTACCAGCTTCACATAAATTAGGTTCTGGGGTTGGGGTCCCTCCTGAGATCAACTTTGGTTGCTCAATGAAGCACTGCAGAAATCTACTCATTGCTGATTTAACAATGGCAGGAAAAATAGAAAGCATAGGATGGAGCAGGGAAGGACATCAGAGAAGGGAGGGCAGATAAGGTGAGGCACATAGAGCAGAGTGCTTTTGATGTCTTGCAAAGAATTATAATACTAGAAATAAGCATAAATTACAATCAATTTCCAGATAAGACATACCTTGAAAGGCAGATTGGTGGATTGCATGTTCATCACATATGAACATTTAATTAAATCCTTTAAAGTGAAAACTTGCCCTGCATTCTACTCATTGACCCTATCTGGTGAAAGCAGGCCCCGTATAGGACTGCAGTGATTGTGTGTTAATAACATTTATTTCTGTACTCCTATTCAACTCTTTATTATGCATTAAAGAAACATGTGGCACAGAGCCAGTCACCACAAAGTGTAAAGGAATGAAAACTCCACAGACTGCCCCTGCCCCTATCTTGGCCAGATGTCTGTGCTCGGAGTTCACTAGGGACCATTTGAGGTTGTCCTCCCTTCTAGAAGTGAGGACTTGGAAGGTTTTGTATTTGTTGTAGTGAGCACATTAAATGTCCCCCACGTTCATAAGGAGCGTGGCTGGCAATGAGTTGAGACCTTACTTCCCACTGCAGGCAACAATACGCACAGCTTGTGAAGAGCTAGGAGGAACAAGTATGGTCTCACCTTTTTTGGTTCCATTTAGAAAGATAGGGGTTCTGGCCAGACAGCTCATGAGCCTCATATCCTTGGCAGGCTATAGGTTCTAGAATAGCTAAGGGGTTTCCTGGAGTCTCCTTTGCTTAAAGACCCTGACCAGCTTTTGTCCTTTTGGTTCTCATATGTCTCCATTAGTCCAGAGGAAAGGAATACAGACCTTGGGCCTATCACAATGCCAACACTTATAGAGGATTGCCAGAGCTGTAATCTGCAGAGGAGGACAAGAGAAGGCCTCTGTGGGATGGGATAGTGGCATGGAGCCTTGCTTCTCCTCTATGAAGGACATCCCTTTCAAGTCTAGCTTGGATACCTCTATGAACTGTGTTGCTAACCAGACATAGTGTTGAGGGATCTACATGAATGGAGTGAGGAACTAAACCACAGCATAGTTTTCTGACTTTATTGCTCAATCTTACCAGGAATTTTTCACTGGTGAAAGAAACTGGTCAGTGAACTGTGTCCCCAAGAACATGGTGTCTGGATCTTCAAGGGACAATAGTAGACATTCTTTTAATTACTCAACAAATGTGCAGTGGGTACTATAAGTGGAACCAGTAGGATAGTCTGACTCCGTAGCTATGGAGACAGAAGTCCCTGAAGTATCATTTTCTAGGTGTTATGAGAGCACTGAGTGCAAAGTACTGAGGAGCTACGACAAGAAGGTGACTAAGTTTTCTAGGGTGCAAGCTGCTAGACAAGTAGTACATCTCTTCGAGGAGGTATTGGAACTGAGCTTTAAAAGATAGAGGGATTTTCCAGAAGGAGAAGCAGGGAGAATAGCTGATATGAATCCTTCCAGTGGTTTGTGGAATCAGGATGTCCCTGACAGTGGAAACAGGTTGAGACCTCTGTTTTTTTCTCTGTTGACCAATTTGACACCTACATAGAGGTTATGGTCAGGACTAGACAATCTAGAAACACAAAAGTGTATCTAGAGAAGGAAAGAGGTGGGATAACTCAAGAAATCTAGAAGCCTGACAGCTGATGACCAGCTTGCATGCTTACACACACATAGGTGCACATGCACACACAGAGACACACACATACTTGAAAATATGTTTATGTCTGCCTTAGAATTCATAACCCAAAGGTCCTGAACATAAAATGATGAATTTGGAAGTGGGGCCCTAGGGGCGGGGTTAGAGGAGGCCATGAGTGTGGGGATCCATGTTGGGACTTGTGGACTTAAGAGAGAGCACTTATTTCTGCCTTGTGAAGGCACAGTGAGAAGACAGCCATCTGCAGGACAGAAAGACAGCTATCATCATGTATTCATTATTGTTCTGTTGACACCAAAAGTGACTTATGGAAGAAGGAATTTATTTTGGTTCACAGTTACAGGGGAAGTATGACAACAGCAGCAACATGGTGGCAGGAACAGAGTTGAAAGTAAGGCTTCAAACTCTCAAAGCCCACCTCCAGTGATGGACTTTCACTAGCCAAGCCATACCTCCTAAATCCACCCAAACAGCACCACCAGCTGGGGACCGAGTGTTAAAATTCCCCAGACTATGGGGGGCATTTCTCATGGATACCACCATAAACCAGGAAGTAAATTTGGTGACACCTTTCTCTTGGGTCTCTTAACCTCCAGAACTGTGGGAAACAAATCTTTGTTGTTCAACCATACAGTATGATTGTAAAATGTAAAATTTTTACATCTATCTATCTATCTATCTATCTATCTATCTATCTATGTGGCATGTGTGCATATAGATATATAAGGGCATGCATAGAACACATGTGAACTTAGATATACATGTACAAATGTTCACATATAGGCATGTGTGAACATATGATTAGACCAGCACACCCATAGATGTGTGGCTGTACCCAGAAGCACACTCAGATGCATACCCACATACAAATGCCCATGTATACATATGCATACACACAGCATATGCACAATGTTATATGAACTTATCTTGGGGAGACATGAACAAATGTCTATTCACCCCGGAAAGAACATCAACAACAGAGCAGACCAAAGATTCCATCGAAGTCAACTTGGCAAACCAATGATCTTATTGAGATTACTTACAAAGTATAGGCAAGTTTGGGTGACTCCCAAGTAGCTGCATCACCAAAAGTCTCACCCAACCGGATAACTTCCTCATACTGCATAGATAGAGAGCACCATTCAGTTAATCTTCCATGCTATATATACTCTAGTACATCCCAGGACCACATGTAGCTTGAATAGAACTACATGGAGATTGTCAGAAGGTATAGAATGGTATCACTAGAAACTCAGGTGATGAACTAATGGCCCTTCCCATCCCCTTCTTCAATAAGGCAACACTAACAAGCAACAAGCTCAAACTTGACTGTCTCTTTAAGGTAGTCACAACTGCTCTTATTAAGATGGTAATTGATGCTGTGCTTGGAGGACAGTTTTCTGCAACTCATGATTACCACCCCCCGGCCAGCTCCTTCCCAGATACCACCAGGAAGACTCAGAAATTTGCTGAGAAATTAGTCTAAAGACTATACTCCATGAACAGAAGTAAAGTCTAGAATACACTTTCAGTGCCCTAGTCACCACCTTACCTGAGACTCCAAATAACCTAAGACTTTTACAAGGGCATGGGAAATCATGTTTTGGGACTCCTAGATGGAACAACCATTGTCTATGAAGACAGATCAAAATCTATTCTTTCATCTCTATTTGTACTTCCCAATCCCTACTGGCCCTGCCGTGGAGTGGCAGGAAAAGAACACACGATGAAGGCAGGGGAGGCAGCAACAGCAATTGTAGAGTAAGGGAAAGACAGGCAATCTTGATTCTTATCTGTGGGAAATGTTCTTGGGCTTGGCATATATAAGCGTGTGAGATATGACTGAGATTGTGAGTGTGCATACACAAGTGTGTGAGAGCTTATGCACATGTTTATGTGCCTGAGTGCGAACAGCAGGTGGCAATGCTTGCTGGGTCACTTTGGAGGTACAGAATCACTGCCCCTGCTGCCTAGGTCCGTGCTAGGCTGGAGATGACAGGATGAGTGCTGAACAGTTCAGCAAGAACAGTGAGCATGTGTGGAGATTTTAGAGCCCATATGTGGGGCTAGAGACCGGGTCAGAGTTGGGGATCCTATGTAGCTGGCAGGGAAATAAGTCCCTCCTCCATTGTTTTCTTTCAGAAATAGAGGATATTATAGTTTCTTTTCTTATTATTCTAAGAAAAGAAACTCAAGGGAGAAGAGGTTTATTTTGACTCATAGTTCAAGGGTACAGTCCCCCATGGCAGGGGATTATTGATGGTAGGAGTTTGAGGCACTCTGGAAGCAGAGACCAATGAATGCCCATGCCCAGAAAACTCTCTTCCTTTAGTATAGTTCAGGATACAAAGCCTGGGAATGGTGTTGTACACCTATAATGTGGGACTTCTACCTCAGTTAACATAATCAATGTAATCCCTCACAAGTTTGCCTAGAACACAAATACTTTCCAAAGGCTGTGCCTGAAGGCTTATCTCTTGGATTATTCCAAATGCTGTCAAATTGACAATAGACACTAATCCCCACAAAGGCCTATGATATATTGGGTGGAAAGAGTAATCCTTGGTAGGGATCCCTTGGCATCTTAAGGGACAGGGACACTTAAGGATGGTCACCAGACTTGTGCTTCAGAGGAGATAGCTGGGACACTCACCTGACCACTGAATACTTCTGGGCCACACTTGTGTTGATCTGTCCTGGAGACTCCTGTGAGGCTTAATGCTCATCCATTCTTTCACCCATACCTAGCATTCCACCTATGAACTCTGCCTGCAGTTTTTTTTTCCCTGTCAGTTTGCCTAGCCTCTGGAAATCTCCATGACCTGTCTCCTGCCTCCTTTTCTTGATGCTCTGACATCCCCATTATTTCTATCCTTTCTGCCCACAGAGTCTCTGCCTGATTTGTTTAGCTCACTATATATTATGCACACCCTTGTTTCTCTGATGTCTTCACCCAGGGAAACTAAGCATTACAGAGACAGGAAATGGTTGCTCCAAAGGCATTCAATGATGTAATAGTAGAATCGAATCCTTAAGACAGGATCTCATGTAGACTGGTCTCAAACTCATTTGGTTGTTGAAGCTGGCCTTGAACTTCTGATTCACTTGCCTCTACTCCCCCCAAAGCTAAGATTATAGGTGGATACTACTTTGCTCAGTTTATATGGTGTTCACGATAGAAATCAGAATTTTGTGCATGCTAAGTAAGTACTGTTCTAATTGACTGACATTCCTAGTCTCTGATTCCTGGCTTTTATGAACCTTGGGACTCTGAACCTCAAGAGGTTCACATAGAACACAGCTTGGAGGTGGGGTTCAGGTTGCATTCTAGATTGTAGAAGCTAGAACTCAAGAAAGAAAGTGACATAATAGATGGGAAAGTGTTCATCAGATGTTCAAACATTTGTGGCTATGGCAAGCCCATAGTTCATCAGCAAAGCCATAGTTTCCAGGTTTTTGAGCTCCAGGCTTCTGTTGCCATAGACTTAGAGTCACATAGTCCTAACTCAAACATGATCTTAGCCAGATGAACTGAGTCCTGACAACAGATCAGTTGAAACTAATGTGAACTCAGGAATGAAGACAGATACAGGCCCACAGGAAAGAGGCCTAAGGTGACAGCCATATCATGAAAAGGTAGTACCTGAACCTTGAACTGCGAGACAGTATCCCCTGGCACATGTCCAGGCTCTTCTGTCTGCTAGCTGTACCACTTTTGGGGCCTCCCATGCTTTACTTTTAAAATGGTATCACTGGGAAGTACAGCTTGTTTTAGCAGACTGGAATCCTTCTGGGCATGCCATCTCCATCCCTATGGCTTGGGGGAAGTCTATTCTTTCCTCTGTCATTGTCTCTTTATCCCTGGAACTTGTGAAAATGAAACAGATAAAATAATAGTACCCCTGTTAAAGGGAGAAGAATATATTTTGAGATATCTGAAGTGTCATCACGTTCATTCTGTTGCATACAAGTGGCACAAACATACCAAATGTGAGTTCAGGCCCCATGCCCTGGGTAGGGAATGGACATTTGTGTACTGGACATGACCAGACTGTGTCCTTGTTTTTAGGGGGCTGACATTATAGCCAGAGACCTGGATATGATAGATCTGGCTCGATAAATATGTAGTCTCTTAGGGCCCTCTGGTTCTGAGGCTTCTGAGATGGGCCCTAACTGTGAAGCACCTTAGGTTCACTCAGAAAATCCAAGATATCAACCTCCCCACTGTGTCCAGAATGGTGACTTGTCACATTTGCAATATCCTTTTCGCCATTAAAGACTCTGTCCCCACATCTGGTATTAAAGGAACTGACCTTCTTGTAACAGGGATATAGGACGGTGGTTCAGTAGTAGGTGTCAGAATGGAAACAAGAGGCTGGATTGATCCAAGGAAGGACCATGAACCAAGGAACACAGGTGGCCTCTAAATGCTGGAAAAGGCAAAGAAACAGATTCTGCCTTCTAGCCTCCAGAAGGAATGCAGCCTGCTAGTGGCCTGGTTTTAGCTCAGTGTGACCCACTTCAGACTTCTGATATGCAGAACAGCAAGAGCATAAATGTGTGCTACTTTAAGCTACCAAGTTGGTGGTAATTTGTTGTGGCAGCCTTAGGACACTGACACAAACGAGCTGGCAGTTAAGCTCTTGCCATGTGCCAGGCACTGCAGTTACAGGTGTCTACAAATTGTCTCATTTGGTTCACAGAATGATTCTTGTGACTTTCAGGGGCTCTTCTTGTACCGACTCAAATCACTGAGGTACAGCCTGTTTACCAAGTAGAGGTATGCTAGCACGAGAATCATATCTACTATGCCTTCTGAATGTTGTGCCCTCTGCTGCCTGACAGTCACTGAAAGGAACAAACTGCCAGGGTTGGAGGGCAGATTTATGAGGGGTGCTTCCAGTACAAGGTAGATTTCTTCCCATCCCTGACTCTCTAGGAAGCCCGAGCCTGGGCTGCCATCACAGTTCTCTAACAGCCACTGGTTCCAGCAATGATTCAATTTATAACATCCCTGGCTGGACACTAATCTCAAGATTGGCATTTCTGTCTCATTGTACCCCTTGAAACCTAGGAATTCTTGAGCATTTGTGATCTAAGGACCCAGAAGTTCTGAAAATTGAGGTTCAAGGAATGCCAGTGCTTTTTTGGCTAAAGGTCATCTGACTGGGTCCACTGTCATATTGGTAGATCCTAGGACTCCCCGTGCCAGCAGCTGATTCTCTGTGTTGGATAAGATCTCTGCCCCTGATTTAAGAGGCAAAAATCCAAAGAGACATGACTTAACAGCAGGTTCAAGCAACACCCAATTAGCCCACTGGCATGGTAGCCAGCATGGTAAAGCGAATTTCTTCAATGGCCCTTGAGCAACCCATGCCAGCATTGATCTGAGAGGCCTAGCTACCCAGCTATTTGGATTAGAATTAATGATTTTCCAGCTTGTAAGAAGGGTGGCAGTGTGTCTACCATCTTTACCTTCATGGGATATCTCCGTGATATACCTAGAGAGGTGCAGGTCTGGGGCAGAGAACAAGCCCACATGCATCCGTGCTCTGTCCTTTCCTCTTGTTGCCTTTTGAACAATGCAGTTGATTTCTCGTAACACCATTTAGAGCAATGACCCTGTGAAAGTGAGAGTGGCTCTTGTCTCAGGCTGTAGCTTTTTGGGAATCTTATTGACATTCTCAGGGTGTCTGGGACCTTCTTGGACTCTCAGATTAGAGAGCCGTGGTCCTGTGGGAGCAAGTTGCATCATCTCTGTCTCCCTTTCATAGACTCAGCTCCATCCTCAGTAGCTTTAGCAACCTGAACTTCAGCAGACCCCATTGCTAATCAGAATGGGAGTGTCTTCTGTTCCAGCACTAGCTCACAGTCTGATGAAGAGGAGATGTTGGGGGACTAGGCCTTCCAGGAGATATGTATTACCAAGAATTTTGAATTATGGCTGCAAAGCCTTCAGCTGCCATGCAGAAAACTATAAGGCAGGTTGTGTCAACTCATTTCATAAGTAATGAAAGCTAGACTGAGGGCAGTTTGGCCAATGTTGTTCAAATGAAAAGGAACTGACCAGGGATGAAAGTCCCAAAGGGCTATGTCAAGCCCAGTGCTAATTCATACTACACTGGCCACGACCTTCTTGGGGGAACTGATTGTCCCCCAACTGCTTGAGATTTCTTGTCTTGAATTCTCACTTGGAAGACAGAATATCTTCATTTCTCATTGACCCGCAATATGTGTTAATGGTCTCAACTAGTTAATGGTCTGTAAACACTTCTTTTGTTTGTTTTTCTGAGAGGGATCTCATTATGCAGTACAGATTGACCTGTAATTCATGGTGGTCCTCCTGCCTCTACGTTGGGCTTACTGGTTTGTGTCATCATTCCCAGTTCCAAACTCATGCTTTCTTTTTTGAACTTTTTTTTTTATTTTTAGGTTTTATTTCCTGTGTTTGAATGTTTTGCCTGCATGTATGTCTGTTTATCACTTCATGCCTGGTGCCCTTGGAGGACAGAAGATGGCTTACGATCTTCTGGAACTGGAGTTACAGACAGTTGAGAGGCACCATGTAGGTGTTGGGAATCTAACTTGGGTCCTCTGTAAGATTAAGTACTCTTAACTGATTATCTATGTCTCCAGAAGGTGTAAACTCCTTTTTCTTTTTAAACCAATCTTATTTTACATACAAATCCAAGTTCCCTCTCCCTCCCCTCCTCTCACACCCCCACCATCTCCCTAACCCACCCCATCCATTCTTCCTTCTTAAATGAAGTTGAAAACGTCTTCATTAGGATAATCTTTAAAGAAAACATTAGGGTATTGTAATTTTCTGAGTATGCTCCCTAAATTAGCAGGATCATCTGGAGAATTTCAGAAATTCACATTTCCAGGCCCTTCCACCCAAGGGCTGAAGCAGAGATTCTAGGAATAGTACCTGCCAAGTCTAGAAACATAATCTGAGGGCCTGGTGCAAAAGTAAATGTTGGTTCCCATTTTTGAAAAACAAAAACAAAACCCCAAACATTAGGAATGTGAAGACAGCAACAACAGAGCAATAAACCAAGTGTGCTGTCTGCCTGAGAACAAGGGCCCTTGCCATTACCCAGGTGACAGACCCATGATGTCAGTCTGTCATCTGTGCTTCGGCAAACACCCCCACCCCAAGTGGTTCTGGTACCTGCTGAGGTGTGAAAACTGCTGGACTAATGCCTTTGCAATTTTAAAATAATGCTTGTTTGCTAAAGAAAATCTCAGAGATAGAGACATTGGTAAAAAAGAAAATTAATTTATAAAAGAGCCACAAGCAACCTCACTACCCTGCATTCTTCCTTATAAACCCTTTTAGAAGCTTTCCCTATTTTATTAATATTATTTTGTGGTACTGGGGATCAAATCCTGGGCCTTATGCATGCTAGACAATTTCTCTGTCTCTAAATTTACCTCCAGCCCCTACAGATATCATTCATAGTAGCTACACAGCTACATCAGCCACCTTTGGTCCTCATATCCTCTGCTCCCACTTTCTTCTGTATTATAATGACAAGCCTTTGCCATGTTACTTACCCCAGCTTCTTGCCCTAGAGCTGCTAAACTGAAAGCATGAGTGCTCACTAGAACATCGCTTAAACTGATAATCATTATTTTCTTCCACATCCTGGCTGGAAAGAATTCAAGGCACATTCAACTGTGTCCTTAGAATGTCCCCAAGGCTTCTGATACCCAATTTCCTACAGCAGTAACCAACTCAGCAACATAAACTGAATTGGCTTTTCCTTCATTTCTCCTTCTCCTTTCCTTTGACTACTTCCCCAAAGAAACCACCGACTCCTTTTGGGGGAAATGCAAGCTAAAACAATTATCTTCTAATCAAGTAGATAGAGCTACCGATTGGCCACACCCATTTGGTGCTCAGTGTTGAATCCTGCTTTTTCTCTTTTGCATGGAGGTACGTTTTTCCTGTCATAAACTTTTCTGTATGTAGGTGAATGTAGGTGAATTTCCCAGCATGGAATTTCAGGGATGTCCAAATGTTGAGCATTTTAAGCCAGGAATGATGGCACACACCTGTAATAACATCACTGGGAGGGTGAGTTCTAGGCCAGCCTGGGCTACAGAGTGAATTTAAGATTTTTTGACTCTTCTCTGTACTTGTTATTGCATGTAATGCTCAGTCCTGTGTCCCACCCCACATTTCATGGAACTTGAGTTGATAAAGCTAACTCACCAAAATGTCCTTGTTCAAACAGACTTCAGAAATGTTAAATTCTGCAAAAAAAAAAAATTATACTGTAGGATCTCTCAGGGCCTAGTATGTACCATGCATGATGAAGGGGGGGGTTATCAAATCAAGACAGACTTCAGGGCTTCACCATCTAACTTGACTTCAGAGAACCTTTATTTGAGAACCCTCTCAGGTATTCTTAAGGTCCTGGGGTGAGCCTCTCAAAGCCATGAAAGCCTAGAGGCCCCTAAATGGAGGCCAGCAGCAAAACAGCTAGCTGGAGAGCACCTGATCAAGTCAGAGGGCAAGGGAATTAGAGGGACGGTCATGGTCTGCAGGTCCAAGCCTGCTGTCTGCAGCCTCGAGAGCATTTAAACCAAGCCTTCTCTGGACAACATCCCTTAAAAAGCCTCTCATTTCTTCTGTGCTGAGTCTTGTCATATTTACCACTCCAGAGAAACAGCTGGCCCTCTTTTCTGTTCTCACCAACACCTACCCTGGTGATTAACAGCACTTGCACCATTTAGCCAGCAGCCAAGAAAAATATGGGCCACTCCTTAAGGCAATCTCTCTCCTCACAAGCTTAGTGTTTCCATCGGAGCCCAACACTTTCCACAGGCAAGAGAAGAGCATTGGTATTGCCCTGTTGGAAGGCTCGTGAGGAGCAGAGCCTTGCTTTGCCCTGTACCTGCAGCCTGTGTGCAATCTCTAGTTCTGGAGCGTTTTCCCAGAGGGCTCATATTCAAAAGAGGAAGAGGACTTCTCCAATAGTTCCTGAAAGGGCTTCACTGTGTGGGCTGACATGGAGTAGTTCAGTGTCAAGGAGGCAAACATATAGAGACAACATGTCTCTCCTGACATAACTTGTTTCCCCAGCTTAGAGAAATTGTGTTTGGAAAAAAATTTGGGTGACAATGCCTAGCCTCCCAAGGCAGAAAAATTAAAGGAAGGAATCCCAAGGAGCAGCTGGCTTTTGCATACGCAAGTCTGAGGGCATCCCATGTGAGATCTTCTCTGGCACAGCTGCTCATATCTCAGCTATCTGTGAAGCCCAAGTATGTGGTTGTAGTAGATTTAAATAGGTACTATGAAGCATAGTCATCAGGTGCTCAGAAACTTTGCTCAGATTGCACCCCACACAGCCACCTTGGCTGGAAAGAGAGGGGAACTGAGCCAGACAGGGGCTGTGGGCACCAATCAGTATACAGATTTTTGTTCTTAATAAAGTGCTCCAGGACAAGGCTAGAAGCTAAGCAGGCAGCAGCAAGGCAATGTTCCAAGCTCAGACCACTCACAGTTGGAGGAAATGTGTTCTCTGACCTTGGTTCAGGAAAATGTAGGTGCTATGCCACAGGTCAGTTAGCCAGTGACTTCTTGCTCCCCACTGGGCTGAAACTGGTATGCTGCTGCTTAGAAGGTGGGAGGTGGGAAAGGACGTGCAAGGCTAGCTGGCCATAAAGTGCATGATAAAAGGTGTGTTTTGAAATTGGCAGAATATCCTGTTTTATTCATGAAGTACCTGGCTCAAAATAGAGTGAGAGCCCTTACATGTGGATGGCCAGGAGAGCTTATGAGAAATAAAAACACTTCAGCCACAGCATTTCCTAGCCCAACATCAAATGGGGGACTTATGTAATTGTCACTTAGTCATAGTAATAAGTATACGAATTGCTAGGCTGATAACAGAGCAGGGGAGGGAGGAGGAGGATTGGCTAAGTGTGAGCCCTATCTCCCAGCTCCTTGGGAAGCCAGGGACTGGCAGCATCCACCACTGCTCAGAACTTGAAGAGTTGGGGTTTGGGAGACAAGAGGAGCCAGCTCCTCATTCTATCCAGGCTTAAGTGCCCTTGATAGCTGCTATCAACAGGAAGCCCCACCTAGATCCCCAAGATCAACCCTTTAGTTAAAAGTGAGAAAAGAGGGTCTTCCTGATGCCCCTGAGAAGAGGCAGCTTGAGGGCTTCTCTAAAAGGGGGATTTGCCTACCAGCAAATCTAGTGAAATGCTCATTGCCCTGGAAGCTGGATTCGGGCTACTCTCCTGGAGTTTTACTGATTCCACAGCCACCCATAGACACAATCTAGATTCTGAGCCAGAATCTTACTTGTGGTGAAGAGATATTCAGAAATGAAAACCGTACAAAACACAGAACACAAAAGAAAATGGCGTTAATTATACTACATGAAGCTGAACCTGATTCATTTTTTTTTATTTAAAATTGAGAGTCAAGAAAGGACGAGGGAGAAAGGAAAGAGAGACAAGAAGTGGCAGAGGGAGAAGGAAAAATGGAGATTCAACTTAGAAACACAAAACTGTGTGTGGCCAAAACTCTATTAATTGCCAGCAGGCAACTCAGTGTCCTGAAAAGGATGTCAAACCAGCATTAGCAGCTTCAGCCTAGTGCCAGCCCTTGCTTCACTGCGGTAGCTATATAAACACAGGCGTGTCAGTAACCTTGTCTGAGCCTCAGTGGCCCCAACCCCAAAATGTAGAGATCCTTTTATTCCATAGTACCAGTCAAATTAACTGATGATAGTAAAAGTGTCCCCAAAGCTTCATAGTAGGGAAGAGAGCGATGTATGGAGAAATGTGAGAAAAAAAAAAAACAGAGAACCATAGATAGACCACTTTATGCACCCCCACCTGCAGATTTTACTATTTCCTTTGCTAGGAATGTCCATTCCTTCAGACTCAGCTTAAACATCAGGTCCTCAGGGAAGCCTTCTCTGATCCGTGGTCTGTTGGTTTATATATATTGTCAGCTTTACAGAATATGGAATCAACTTGAACACAAATTTCTAAGTATGTATTGAAAAAATGTGTAGATTGTGTTAATTTAGGTGGGAACACCCACTCTAAATGTGGGTGACATCCGTGGAGCAGAGGTCCTATACTGAATGAAAAGGAGAAAATGAGCTGGGCAATTGCATTCCTCACTTGTTCTCTACTTCCTGATTACAAATGCAATGTTACTAGCTGAGTCATGCTCCTACCAGCATGCTTTGATAGACTATATCTTTTAGCTTGCACTCTGAAAGAAACCCTTCCTTTCTTAGGTTGCTTTTGTCAGCTATTTTTGAAGCAGCAATGTGAAAAGTAACTACAATACCAGGCTAAGGCAGTCCCTTTTTTGGTGCCCTCACTTCTGAAGAGCACTCTCTTCTGTATGGTTTCTCTCACTCTTTGCTGCTTTCCTCCTAGACTTTAAACCCAGCATTGTTAAGGGCTCTTCCTTCTTCACTTTTGAATGCCCCGTATCAAAGTCTAGGTTCTGGTGCTCAGGTGTTGCTCAGTGAATGCTGAAGGACTGAATGGCTCTGCTACTCTCCACATCTCTACTTTCTTAGTTTCTACATCTGTTAAGTGAGAATAACGATTTTGATAATTCCAGCAGTACCAAAATTGTTTATTTGAAATCACTTATATTGAATGATTTCATGTCATCTTTCCAACAACATTTATGATTATATCCTGTTATAACCCCTAATTAACCAATTGGAAAATAGATGCTTAGTAAACAAGCCATCTAGCTCACACATTTATATGGGTAAATACAATAACTGAGCCCACATTACTGTAACACTGGAAACTAAGGCTCTACCGTGTCAACACATTGCCAACTGGGATACAATGAAATACTTGGAACATTACGATCCTGTAGACAGTGACAGAAGAAATTGTAGGATGCTGTGGAGATGGAAGCATAAGAGGTAGGAATGGTGATGCAGATAGAGGTAAAGGAGTTGGATGTGGTGGTAAACATGGAAATGATAGCGGTGGTGGAAGCAAAGATGGTGTCCACATGGGAGGTGATGATGGTGAAAGTGGTGTTGGTGGTGGAAAAGGCACTTTCTTGAGTCTTTAGGGCATTTGGCAAAGAGATTAAGTAATTTGGGGAAGAAAGGAAGGTTGGCAGGAGGAAGTAGAAAGGGAAACCAATTCCACTCACTGAACTCTGCTATGTGTATCCTGAAGAGAATGGTGATAGCATATAACATTTGGCATTTGTAGTCCTTTTGGGCTGGACAGCACATGCTGGCTTGAAGTTCTGACTCCATTGTGGCTCTCCTATACCAATGGCCTATTTCTCTTGCAAATGCACTTTGACCAGTCAGACTTGGCTGGGCTTGTAGAAGGTTACTGTTTTGGGTGCTCCTGCCAATGGGAATGCCATTATGTGAGGTTCTCATACTGTGTTATCCACATTCTTTCAAGGAGAAGCCTACATAGAGAAATATCCAATGATTTTATTTGAGAAAATGTCTGTGAATGAACATGGGAAATGAGTTGTGGTCTGAAGAAGAAAAGGAAGGAGAGAAGAAGAAGTGTTCTGACATGTGTAGATCACTGTGAAGCCGAAAGCTAGTTTGTCAGTATCTTCATGGTTCTTTAGGGAAGAGAGAAGGGTTCTGTTCCTAGGAATGACTCCAAGTAATGATTCACCAAATAAACATGAGTACACATTTCACAGCAAAAACGTTGGGGCCCAAGGCAAGCCATCACATCTGCTGTCATTGAGGTCTGGAAAGTACATTCTCTTGGACACCACACATTCCATTCCTCCCTTTCTCTCTCAACCACCTTCCAGGTGAATTTAAACTGGCAAGAAACCTGAATGTGGTAGCTCACTCACTTCCTAGACAGACTTGCAGAACTTGAGCTCCTACCCTGGCCTCTGGCCTAGTGCTTGTGCCTCCTGAATGGAGGCTGTACTGTACTCCTTACAAAGTGGGCTCTGGTCGAGGGATTTGCTTTGGACTTGGATTTCTATTCCAGGGGAACAGAGTAGCCCTTTCCACAGAAAGCAACTAACCCACTCACACAATAACCTTTCTTAAATGCACTGAGAGGTATCCTATCACAGAACCAAATTCTAGAAAAGTGACCTCCTGATTACAACGGCAGTAACCCTGCTACCTTCACTGGGATTCTACTTCTAAAATTCTGACTTCTTTTACTTTGCTACCTCAGATTGGAGGATTTTTTTTAATCTGATTTCACTTTTTGCATGTTTTTGGACTTTGATACTTCAATGTCTTGAACAATCTCCAAAAGACACACAAACATACACACAGTCATAAGGAGAAATAGAGACATATTGTGTGAGGTGAGCATACCTTCCTAGGAGGTGAGTCTGATGTGAACTAGTAAGAGCTTTTCTTGGTGTGAAAGAGAATGTGTTGTCTGGGCAAGGCAATGGAAAGGAAAAATGTTCTTAGCTGTGGTGAGGGAAGCAGGTAGGGAGAACAATGGAGTTGCTTTCCACATTCCTCTGAGGGAAGTTACACTCTTAGAAGAGGAACGAAGGAAGGAAGGAAGGAAGGAAGGAGGAAGGTACTGCCAAAAGACAAAGGAGGGTCCTGGCTCAGGCAGGAACTAAGACTCTGGTCCTTTAAAAGCTAAAGCTCTGGATAAGTGAGTGCATTTGCAGTTGGGATTCCAAATTTGGACTCCAGCAGATGTGCCCATGCTTTGCCTCTTACTCTTCAGTCTAAGGACAAGGTTTTTTTTTTTTTTTTTTTTTTTTTTTTTTTTGACTCTTCTGTTAATTGTGGAGTTGTGGAGATCCATCTGCCTCCTTCACCAGCTCTGTAGATTGACACCACTGGACAGCTCCGTTCTTGTTGCACTCATCCTCTACCTTGAATTTTTGAGGAAGGGGCTCATACATCCCAGGCTGACCTTGAACTAGCTAAATAGACAAGGATGACCTAGAGCTTCTGATCTTCCTGCTTCGATCTTCCAAGTACTGAAACCACAGGCATACACTACCATGTTTTGTTATTTTTGTCACTCTTTCTACAGCATGGAACGCACTCACTGTCTCTCTCTAGGTCCATACATCCTTCTGTTTAGTAAATCAAATGCTAAGTCCTTCATGAAGGCCTCTTAAATTTCTCCAATGGTAATAAATCACATTCCCTTTTATTTCCAGGAGAAATTTACCTTTATTGTATGTAGCCTTTCATTTGTCTATGTATATTCACTTTTTTTTCTAATTACACAAACATGCTTTGGGAGGTAATTCATACAAAATCAGAAAGAAAAGAGAAAAACCACCCATAATTCTCTCCTCAAGAAATGCCTGTTAACAAGTGTCATATTTCTATATCTGAATCAATTGCTGATTATAAGTGTACTTATTCTGCTTTTTCCCTATGCACCATTTGTTTGAGTGTCCAGGAAGTAAGGTCTATTGATGACAAATTTTCTTGATTTTCTTTCAGAAGGCTACTTTGCTAGATATAGAATCCTGTATAACAAACTTTTTAAAACATGCTATTCCTTCTGTTTTTCATGATTTCTGATGAGAAATATGCTATCATTCCCTTTTCCCCTATGGGGAGGGTGACATTGTCCATTATTTCAATATTTTCCCTTGTCTTTGGTTTTCAGAAGTTTGTATTATTTTGGAAGATATTTTTAAAAAGATTATCTTGTTTGGGGCTTATCCGGTTTTGTGAACATATAGGTTTCTTACTTCTACAAGCACTTTCCCAGATCCACATTCATTTCTTGCTAGGATTTGATGATATGAATATTGATCTTTCTCACTGTTTCCGAGGCTCTGTTCATTTTTTCCAGTAAACTTCCCCCCTGATTTTTAAGACTGAACAAATCTGACTGTGTTATATTCAAGTTCAATGATTCTTCTGTTGTTTCAAGCACACTGGAGCATGTCAAGACTGATGTTTGCTTCTATGATTGCATTTTTTTTCAGATCTAAAATGTAGCTCATTTTATAGCTCCCCTTTCTTCAATAAGATTGTCTATATTGTCATTTGCTGCAAGCATGCTTGTAATTGATTGCTAAATTATTTTTATAATCGCTGCTTTGAAATCTTGTTAGGTATTTTCAACATCTGATTTGCTTCAATGTTTGTCGATTGCCATGACAAGTGATTTGATTATGTCTTGGATAATTTTGATGTTGTATTGTGTTGTGAAACTTATTTTATTTAAATGTGTTGTGATAGGCCTTATCTGACACCTTTTGTTGGGCCAAGGGGAATGCTGCTTTTTATATATATCCTGGGACACAAGAAGCAATGTGAAAACCCAGGAACCCGTTACTGTTCCTTGGGACCTATAGCTAGTCTACTTTCTCCTTTTAACCATTCAGGGTCTTCCTATGTTTGCCTTACTTATAAGGTTATTTTAGCTGAACTTAGAAAAATATAGAAAATCTGTCTCTTATGTCTTGTCGCATCTGGACTTTATCTCTTTTAATTCTCATAACAATATTGTGAGGGAAGTACTGATACCATGCCCATATTTTCATATTAATTGATTGAGGCATGGGGAAGTTCCATAAATACTAAATGCTCAAGCCTATGGTAGAATGGAGAGCTATAGACTCTTGGTGCAGAGTTTATCTAGTCTGATACAAAACCTATCTCCATACATCGCATACTTTCTTTATGCAGGGTAAAGTGTGAGTAGACCAGCTTGTCATCAGGCAGCCAAAAAGAGGGTTGTTAAAAAAAACCCCAGTGGTTACAGTGTCCCTAAATATACACAGGGTTGGCAGCATATGGAAGATATCAAACCTAGGAATGTTTGTTGTTAACATGGTTTTGTGGTGGTCAATGGATTTGCTTTCCCATGCCATCTCAAGGTAGGGAATGGGAGTCCCCTTATGTTCATGCTTACAGCCAGAATATCTCCAATCTAGGTATCTCAGTAGATGTTCCTGGTTAATAAGCTGTACAGATATGGGTAGGCAGAGACTAATAAGAATCATGACAGATAGTACGCCCAGTCCTTCTCTTTCTCTTTTTACAATGATGGACAGATTTGGTGGGTGTGGTGAGGATACAAGGTTGATTTCACTGTCTCTTTCTATTCTTGGATATGTCTTTGCTCATTTCTCATCTCTTTAAAAACTTGTTTTCTCTCACTATCATTATCTCTAGTATATAAGTGAGTTCACTGAGTCCCACACAAGTGAAGTGGCTTTCTAAAAGCTCTACAGCTCCTAAAGGTGCTCTGAGTGCTCCCATGATTGAGAAGCCCCTCAAGGCTTCAGTTCTGAGTCATCAGCACCTAGTTGAGTGCCTGCTACAGTGGTAAGATGGAACAATCCGTTTTCTTCAGAGTCTTGGATCAATTGTGCATAGGATCCAGGAAAGATCTGGAACCACTAAGGAGTCTCAACTCTTGTCTGTAGGCAAAATGCCTGGGATAGAAAATGATGATGAAAGGGAATACCAAGTAACCTGATTTGGAAGCTTGGTGATATGTGCACCCCTGCTTCTATATAGATCAAGGGATAGATGGATATAGGCCTGGCATTAGCCAGAAGGAATACATCTGAAATAACAGTGAGGTCTATGTTCTACAGATAGGATTTCAGGCCATCTTCTCTCTGATGCTTAGGATATGTTTCCTGTAGATAGGCCTTTAGCAATTGTCCCTTCCTGCCTTGCTTGATACCCTTTGAGTAAAACTAAGCTTGTAACTTCATGCTAATTACAAGGCTTCAATTAGAGGACCTCAGACAGTAGCAGAGCAGACATATCTCATGTCACATCTTTTTAGGGTCAGCCGAGCTTATATATGTGCTGCTAAATAGAAATATTGATGTTGGATGAGGTTCTTAATAAACTCTTCAATAGTCTGAGCAGGGAGCTGCCCAGAAAACTCAAGGACAATGATTCATCTGGCTCTTTCACAATGAGGCTCTGGGTAGCATCCAGTAACTCCTGCAATTTGTTGGATGCACAAACACTCATACACACACACACACACACACACACACACACACACACACACACACACACACACACGGGTGTGTGTGTAAATCTTTGATGTGTTTCTACAAGACAGGAAGGGAGTTATTTTGGAGCACTATAGAATGACTATGGGGCTATGGGGCTCATCCTATCTATATGATCATTTTCTACTAAAGAAACTCCAATCCAGAACTGGAGTTCAGGCAGGCTAGATGGTATGGAGGATGATGAGAAGGATAGCCAGAGGGATGGGCAACCAGAATACTGATGGCACTCAGGAAGACACAATGAACTTCTTAGCCCATCTATATGCATTTCCTCAGACTCAAGAGGGCCAAATTCCTGCCTGGTTTCTTTGGCTCTCCTCATAGGGTTCACATTTACTCTGCTGTCAACTCTGAGCTGCAATATGTTTGAAGGCGTTCACTAATCTCCGAAGCTCTACTGATCAGGCCAGCCTGGTGAGGTAGAGTCAGATGCCAGTTGGGTGATTGCACTGCCCTGTCCCCAAGTCTAGCTATAGAGCCAGCCTCCTAGACTTTCTTCATCCTTTATTGGGAATGGCTCCCATGTTTCATTCCATAGAGAATGCTGGCATCCTGAAGGAGAGACTGCTCTGAGTTCCTTGCATTACACTCCAGTGTGGCTGGTGTCTTGGCTGGAGCTGATTAGCCTTTTCTTCCCAAAGATTATATCCTGGTCTACCCAGTTGCCTGCCACAACTATTGAAATTCAAGCTCTATAGCAACACTATCACTGTAAGAAATTCACTGTCATTCCAAATTTCCAATTCTCTTGAGACTCTACCACTTGCTCAGATGCACCTGGTGGTCTGTTAGTGCTGTTGGCAGACTCTGCTTTTAAAGGGCATTCTATGTATTGAGAGTCTCACACTTCCTGCAAGCACATGGTTCAGTTGCAGAAAAATTGTTTCTGACTACTTCCTGAGCCTAGGCCTGAACCTCAGGTTAGGAGGCACAAAAAAGCACACCTCAACACTTAATGACTCCGTGTGCATACCTCTCCTCTCTGCCTCTCTCCTCCTTTCCTCCCCCCTCCTCTGTAGTTCCATGATGGCCTGGAACTCACTCTCAGAGTGACCTTGAACTTGTGGCAATCTTTAGCCTCTCAAGTGCTTGGATTTCAGGTATGGGCCACCATACCTTGCTTTCTATGGGTTAGCCTTAATAGACTCCTTAGGAAACATATGTAGTGGCAAGAACCCTGGGTCTATAACTACACAGAGAGATGGCTGTCTCTAAACGATCCCCTTACTTATAGAAGGCTTTCTTTTGGGCCACCAATCAGCTCCTACATTATAACATGGAGACTTATGAGTTATGACAGCTCAGCCTTATGTTATGTTTGTCCCACTAGCTCTTATAACTTAATTCAACCTGTTTCTCTTCTCTGATGTTTTGCTTCAGGGATTTTTACATATCTTTCATTCTGTATGTCCTGCTCCATGTCTGTCTTTCTGTCTAGCAACTGCCTGGCTCACCCCAGGTGTCTCCCTCTCTTTCTCCCCCATTCTCTCTCCATTTTCTCTTCTTGAGCCTAGATTCCTCCTCCTACTTATTCTTTCTGCCCACCATCCCTGCCTATCCCTCCTCTGCCTAACTATTGGTCATTTGGCTTTTTATTAGACCAGTCAGATTTCTTAGGCAGGCAAAGTGAAAAAGCAACACATCTTTATACAGTTAAACAAATGCAGCATAAATAAATATAACACACCTTTACATAGTTATAATAATATTCTGCAACATAAACAAATGAAACACATCTTTATATAGTTAGAGTAATATTCCACAACACATACAGGTTTGTGAATTCAAGCCAAGCACAAATACTCTTTGAGCCCTATATTCCTCAGCTAAAATGGGGGTGTGATGATCCCTACTTTATAGAATTCATATGAGAAGTAAGGTAATGACTGTGGGTGAGCTCAGGTCCTTCTTGTACACACCTTTTGAACTTCAGTTCTTGGTAATGAGCCCTCAAGAAAGTGAGCACCCCAGGGTAGACCTCCCAGGAGTGCTTTAGAGCCAGCCATTGAGGCCTGTGCAGGAGAAGAGTGGAAGAGCCAAAGCAGGTAGGCTGCTTAAAGGAATGGTAAGGAGGAAAAACTAGAGGGTGCATTTCTTTAACAATCTTGTCACCTCCTTTCTCTACAGAATGGACAAGCAGTTGAGTCCAAAGCCTGTCATCTCTTTTCTTAAAACTCAGAAAAGTTCTTGCAGTGTACTCTCCCTAAGAGGTAGGACTGAGGGTGGGCCAAGAGAGTTGGATTCTTAGGCTCCAATGTCTTCTTGTGACTTAACCTGGTAAGTGTGTTTCAACATGGCTTTTGGCCTCCTGTTGTTGAAACACATGCTAGGTTCATTTACTTCCTTTGAAGTGGCTTATTTATATGCATGTTCAGTTTTTTCAGCCATGGGAGATAGCATTGCTTGCTTTCAAAGTATATCTGGCTACAGACATTCCCAGACCTAGAATGTAGGGGGCTCCTTGCCGCTCAGGAGCCACACTGACATTTAGGCACTCAGGGCTTTCAAAAGCTGCTTCTGTGGGCAATGTCCCCTACCCTGCCCCAACAAGACACATACATGCATATGTGCTCTCTCTCTCTCTCTCTCTCTCTCTCTATATATATATATATATATGTGTGTGTGTGTGTGTGTGTGTGTGTGTGTGTGTGTGTGTGTGTGTGTAAGAAGCTTAGCAAATGATGAGGAATGTTTCAGGCCTTTAGGGTGTCTGGTTTTGGAATGTGTGGCAGGGGCAGGGACCTGGATTCCAGCTGGAGGGTTCATTCCATTGGGTGATACCTCAAGTAGGCCATAAGGAATTCTGGGTGTTTTTCCACTCACTCTGTGTGGCATCTAAGAACAAATAAATTCCATGAAAACATTCGAATCAATCTAACAGGGCCATGGAAATACCACAAAATAGAAGTTTGGAAGTTAAAAAAAATAATCCCCATGTAGTGATCCATAGAGACATGAACAACACCTTATACAACACAAAGAGCTGCTGTTCGGAGTCGTTAGATGAGAAAGAGGCTGGACTATCCAGGGCATTCCCAAATGTAATAACCCACATCCTTATGAGAAAATGAAAGAGGTTGAATGAGAGTTATTAAAGGGGATGGAAGCAGATGTATGAGTGTAAAGGCCATAATCCAAAGGATGCTGTCATCCACCAGGGGCTGGAAGAGGCAGAGAACAGAAATCTGGGCAATCCTCAATCCTCAGAGCTGAGAGTTGATCTTGGGACTTCTAGACCCCACTCTGCTGTGGAGCCACATGCTCAGTCCTCCTGCCTTCTTATCTGAGCATCCTCTCCAGTGAATGCCACTCTTCTGTGGGTTGGAACTATGACTACTTCCTACCAGGGTAAAATGAATGCCATTGCAATGCATGTCTTTTTCAGGCACAGGGCCTGGAGGCTCTACTGACCTTTGCTTCTGGCCTCTAGCTTCTGTGGACAGGATCATCAGGGGCCTTCACTCTTCGTGCTCATACTTCTGCCTGACTTCCCCTAGCTTGGCTCCCCTGCTGAGCATTTTCTGCCCTCCTCCCCCAACTACTTATCTTCCTGCTATCTGTTGCCTTCTCAACAATTCTGCACTTTCCACAAGAACATACTTCAGTACTACCAACACTAAGTTAAGAACCACCTTCTGTCTGCTTCTCCTAGGGCTGTATGTTCCATAGCCAGCTATACCAAGGCCAGACCACTATTTTGTAAGCTATTGTTTTTGTGGGCACTCTCTCTGCCCTTAAACTGTGTCACAACTTACCTAGGTAGAATCCAGAATATGATGTAGCAGGACATCATGAGCAGAGAGCTGGGGCCCTGGGAAACTCAAGGATAAGCCCATCCTTGTCAGTGTTCCCAATGCCACTACCACACAGCCAGGCAGAAGATGAGAAATGGTTCTCATGCTCATTTACAGATTGTCTGCAATGCCAACTGTCCCGTGAAAGATCAGTATCCTTCCATTCAGGATCTCAGTAAGTAAAGCTAAAGAAAGTCTGGGCTCTGAATAATGAAGCTGACCTTCACCTTGTCCTTACACCTAAACTGACTTTCACTGACCCACTTTGAAATTTTCAGCTGACATTCCTAAATGTTAAAAAGACATGCTGTCGCCTGACACCCAATCTCCTATATATACATGCCAGAGCATCTCTCTAATTGCCTTCATTTTATGAAGGGGTTCTGAACCCCAGAGATGTGAGGTGCCTCTGTATGGAAGGGCAGAGCAGAGCACCAAGCTAGACCCACATTTAGAGCTCTTTCTGGCTGCCAGCCTGCTGGTTGAGACTCCCTTACTGTGATGGGGAATGCTGTACTTTCAACAACCACATCTTACTTACTGTCCCGTGGAAGATCAACAGACTGGTGTGTGTGTGTGTGTGTGTGTGTGTGTGTGTGTGTGTGTGTGTAGACCAGAGATCAGCCTCTTGTGACATTACTCAAGAGCCATGTAGAGATGTTCTCAACCCTGTCTCAACAGTGCTGGGATTACAAGAGTATATCCTCATGCCCAGTTCTTTCATGTAGGTAGGTTCTGGTGATCAAACTCAATTCCTCAGGCTTCTGTGACAAGTACCTTACCAATCAAGCTATTGTCCCAGCACAGTATCCTATCTTTTGGGGTCTCAATAAGGAAATATCAGGAAAAAGTTCACAGGTTCCTACTTTTGTGGAGTGGAAGGGGCTGGATTGGAATTAATTACCATTTATTCATTCTCTCTTTTTATTGTTTGAGAATTGCATTTTTGCATATATCCTTTGGTCAAATCTACCTCTCCAATTCCTCCTTTATCCTCCCTGCCACTTTTCCCTCTTACCTGTTTTATTAAAACCCAGTGTCTACATGGGTTGTCTGCATATGTGCATGGATTTAAGATCATCTTCTAGAGCACAGGTAGCTGAAGAAAACTGATTATACCTCATCTAGCAGCCATCAATTTCTAATAACTACTCAGCTAAGGGTTTGACTTTATGCCTACCTACTCAGTCCATGATGGGATTTTGTCAGGTTTGATCTTGTACAGGTCTTGTGGATGTTGCCACAGACATTGTGACTTCATACATGGAACTGCCTTGTTGGGTCCAGAAAACACTTTTTCCTTATAGTCATCAAGTATCTCGGCTCCTTGGCAGGAGGCTCATCTTTCACCCCTTATCAGAGAAGCTTCATCTTATGATAGATTTTGATTAGCACAGAGATACACAACTAGTCAATGTGTAGAGAATAAGAGACCAGCTTTAAATGGAACATCTATATCGCATCTCTTTCTTATTTTCAAACCATGAGTTATAATTAAAAACTATATTCAACTTGGCTTTGAAACTAACGCACAAGACAGCAGAGTCTTTTACTCTTTGCCAGCACTATTGCCAATGATGGCTTCTCTGTGGGGAATGCTGCTCTGTTTCTGGGTACTTGTATACTGGCCCTTTCTAGCTCCTGAGGCCTCAAGGCACAACTGGGCTCTTTCTTCCAGGCCATTGCTTAAGATTCTTATGGCCATATTTGATGATGTGTATTTAGGATCTTTCCCCATCTGGGGCCCCAAATGCTACTATCATTTATCTTCAGGTCTCTTATAGCATGGGATTCAGACAAAGCTGAACTCTAATAGGGACAGAATATAGCAGGATTCTCTCCTCTTTTATTCTGGGGATTCTACTATTACTGCTGACTCCTTACAGCCAAGGCCACTAGTTCTAGGCGACTTGGCTTAAGGTGTCCCAGTGGGGTTCTCATATTGCTCCCTGTGAATTTGTTCTATTTGGCTCGGACTCCTAGCTGAGCATGAAGCAGCTCTGAGTCACTCATACTTGGTACTCCTGTCTCCTTTCTCCTCATTTAGAGCAAGATCACCTTGCCTAGATAGTTATGTGTGTCCTAAACTCAAAATGCACAGCCACTAACAGAACCTAAAGGGAGTCAGGGCCCCCTTCTTTCAGAATTGGGTATATTTTAGCAGTTGACTGAAAAGTGACTCTCTAGAGCAGGGCTCCCTCTTTTCTTGGTTACCTTCATGATTTTCTACAGCAATAAAAAGTCTTCACTCAGCTTGGTGCTAACTTTGCGGTTTGTCCCAGGGCACCTTGGACATACTTATCTTACCTTGGCATGACAGTCCTATTTTTTGTTAGTTCACAACAACTTTTATAATGAAACTCAAAGTACTGAGTGGATTAGAATGCCACAGTCTTAATCTTTTCTGCTTCTGAAAGCCAGAAATCAAGATGTTGTGGAAGAGTGAGAAGGGGAAGGAAGGAAGGGATGGGAGTGCTATGCACAATGCACAATATATATGTGCATGAAATGTCCTATGTGACAGTGCTGTGTACAATGAATATATACAATGCACAATATATATGTGCATGAAATGTCCTTATGTAACAGTGCTGTGCACAATGAATATATACAATGCACTATATATGTGCATGAAATGTCCTTATGTGACAGTGCTGTGCACAATGAATATATACAATGCACAATATATATGTGCATGAAATGTCCTTATGTGACAGTGATGTGTACAATGAATACATACAATCAAAATTTCAAACAAAGAAATGTTGGCAGGACTGTGCTCCTTCTGGAGGCTCTGGGTTACTGAGGTTTAGATACGGTTCAATTGCTCTCCCCACCCCAAGGTACACTTTAATGGTTAGAGCTTTGGTCCCTAATTTGACAATACTGCAAAGTACTATGGAAATTTTAAGGGATGGTAGGGCTGAGTGAGTGTAAAGTGATCAGATCACCAGGGCCTTGTCCTCAAAAGGGATTAATGTTGTTCAATGTTGTTCAAGCCAAGTTAGCTCTAATAAAAAGAGCGAATGTGACCTTTCCCCTTTTGTCTGCTTCCGGCCTCACCATGTGATCCATTCCCTGCATTCTCCATGGGCTTTCACCAGAGCCTGTGGTAAACTATTTGGTCATTTAGCCTCTAAATCCATGAGGTAAATAAACCTCTTTTCTTATGAACTTGGCCACCTCCAGTGTTTTCACTGCAGTGACAAAAAAAAATGGCTGATAAGAAACGAGAATGCTTTTGCTTTTTCAGCTTTTGATGGATCCAGACATTCCTTGACTTATGGCTATATCACTTCAGTTTCAGCCTTGTCCTCACATGGCCTGTATTACTGGGTTTCTGTCTTCCACATAACCCTATGATTATATTTAGAAATCACTTGATAATCCAGGATTGCATTTCCAATCCTAATTTAATTATATATCACCTTATAAGGTAATACTCACGGGTTCTAGGATTTAGTACATGGGCAGATATTTGAGGTGTTACCATTCAGTCTACTACATACTTCTAAGATCTGCCAGTTGGCCTAGCTGCTTCCTATCATGCTGGAGAAATCCTTCTTTGCATTTTTCATGTTTATTATTTTAGCAGATAGGCTAAACCTAGGCTCTTGCTTAACAGCTATGGCTGGTTGGCAGCTGTTAGGCTGCCAGTTGAATGGACCAGGCAGAGATGTGGTATAGTCAAAGACAAGAAGGGAGTATGAACTATCTACTTTTAAGTGCCAACAGACCCAGCTTAGAAAACAGCAAGGAGTCATGCTTTGACCTTTAGGCTTTGAAAGCAAGAGAAAATGCAGCATGAGACTACAATATGCTTCATTCACCAATAGAAGAGAACACAATTCAGAGTGCTACTCCAAGTGCTGTAGCTCAGCATATGAAGCAGTCTCAGTCTACAGGGCACAGGAAGCCATGCAGCTCTTTGCATGTGTAGATAACATTGAACTTTATCTGCATTTAGGGGCTTGTCTTCAAGAGGGCTCTTCACTCCATTTGGTGGGCAAGAAAGCAAGGCTCTTGTTTTCTTGTCTTTCTCTTTCCAATCCGGATACTTTGAGCCCTTTTTTATATTGTTCATCCTACATCAATGGAAAACCTTTCTGGCACTGCTTAGTTTTTAAAGTTAAATTTATTCATTTGTCATTTGTGTGGGGGGTATACATGTGGAGGTCAGAAAACAACTTTGGGGATTACTTCTCTCCTTCCACCACGTGGATTCTGGGTATCAAAATGCAGGTCTCACACTTGTGTAGCAAACACTTTGCAGACCGGATCATCTCTCTAGACCTTGTCAGTGTTTTGATGCCTCTTCACTGCCTCCAGACTAGGAATCCACAAGGTTAAACACAGCCTTATTCCTTTGCTCTTAAAGGCTTTGAATGATATGGTTCTTGAATGCTAAATGTGGTCCTTTCTGATCTTTTGTATATTGTGATTCACCTAGAAAGTCATAGTGCCTGTCAACCTTTTGAGCATACTTTAACTTGGAACAGCAGCCTAGGCATTGGCCCTCAATGTCCTGGGTTGAGCCAGCTGACTTTCAACTCTATACACAGCCACTCAGAGCTCCCAGAGCAAAGAGACGGGGTGAAGGCTGAATTCTGAAATCCTTGCAAAGAATCTGAGGGCCTCTGGGTACTACTAGCTCTGTGTATCAATCCTAAACGTTTTATTTAATGTATCTCCTCTCTAAACCCTCCCACACTGGCACAGCTGTCTGCAAAAGCCTTCTAGATGATGCTATACCCATTCTCCATCTAACTATTTTGTGTACTACCATCTTTTGAGCAGATGTTTCCCAGTCAGGTTTGGGAGCTACCTTGTTCAGAAGGCCAGTCCAGATTGACTTAGAACTTTTAAAAATTATTACTAATCTTAAGAATATCAGACAACTCATTTTTATCCTATTTATCTCAATTCCTCCAAGATCCATCCTATACCCTCAAGGTTGTGTCACTTTTATTTTCTTATGTTTTTATTCTACAATTCATCAACTCCAACTTGTGAGACATCCACTGGAGAATGTTCAACTTACTAGGAAACCACACCCTTAAAGAAAACTGACTCTCCCTCCCCAAGAAGCCATCAACTGGCCATAGATCCCCAGTTAGGGGTGGGATGATCCCATCCCATCCCCTTCTGTGCTAGTTTATTGACTGCTAAGAGTTTATGAATACAGAAGTCTTGCCATATCCAGAAGATAATGCTTCGCTCTGGTCCTCCAAAATGTCTGACTCTTACAATCTTTCCTCCCCCTCTATTTTTAATAGTCCTTGAGCCTGGGGGTGATATAGATGTCCCATTTGTAGCTGAGAACTCCACAGTCACTTAGTTTCTGCACTTTGGCCAATCATGTGTTTCTGCATTAACTACACATTCAAAAAACAACTTCTATGATAAGGCCTGAGAGATGTGCTAATCTATAGGCAGAAAGATAAGAATTCCTAGAGCAGTTTGATGTTAATTCACCTTGCTACACTGGTCATTACTGCAGTTCACAGGGTTTTACAACTGGATAAGACTGCTGATGACTCTCCACTCCCAGAAGTCTGCTTAGCACCTTCCAGCACTATGAGAGGTAGCCAGCAGGAAGAAGCTTCCTGCTCAGTACTGGCTTGATTTCTCTATGTCCTATTACCAGTGTGTGTGTGTGTGTGTGTGTGTGCGCGCGTGCGTGTGTAATGTTTTCAGTAATAGGGTATTGTCATAAAATTCTGGTGGGCAACTAAAAGAAATTATAATAGCTTGTGTCATTTTCCTTGGGACACTTCTGAGCAACAGCTCAACAGAAGCATCCAACCTGGCACTGGGCTGCTATTTGGCAACCTTGGGTTCTTGGAGGAGCATTCTCTTCTGTGTAGCATGTCAAATTCAACACACACACACACACACACACACACACACACACACACACACACACACTTATAAAATAGTTTTTCATATGTCTTTTTCAAACACCCCGAGTGCTAGTTATTCCTCCCCATCCCACTTTATATCCTGATCTCCTCACTTAAACCTACCTTCCCATCTTTCCATTTTCCTGGGTTTTCTTCATCTGATCCTCTGACAAATTCACTCTTGTGGTTAGACACTGAATATTTTTCTGTTTGTGTTGGTTCTTATAGTCTGAAAAGGAGAGACCAACCCTTGCTCCTCCACTATAATCTCCTTCAGGCACCTCAGGTCCTGGAATAGAGTAGACACTAATATATCACAGTAAAGTGGTCTTCATTGAAGGATAGACTGACACTTACTTTCACTTGTGTCCCCTCTAGTGTGCCCAACTCTTACTCCTACTCTAGTGTGCCTCTTTGAGGTCTTGTGCCTGCTTTCTTTGGAAGTGTCTATGACTGAATTGTGTTTCCTCAACAGCTGAATATTGCTGGTCCTTATAATCTCAGCTTTTCAGGAGGTTGAGGCAGAAAGTTTGGAAATTCAAGGCCTTCCTAGGCTGGAAAGTAAATTTAACACCAAACTAGGCAGTGTGGTAAGACTCAGTGTCAAAATAAAGAATAGAGCACTTGAAATGGCTTCCATTATCAGCAACACAGATAACACACACACACACACACACACACACACACACACACACACACACACACACACACACACAGAGAGAGAGAGAGAGAGAGAGAGAGAGAGAGAGAGAGAGACAGACAGACAGACAGACAGACAGACACAGACACAGACACAGACACAGACACAGACAGACAGAGACCCCCAATTGCTTATATGTTGAAACATTAATCCCAATATGATAATATTTCGAAGTAGTTACTTTGGAAGATAATTAGGTTTAGATGACGTTCTGATGGTGTGTATTTCATGTTCAGATTAGTGTCCATAGATACTAGAGAGTCCGTCTCTCTCTTGTCTTCTCTTTGTTCTTTCCTCTCTTTCCCTCCCTCCTCTCTTTGACACAGTGAGAATGTAGCCACCAGAGTCCCCAGCTCCCTCTGCACTCCCAATGCCGAAAGCCAGGAGGCAGGTCCCATTCCCAGTGCTGACTAGAAATCAAGGCCTCAGGAATAGAAATAGAATTCCTGAGAGGAACAGAAAGACTCACAGGACAGTTTTGAGATGTTAAATGGGTACAGGTGAGGATCTATGGAAACGGTCTCCTTAGGGACAAAGGAGCCAACTAACACCACTTAGCAGGCAATCCAAAGGTGCTTTCCATACACAGAGAGAGTGGGCAGCTAGTGGTTAGCCATTTTGTGGTTCCCAGAGTATATGTCTATACTCTTGACCAGGAAGGGACCTAGAACCCAGGCAGGGTTCAATTTGTTGGATATTTGTGTGTGTGTGTGTGTGTGTGTGTGTGTGTGTGTGTGTGTGTGTGTGTGTGTGTGTGAATGAATTGTGTGTGTGCACATGTGTGCATATGGAGGGCAGGTGTTGATGGTGGGCATCATCGTCAATCTCTCCACCTTAATTTTTGAGGTCAAGTCTCTCACTAAACTTCTAAGTCATTGATATTTGTTAGATTTTATTATCCCCGAGGACCCACTTGCCTCTACTCTCTAGTACTGTTATTACAGATGTACAGTGTCACAACCTCCTTTTATGGACACACTTCATGTTTACATAGCAAGACATTTATAGAATGAGCGATCTCCTTAACCCCTGTGAAAGGCCATATTGATGACACACCATTCCTTCCTGATAGTGAGCACATCCTATGTGCCAGCCTTTGTGCAACATGCCAGGAAGCCTTAGTCTGAGTTACACTAAAGAGAAGTCTCATGGCAAGTGTGATTATCTTGGGCAGTGAACTCAGAAAGCAGTAGTGAAGGACAAATAAAATGAAGTTGAGACCAGGATAAAATCAGGTGGGAAAACTGCCCAACTGCTTCTATTCAAGACTGCCTACTTGATTATGCATAAACTGAGCTTTGCTCCTGGGTTACAGAAGGAGAAAGGGGGAAAGAATGCATTCATGGATTTCTGGCTACCATCAATGAGGACTTATCTCCCAGGGTCCCCTCTCCCACGAGGTGCCCGTGAGTGTGCACAAGGCGAAGTCCTGCCACATCTCATATCTCCAGGCCTACAAGGAACCTGTGGTAGGTGGTATAAAGCTCACAGTGAGGGTACAAGGTGAAAAGTCATACTTGCCATATGACTTTGTCATGTAACTTTACCTCTTGAGCCTCTGTTTTCTCACCTATGACAAGGAGATGAGCAGTACATTTTGTGCCTGTTCTAGAACATTGAGAATCTTCAGAAAACTGCCTGTCCATAATTCTTTTGACTCAAGCTCTGCCTGACTGAATTGCCCAAAAGGTGGAGACTCAAGCAGGATCTGCATCCAGGACACAGATTCACCTCTTAAACACCAATAGTCAGGGCCTTCCTATATATGGTTAGTCCAGACTCAAAATTTTCGTGCTTCTCCTGAGGGTACCTACAGCAGACATGGGCTTCCTGTTCCCAGATTCTTCAAGTGCCCAGGTCACCTTACAAAAAAAAAAAAAAAAAAAAAAAAAAAAAAAAAAGCATTGAGCATCGATGAAACACGTTGATAACCATGGTCATATTGGATCCTAGAACTTCCTTTAAATGGAGACAAGGTAAGGATTTTATCTCCTTGCTCTAGATTTGGCCACTAAAGATCAGAGCAGGTGAATGGTTCAAAGTCACACAGATCACAGGTGGTTGAGCTATGGTCCTAGACCATCACCTTGCCCTAATTAATTATCCACACTCTCTCCTGCTTTACCCTTCTCTTGACTTCAGAACCTATGGAAAGACTTAGGTGCTCTTCCTCCTGCCCTGTCACATTCATACCAGTGCCACATATTGTTAGTAATATTAAAAGGTTTATCAGAACTCACAGAGTTTATTTATAAGGTTGAAATAAATGCCCTTATTGTGAAACAATCTTGTGTGGCCCTAAAGAGGCTCCTGCCTGCTAGGATGAACAAGCCCAGGTAATTACCTCTTCTGTGTAAAAACCAATTTGTCCAGGGAAACGAGCACAGTTGATGTAATCAATTAAAACACTGAGAGTAGAGCAGCACATACAGGAAATGGAAAAGAAATTGAAGCACTCTGCCCCACTTTACCTTCCAAATGCCTGTGTATCTGACCAACCAGGTGTCAATCTCTTCCTTCTTTGTGTCTGACTCTAATTTGTTGGGAGACTGAACTTACTAAGTCCCTGGGGGGTACAGGTCTGTGGCTTCCCAGCAGATATAAGACAAGATCTTCAAGGAATGTGAGCTGCTCCCCTTCTTGCATATACCAGTTCTAGAAACAGACTCACTGCAGAGAGATGGGCTGACCTTCATGCCCCCCTGTACTTTTTTCACAGCTGCACTCTCAGGTTAGCAGTAGATGCTTATGAGAAGCTGCAGAGCAGATCCCAACAGAAGTGCTATTGCGATGCTACCACAAACCCCCACCCCACGGTCTGGGATAGACTTTGAGTTCTGTCTTGTGTTTGGGTCCCTATTTTATAGCTCTGTACTCTTTCAGGCAACATTCCTCCCTCCTGCAACAGAGAGAGGCTCAGGCAACTGACACTCTGCACTATATAGTCTGTTTGTGGAATCGCAGTTTTGGTTTCTTTGACACGTTGCTGGCAGCTGTGACACAGGCCAGACTTCCCAAGCCCTTAGGGTCTCTGTTTACTGGGAGATCTCTGTTTCAGAGAAGGCATGTGCATGCACAGTACTGTGTAAATCTAATTACTGAACCAACCTAGTTGAATAATAGCCTCAGTGCTTTTCAACACATTTACCTCCTGATTGACATAGGAAGTGGAGACCTGAGAGCATTACAAGGGCAGAGATCATCAAAATGGTCACCATGAGATGTTGGGTGCATTTTTCATCTTCTTCCTAACTGTTACTCTCCATCTAGGTGTCCCCTGACATCTCTGTTAAGTAGGCTAGTGCTCTTCTTTCAGAAGAGAATCTATAGGTGCCCAACTAAGTGGAAATGGCACCTGGTGCCCAGGAGTCAAGGTTTCATTTCAGGGAATGGATCACAGAAATCTAGGGAAGTTCCCAAGTAACCTCCTAGGATACAAAGTGGCACATAGAGCCCTAATTATGCTCTTAGTAATAACAGCTATCCATTGATTGCTAAGCTTGGCCACAAAACAGATTGCTCCATTATTGTTAGGAATAACTGGGCTCTTGAAGTCAACCTAGAGTTGGAATTTTCATCTAGGAATCCAGAATTTCTACATACAATATGTTGTCTTCATGTTTTATCTCTTGGCTCCTTCAGTACATAGAGTACATCAGATTCCTAGCTGGGATCTCACAGAGAGGCCACTCATTCCACTTACTGTGTGACTTTTCCTGGGGAGACATGAATAAGCATCTATTCACAATAGATAGGGCACAAATGACAGAAGAAATGATGCTACTCAAGTCTAGCTTGTTGAATGAATGAGTTGATTTGGGTTACTTATAGGACTTTACAAGGAGCCATGTCACTGAAAAGCCCATTTTTAGCATGGGTGAAAGCTCCAGAAAGCTGTATCCCTGGAGCTTCCTACAAAAGCTGCAGACCTCTCTGAAAAGAGTCCTTTCTCTCTGTCATTACTGTGTTTTAAACCTTGGCTAGATGCTAGATACTATTATAACTTTCATGACCTTCTCGGGCCATATAAGTGTTATTAGCTTTCTGAGTCTTAAAAAAAGTGTATTTCGTGAGACAGAGTGAGACAGAGATACATGCCCCTGTGTACTTATGGAGGACAGAGGATTACTTTCCAGAGTTGGTTTTTTACTTTATCATGTGTGTCTAGGGACCCAAACTCAGGCCATCTGGTTTGGTGACAGGTTGATGAGCACTTTTAGCTGTTGAACATTTCTCCTGGCTCCTAGCTTCCTGAGTCTTATTGAGCCTCCCCCTCCAAAGAGACTGTTTTAATGTAAAGGACACAGCTATACAATACCATTTTAGCCAACTCTCAGGTTTGGAAGCCTGTGCTGCTTTGAAGGCTGAGATGGTGGAGGACTGAGAGCTTCCCTTATTTCACTACCTTCGACATTGGCAGTGGCTTCACTTGAATGAGGCTTGTCTTGAAAGACAAACAAATCAGACTGGATGTATACAGCCCCTGCACACTTCAGTGGCAATTTTGCTGCTGGAGAAAGTCCTCTCAATGATTGAGATCTTTAGCCTCCATGAAAATAAGGTACATACCTTTTTATTTGTGTTCCAACATGGGCAGATTCAAAGTGGCTGAGTCCAGCTTCAGTGCATTGTGATTCATTGCTACTGTTTGACAGGCCAGCAGGAAAAAAGGGTGTTGTCATCATCTTTGGTCAGAATGAGATACTTAAATATCCCGGGAAGGAGTGACACTAAAAAATCTGAGCTGTTTTGACAGGCCAAGTCACTGTAGTCCTCAATGGCCCAAGCCATGTTCATTGTGTGGTGGTTGTAAGTGGGTAACAGTAATGGGCGTTTACTGTCAACTCTGTTCTTCCAAAAATGTCAATTTGGTATGTATTTTCATTGTCATGGTAGCCCTAGCTCTGGTCCCCAATGGCCCAGTGATACTAGATAAGAAATCTGGCATCTTTGTGCAGGAATGAAAATGGAGTTACCATAATAAAATACTTCTTAATATATACTGCTATGACTTTTATGTTCTATAGCAACTAGGTTGAAGTTATTCCTAGATGTGGAATAGAATCAATATCCTTTGAAGGAAATCATTGCTGTTCCTGATTGAAAGACTTTGAGTGGTTGCCACTACTGGCCCCCAGCTTGTATTCTGAAGAAGCCACACTTGTGGTCTAGAAGACCCTAAACTAAAGGCTCTAGATACCTTTAACTGAGAAGTTGTGCTCAACTATAAAAGGATTCTGGAGCTGGGACCTATTGCATCAAGAAAAAGTATTGAGACAATAAAAAGATAACTTTTTCTAGTCATTTTTCTCAAGAATATTACTTGAATGTTCATTAAATACAATGGGATGAACACTTAGGTTTATTATTGCCCAGTCAATACCAAAATAAAGCCTGTAGACATGGGAGCAATAAAAGTGGAAAAGGAGCATCTACAAACAGAAGATGCAGCCTCAAAGGGAATGATAGGGGAATTTTCAGAAGGAAGAGCACAGAGAATGAAACCCCATATGCCAGGAAGAAACAAAGCAAATTTTAAGGCAGAACTTGAGAAGACTGAAGAATTGGAGGCACCACAGCATCCTGAAAAGCAGGCATGGGGTAGGGCTGTGGACAAGAGCACTGGTTGAGAATGTGCAGGAAAAGCAGTATTTATCTCCCTCCTGTCTTCCCTGAAAGAGCACAAACACTGTGATGGAAGATAGCAGCTTTGCTTACTGGAGAGACGCCCAGTTGAACATACTGCTGAAGCAGCTTAATGAAAACAGAGCAATAGAAAGTCTCATAGTGGACAGCAAGAAGATCCCACACCTTTCTCCCTTACTTGACTTCCAGAATGCCAATAGACAAAGTTATACCTCCCTAAGCAAAGATGGGAAGACAATTCTGTTGAGGGTATTGGCCAGTCCAAGAAGAAGACAAGCAGAAATTGGCATTTGCTAGGCCCTAACAAATTGAGTTCCCACAAGATCACCTTACACTGAGGCCCATTAAGCTGTGAGGCTTTCCCCTGAACAATAAACTTCTAACATCTTAATGCCCATCCTCATTATGAATAGATAGGCAAGGGTCCCTGTTATTTAAGGAAAGTGTTTTAACTGAAAGGCAAATACCAAAACGACAATCCATGCTGCCATCACCATCACCAATAACAAACAAGCAAAAGAAAGTCAAAGATAAGACAGGGATCTGAAGAAAAAAATCTAAGATTAAAATTAATATTCTTAGGTGTAAAAGAGGAAATCAATTCTTCCGTAGAGCCTGAAGGAGGAGCATGGCCCTGTTGGTATACTCAGACCAATTTTCAGCTTCTGGTCTCTAGAATTGTAATATAATAATATTTCATAGTTTAAAACACATACATATTAATGTACTTAGAGGAGTATATTACATCAAAAAAAGCTAACTACATGTTGCCTTATTCCAGCTATGTGATACTGTAGAAAAGGCAGAAGCTATGCAGATAATAAGACCAGTAGTTTCCAGGGATTGTAAGGGAAGGAGGATGGTGAAGCAGAGCAGAGGGGATTTTTAGGGCTGTGAAACTACTCTGTATGATACTATAATGCTAAGAACATTATCCATTTGTCCACATCTACAGACTGTACCACAGCAAGAATGAGCTCACATGCAAACTATGTACTTGAGGTAATAATGATATGTCACTGTAAGTTAATTGATTATAATAAGTACAGAATGTTAATCATCTGAGAGAGTGTACTAATGGGAAAGCTTCTCTACTTTTCAATTTTTCTGTGAATCTAAAATAAATTTATTTGTTCTAAAATAAATTTATTAAGATAACAAAAATAACATACTATAGAAAAGAAAAAATCACAGCTCTACAAAAATAAATATATGATAGAAGAAATAAAAGTCAGTAAAAATTTTGAAGATAGAGTTGAGGAAATATCTCAGAAGTTATAGTTGACAAATAGATGCTCAATAAGACAGAAAAGACACTCATGTGAATTTAGACAGTCAAACATCTGATTTGTGATAAGTTCAAAAAGAGATAATAGGGAAAGTAGGCATAAAATTATTGTAAATATTACGTACAAATACCTCATGGAACTTAACATAGAAGTTTCCTGTTTCTTGGGATCCACCAAAGGCCAAACAACTAAGTTATAAATAAATTTACATCGTCGTGATATTTCAAAACATTCGAAATAATGAGATCCTAAAAGCTTCCAAAAGGAGTACCATAGGTCAAATTCCAATGGTCTTGGATAAGGATGTCTTTAGGCTTCCCAATGCTCCCAGGGAAGTACCCTCACCATTCCTAGGGAAAATAATTTTCACTTAGAATTCTATACTCAGCCAATTCATCAGTCAAGTTTGAGGGTAGGATAAAGACATCTTTACACACACATACACACACACACACACACACACACACACACACACACACACACACACACGGCCTCCAAAATTGTGTGTCATATGTACTGCATCTCAAGAAGATAAATATTATTTCCATCAAAATGAGGACAAAAACTCAGAAAGAGAAAGCCATGTGTAGGAAATAGGAGAAAAAGTTCCCAGGATGATTGCTGTAATTATGTGTTGTGTTTAACCATTCTGAAAGGACACAGAGTCTTTAGAAAGTTTAGGCAATGAATAAGTGATAGGTACATTATGAAAAAGGAAGAAAAACTGAGGAAAATTATTAGCCTCAGGGAGAATTTTTGTCTGAGGAAAGAGAAATTAAGCACAATTATAGTGTACTACCTGACTTTGTTCTGAACTATATTCAAATAGTGATAATTACAGAAATACCAAATCCTGATTTAAGATAAAAAATATGGTGACACGTACTGGGAACTTGGGTAGAGAAAGAGAACAGTATTTGGGGGTGGTCTGTGAGGGTTAAATCCATATCTTCTCCAGTGTAAAGTTAGACAGTATTCCAAAGTAGGAAAAGCATCAGCAGTTACAGACTACATACATTTATGGAAGCACTGACACAGGCTGAAGAGCAGGAAATGTTGCCAGCATGTACAGTTTGGGGATGAGAGGCAGTGGAGCAAGGGGTGCCATTTTTATTTAAGTATGGTGGTCTAGTTGGCTTTGGAATTGTGTTCCAGGCCAGTGAGACTGTTCAGTGGATCAAAGCACTTGCCATGCTTTGACAACCTGAATTCAAGCTTAAGAACCCAAGGTGGAAAGAGAGAACCAGTTGCTGAAAGGTTTGGTTTAACATTCACATTTATGTTCACACATGCACACATGCTCACATAAACAGCAATAATAAAATTTAATCAAAATATTTATAGCTATTATTTTGCTAAAAGTTAAAAATAAGGAACACATGTATGTCATTCCTCTGTGTGTGTGTGTGTGTGTGTGTGTGTGTATGTGTGTGTGCATTTGCATGCATGCATGATATGAGAGCAAAGGTAGACTAGGGGCTCAGAGGAGTTTATTAGGAAGGGGGAAAAGGAAAACTTATTAAAGGGAGGAATAGAGCAAGTGAATATAGTTTTAAATAGATGATATACTTGAAAGAGATTGTCTAAATTCATGGGTATCCCACATTTTGGATTTTCTGGACCACATCAGGTGTACAAGGGTTGACTTGGGTCACACGTCAAACACACAAACATTAACAAAATCTGATAAGCCGTTTATTGGATGTTTGGAGAATAAGTGAATGAGGAGTGTTCAGTCACAAAGAGGACACCTATATTACACTCCCTCTCCTAAAAGGCTCAGGAACCATTTTGAAACAAGGGAAAGAAATGTAAGAGACAGAGATCAGAGAAGACCGGAGCAAAACAGTGTCATCTGGACACAACAACCTCTGAACTCATGAGCAGCAGCAGAATCAAAGTAGTAGTAGTAGTTGATGAGCCCTACCCCACCCCTAACTGAGAAGCTATGGACAGGTGATGGCTTCCTGAGGATGAAGAGTCTTGGTTTGGTTTTTAAAGGCATGTGGTTTCTGGTAAGTTGACATTAATTATTGGTAGCACATTTGAGGTACTATGGAATGATATTTCATTAAATGTTTATTTTGGTTAACAATTTCATGTCACTTGCTTCCTGTTGCACACACAACACTTATTTCCATCTCTGGAGTCTCCTTCCTAGTGTCAGGACTTACACATGCTCATTCCACTTATTTACACAGAGCTGGACATCTTAATCTAGGATTTACATATGGGAGAGATATGATTTTTTATCTGTCTGAGTCTGTTACCTTGCTTATTATAATACCTTCCAGAATCATCAATTTTCCCACAAGTTTCATTATTTTTTTCTTTGCAGGTGAATAAAATTCCACAGTGTATATATTTACTACATTTTCATTATCCATCAGTTAACTGATGGACATTTAGGCTGCTTCTATTTCTTGCTATTATGAACAGAAAAAATAAATGTTTGAATAGTTTGATTAATTTTAATGTAGTTAATTAAAAATACATGTGTATGTGAATGTATGCTTGCTGTGTGTGTATGTGTTCATTTCATTAACATGTTTATTGATGGGCATATTTGGGAGCTTTTGTTGTTTAGTTTTGGCAGTATTTCATATACACTAGATAATAGTCTTTCTCTTATAATTCTCAATGCTGCTGCACCATTGGTAACTATACCAAACACATTGATAATGGACAGAGACAAGCACTCAGACATATTTTTACTGCTTCATATCAATCCTTTTGATTTTTGTTTTGTCTTTTAATGGCACTAAAGAAGCCATTTCTTCAATGACATTATACTCTCATAAAAATGGCAAATTGAAATCTTATCTGTAGCATCAGTGCTGTCATCCATCACCAAAGATTAAAATGTGAAATTAGCAGCTGTAGACTCCAAATTTCTTTCACTGGATTTACTACTTCCTCTAATTTGCTTGGCTATATTCTGGTGAGACAAAATAATTTCAGAAATATCTTTCCCCATTCTCAGAGCACATCATTCCTCCCACACTCTATACCTTGCTTGATAAACTCACCACCAATAAATGGTTTCATTAATCTTAATGTAGATTAATTTAAAAAATACATGTATATGTCTGTGTGTCTATGTGAATGTATGTCATGTGTGTGTGCCTGTGTGTGTGTGTGTGTGTGTGTGTATGAGAGAGAGAGAGAGAGAGAGAGAGAGAGAGAGAGAGAGAGAGAGAGAGAGAGAGAGAGAGACCTTGTGGAGGCCAGAAGAGTGTGTTACATCCCTTGGAACTGGAGTTATAGGCAGTTGTGAACTTTCCTGTGTAGGTGCTGGGAACTGAACTCAGGTCCTTTGGAAGAACAGCGTGAGTTTTTAATGGCTGACTCACTTCTCTGGCCACTTGATTTGTTTGTTTGCTATGAGATATGTTACCACATAATTAGCTCTTACAATTAAATCTATCTGAAGTGTGATTTTACATGCTGTTGAGAAAATGGACATTTTTCAGTTCTTCCATTTTGTCTGTATGACACAATCCTTTGTACACATAAAATTCAGTAGCATGTTTTTGTGTATAAAATCTTTTCAAATTATATTCATTGAAAGCTTGCACACATTCTCTACAAATTAGGACAAGTGCCTTATATTGATGAAAAAGCAGGCATTTTTACACTTTTCATTGAACAATCTTCCTCTGTAATTTTTCTTTTGAGTTGTTGTAGAATCCATGCTAGGATTAAAAATAACTAATAGATGGTGACTATTTACTTTTATTAGGAAAATTAATTAACAGAAAAATAGAAAACAATGTTTGGACCTGTCCAGGTCTCAGCTGCTGATGTAGTGTTAAGTAGAGGATTGAATGTAGTACATAGTGGGTGATGGATGAGATGTAGTCAAGTTGTGAAAGTACCCTTAGCAATCAAATTATAATGCTTATTTATTTTCATCTAAAGGAAATTAAATGAATATCACTTTTAAGGACAGGCTGAGGTACTTTTGAAAGTCACTGTGTTTCACTCTCCAACTTATCATGAGCACATGTAACACCTGATGGTGCCAATTCCACTGTTCTTGGATGGTAACACGTTGGAAGCCACTACCACTGTACAAATGACAACACACATGTGTAAAAATAGCACAAACATAAATCTGTTTATTTTGCATGACAATTGTGTCATCTGTGGAGTTTATACTCAAGAATTGTGTAGCCAAGTTACAAACACACGTGCACACACACAATACACACACAGGCATCATGTTTTAAGTAGGCTTATAATTTTGTGTTGAGCCATATTCACTACTATCCTAAACTGTGGACTAGACATTGCTGGTTTATACCAGTCCTAATACTATGTATGATGGATGTATAAAAATAAAATTAAAAGAAAAATCTTCTTTTAAAAAGCAGAACAAAATAATTCCTTGAAGCAGATAAGTTATTCAAGTTATAGTTTAGTTGACACTTGAATGTCAAAAGTAAGTATTCTGGCAATTTGACTGAGTAACAAACTAGCTCAAATGGATACCAGACACAGGTTGGTTTATTTTTTTCTTTTTTACATTTGGTTTCTTTTGTTGAACCAATTCACTTGTAATCATGTCACAAACAAAGCAGTTTCCACCCAGAGAGAAGGAACTTGTCCATGGTTCCTTCACAAATATGACAGTGGGGCTGGGTCTACTTGGATGACTCCTTGTATGTGTGAGGGAATGATATGTGTGTTTTCTCCACTTGCATTTCTAACACAGGGTCTCTTACTGAGCCTGGAGCTCACTCTTTCAGTTAGACTTGGTTAGCTAATGAGTCCCGAGGATCCATCTGTCTGTCTGTTCCCCAGCCCTGGGGTCATAATCATGTACCACCTTGTCCAATATTTTACAGGAGGGACAAGGAACCAAACTCAGATTCTCATGCTTACGTAGCAAACACTTTACCCACTGAGCCATGGGTCCATTCCATTGTGGGTGGTGCCACCCTGGGCTAGTGATCCTGTCTTATTTAAGAAGGCAGGCTGATCAAGTCATGAGGGCAAACAACCAAGCAGCATTCTTCCATGGCTCTGCTTTAGTTCCTGCCCCCAGGCCCTGGCCCCAACTCCTCTCAGTAAATGGACTATAATGTGGAAATGTAGTAGAAATAAATGTTTTCATCTCCCAAGTGGTTTTTTGTTTGTTTGTTTTTTGTTTTCTTATGTTTTGCTTTTGGTTTTTGAGACAGAGTTTCTCTGTGTAGCCTTGGCTATCCTGTAACTCACTCTGTAGACCAGGTTGGCCTTGAACTCACAGAGATTTGCCTGCCTTCACCTCCTAAGTACTGGAAATAAAGGCATGTACCACCACCAACAATCACAAGGCTCAAGTTACTTTTTGTCATGGTGTTTTATCACAGTAATATAAATGGTAACCAAGACAGGGTGAAGGTGTCAAAAGCCTTTACGAATAAAAGTTTCTGAAAGGGTAAGACTTGAGAATTTTCTTCATTTAAGAACAAACAACTTTGAGGTATTTATAGATTTCCATGTAGCTATACGGGAGAAACCATGGTACTATCCACCCTCTCTCTCCAATGGCAACACGTTAAAAACTGTAGGGTAATACCCAAAACAAGATAGTGACATTCTGTAGTCAAGACAGAAAACTTTTCCATTCCCAGTATCCTCTTGTCTTCTTTTCACCATATCTGCTCTCTCTATCCCTGCTACCATCCTTAACCCAGCAATTACTAATTTAGTCATCATTACTATGTTGCTGTCATTATAATGTTAATTATCCCAACCCTCAGGAAGTTGAGGCAGGACACTCTCCGTGACTTTAAGGCTGGTTACACAGTGATTTTAGGCCCACCAGGGTCACATAGAAAGACCCTCTTTAAAAATAATGTTAAGTAATTGAAATTACACAGTAGCTAATATTTAGGGATTAACCCTTTCATTCAGGTTCTTGTATATATAATGGGTTTTCTTCTCTTCTCTTTTCTTTTTTGAACTTGTCTCATGTAGCCCAGGCTAGCCTCAAACTCTCAATGTGGATGAAAGAGACCTGAAATTTCCAAGGCCCTTGGCTCCACTTCCCAGGTGCTGGGATTAAAGGTTTGTGCCATTATGTACAGTTTATGTGTTGCTAGGATTTGAATCCAGGATCTCATGCATGCTAGATAAGCACTCTACCAACTGAGCTATATTTCTAGCTCTAGTAGTTGTTGTCTTTTCATTTCTGTGTAGTAAAGCATAGGAATGGTTACACCACAGCTTCTGCAGTTGTGCTTTCCCTAGTGTGTCAGTGCATACCTGCCAGATGTGGATACTAATGTTTGCCTTCTGGGACTATTGTGAGGCACCCATGAGTTCCTATATGGGGAGATTTAAAAACAGGAGAAGGAGCAGAATACATGCTGTGTATAATACAAGTAGATGGATTTAAGGAATCATCTTAAGTGTGAAGAAGCAAAAAAAAATATGTTTGCTGTCTTGATCAACACAAAGATTGCTTGAATTTGGGTTGAGAACCAGTAAGTTGTAGAAAGCCATTCAGATGAACTGTGTGTGCAGTCTGTGTAGGGTAAGTGGAAACACACTTGTAATTGATCCCTGTTGTTCACCTTTCCTTTGATTTGAAGCAGGAGTTAAGTTGTCAGCTCTTTTCTGGTCTGCTAAGTATTGGGTCCCTCCTCATGTTCTTGGTTCAAAGCCATTTTCATACTGCAGCACTGTAAGATCCACTGTTCATTTTCTAAACCTTAGTCGAAACAGCCACTGATTCATAGCAGAAAATACCAAGTGGTCAAAGCAAATGCCTTCTTCAAAGAGATCAGGAAGGGTTGACTCAGCTGAGCCAATGAAGACTCACCCATGAATTCTCAACAATATGGTTGCCCAAATAAGACCTACATAATGACAACATCATCAGTTAACATGCAAATGGGGATAGGCTTCTGAGTGTGACTCAGTCTTCTCCAAGGACAAGGGCCATGATAGGTCACCCAATCCTAAGTGTTCAACTTTAAACATGTATACATGTAAGACTAAATGAGCCCAATATATTATATATGGATGTATATAATAGCATAATAAAACTATTATGATAGAAGTGGTCTTGAAATTGAGAGGCAATTGTGACCCTTGAGGAGTCAGAAGTGGGAGAGCGAGGGTGGGAAATGATGTAAGTTATAGTACTCATATATGAAACTTAAACATTAATTATGAAACAAGAGAGACATGTGTCTTATGCGGTATGTCCATGTGCTCTTTTCCCAGGGGGACCAGCTCACCAATCTTTGCTCTAAGAAGCCCAGTGGTTTTAGGAGGGAAAATGAGCAGCTCCTGTGTTTATAGAGTGACGTTTATACCCACATGGGCCCAGCATCGGCCATGGAGAGAGGGACCTGGTCTCTACCTCAGAGTGGGAAGTTGAAACCTAGGAAGTTGAAAACTGACTTGCACAGTGGGAGAATTGGGACCAAATCTGGGCCAAAAGGGTTTATGGTGTAAATTGCCTTTCTATGTTAATTGGTATCTGTTAATTACATTAGAAAAGGGGGAGAAAAGCAGAAACTCTTCTGCTATCCCAGAAAAGCCAATGTTCAGTGCATGCACTGGCTCAGCAAGCCATGCACAATTTCAAGAAATGGAGGCACTGAAACACATTGCTGTATATTTAGAGATAATGGAGATTTTCTTTCTTAAGCCTTGATATAAACCTTTGATTGCATAGCATTTCTTTAATTTGTTGCTATTCAAGAAAACCCTGAGAACACTGTGGTGAGCAATGCCTAGCTTTTTCATTTGCATTCTCATTTGCATACTTTAATTTGCCTGACTACAGCTCTATACACACCTACATGGACAATCCCCCTAGGAGTGAAGAGAATATTTTTCAGGATAAATAATATCCTTTGAGATTGTGGGTTTGACCAGCTGAATTTAACCATTGAAGAGTGTGAGCAAAATATGTATCTTGGAGAACTTACAGATGGTTTGTCTCTATGCCAGCCTTCCCAAATCACTCCCAGATAAAGAACAAAGAATCTGGACACACCCCCAGCTAGCCTGAATTTTTCCCACTCCTGGTATTTCTAATGTTGAAAAAGTGCAAGTTTCTAGAAGAGAAAGTCATCATAGATGCTTCTGCTGAGCAACCATGGAAAGATAGGAAGATCCTGGAAAACATTTCATGCTTTCTCTGTGGGCCAACCGATAGTCAATGATTCCTTATATATTCTTATTCTCTGGACTGTGTTGTTCTTTTTCTGGGGACAAAACCAGAACCAGAGCATTGGATTCAGCCTCTGTGAGATTGCTTCATGGCTTCCTGTTTGAGTGTGTGAAAGAAAACACACCCAACACCCATAAAGTTGGGATATCAACAATGTTCATATAATTTCTCCATATAACTGTGGGTAATAATAGGGAAAACTTATGAACACTATTTAGCCTTCTTTTTTGGATAGTTAAGTCTTTTTATTTACCATTTTCCCAGAATCTGACCATTGTCATTGCATTTTACTAATACATGCTGTTATTACTTCCTAGCTTGCTTTGATATTTTTATAGCATTTTTAATTTAAATTAGAAACAAGCCTGCTTCACATGTCAATCCTAGCTCCCTCTCCCTCCCCTCCTCCCCTGCCCCCACCAACCTCCCCACCCCATGCCCTTCCACTCCCCAGGGAGGGTGAGGCCCAAAGTCTGTCATAACATCCAGGGCAGGACCTAGACCCTCCCCCACGTGTCTAGGTTGAGAGAGCATCTCTCCACGTGGGATGGGCTCCTAAAGTCCATTCGTATGCCAGGGACAAGTCATTACACAAAATTTCATAGAGGGATTTTAAAGTTGTCTTAGTCCATTTAGGATACTATAACAGAAACCATAGACAAGGTGCTTACAAACAACAGAAATGTATTAATCACAGTTCTGGAGGAAGGATAGTAATGATCAGGCTGTTATTATGGTTGAATTCTGGTGAAAAAAAAACCTACTTCAGATTGTACACTACCAAGTTGTCATTGTGTTGTTCTGTGATATAAGGCATAGAAGTGCTCTGAGACACCCATTGTAAGGGCACTAATCCCATTCATGAGGGTTCCACCCTACTGACTTAATAACTTGCGTTGAGGCGCCTGCTCCTGGAGTTTGGGGGTTACGATTTCAACAGATAGATTTTAAGAGGACATTAACAATTAGAGAATAGTAGAAGCTAAGAAAATCTTCCATATAATTACAAAACATTTTATATGTGAAAGAAGTTTCTAAATGCAGAAATTGAAATGAAAACAAGAAGCTAAAGTAACATGAAATTGTATAAAGGACTCTTCCAAGTGACTTTAGAAGAGTAATTTGCCTAAGCCCCTTTAGTTGGTTTTATCATAAGGAAAACAAAACTACAAAAAATTCTTGAAATGGTTTCAGTAAACCGTATTGTTTATAGAATGTTGAATGTGTTCATTGGAGACTATCATGCATGTGTTGTGGGGTAAATAGCTCATGTGCCAATTTTATTTAATGAAGAGACTAAATTCAAAACCCTGAAACCTAAATTTGAGTACAAAATTCTATTATTTGATATGTTATCTTGAAAAAGACTTCCTACCCATTTCAGAAAGTCCTAGGAAAACTGGCACAACCATTAGCAATGATACATGTGGTGACAAGACACTGATTTCTAAACATTATTTATTACTAAAATAAAGTTGTCAAAGAAGCCCTTGAAGAAGAAGCCAATTTCAGGATACAGGCAGGAAATATTCTAGATAACTCAGGAACTTCTTGTCATACCAGAAAGCAAAGAAACTGTTAAGAGCTACCAGGGCCATTGCAAAAGTCTCAGGAACATACTTTTATAAGCTTCAATAGGTCAAAGATGGAAAACATTGAGTATCAACAAGAATAATTAAAGGATTGGAGACATAAAATATATTCAAACCTGTGATTCCCTAATGATATTATTCTCCCCATATATGTATTCTCTCTCTCTCTCTCTCTCTCTCTCTCTCTCTCTCTCTCTCTCTCTCTCTCTCTCTCTCCATTGGTTCTCATATTTAGAGGATGCTAAAGAACCAATTTCTTTGAAAACTGATAAACAAATGAAATAAGGAGGCTGGGTATGGTTGTTCACCTGTAATTCCAGTAGTTGGAATAAAAAATTTCAGGCATCTCCAGCCACTATGGTGAAACTCTGCCTCATTGAAACCAAGGGGTGGGAATAATCTCAGTGATGTATTAATTTCTTAGAGTGTCTAAGACCCTGAGTTTGATTTCCTACCACTGCAAATAAAAAGAAGGAATGAAACATTTTACATGATGTTCATGTACAAACTGTATGTGAGGGTCACAAATATTTGGTGGCAGATTTTTTTTGTATGGAAGTACTTCCTGCTAATAATTGAAGAAAAGATAAGAAAAGTAGAACATCACAATTGTATAACCGCAATAAAATAATGACTCATTATCTAACTTACTAATCTTCCTAGTTTATTTGTATTTGCTTCTGTGTATTAGCTAGGATTCTCCAGAAAGACAGCATCAATATGGTTTAATACTCATGTACTGTGTTCATATAAGATTGTATGTCCATATGCTTGTGTAGTGAGAGAAATAGACAGGCAGATGACAACACACACACACACACACACACACACACACACACACACACACACACACACACAGAGAGAGAGAGAGAGAGAGAGAGAGAGAGAGAGAGAGAGAGAGAGGCAGGCAGGCAGACAGAGACAGACAAAGAGAAATGCATAAAACTTTAAGGTATTGACTTTTTGCTGTGGTGTGAATCTGACATGAATCTAACATGTCCCTCACATGCTGAAGGCTTGGGGTTCCCTATGGCAATGTTTTCTGGTGCTGTGAAAACTTTAAGAAGTAGTACCTATCTGAGCAAGTAGGACAAATAGGGGATTGCTTGTAGCAGGCTTTCTTGGGCCATCAGCTTGCACTACCATGATTCCAGAATCATGACAGGGAGACTTATTATTAGTTATGAATGCCTGGCCTTATCTTAGGCTTGTCCCACTAGCTCTTACAACTTAAATTAGCCTGTTTCTCTTAATCTGTGTTTTGCCTGGGGGATTTTTACCTTTCTTTCCTTTGTAATTTCTACTTTTCTGCTTCTTCAGTGTCTGGATGACCGGTATCTGCCTGGCTGGCTGGCTGCCTCCATGTGTCACCCTCTATTTCCCTCATTTTCTCTTCTCTGTCTTTTTTGTGTGTTTTGAGACAGGGTTTCTCTGCGTAGCTTTGGAGCCGCTCCTGGCACTTGCTCTGTAGACCAGGCTGGCCTGGAACTCACAGAGATGCCCCTGCCTCTGCCTCCCGAGTGCTGGGATTAAAGGCATGCGTCACCAACGCCTGGCTTTTTGCGCTTAGATTCCTCCTCCTGCTTATTGTCTCTGCCTGCCAGCCCCACCTATCCCTCTCCTGCCTAGCTGTTGGCCATGCAACTTTTTATTAGATCAATCACAAAACAGCAACACATTTTTACATAATTAAACAAATATAACACACCTTTACATTGTTAAACAATTATTCTGCCACACAAACAAATGTAACAACCTTTTCCTCATTAAACAAACATTGTATTCCACTACAGATGGCATCAAAGGATACATGAGTTCTGTCTGCTGTCTGTCTACTGTGATGTGAGCAGCTTCTGTCCACCCACCTGATGCTTAGGGCTGCTATATTTTGTTTATTTCAGACCCAGAAATATCAAGCCAAGTGATTATGGATTGAATCCTCTGAAATATGAGCCAAAATATATCCTTGCTTCCCTTGCTTTTGTTGAATATTTGGTCATGGAAACAAAAATCTAATTAATACTATACAAACAATTACACAAAGTCTCACAATATGCTATGTGTAGGGAGGGGACTCTGGGAAGCCAAGAGTGAACTCCAAAGCCTTCAGAGTCAAAGAGTGATGTGGTAGATTCCAGGTTGTGCACTGAAGTTCTGAGAACCAGGAGTGCTGAGAGCAAAGGTTGTACCTACTCAAGCAATCAGGTAGAGTAAAGTAAACATGTCTCTATCTTATTATTCTGTTGGGGCCCTACATAGAACAGATGATACCTTTTGGAATTCATTCAGTCCACCAATACCATTACTAATGCTTCCAGAACTACTTCCCACTCCCACAGACTCAGGGTAGGGAAGAGAGGGAAAGGGAGGTAGAGGAGAGAGAGAGAGAGAGAGAGAGAGAGAGAGAGAGAGAGAGAGAGAGAGAGAGAGAACAAGGCCAGATATCTGGGAGATCATGGTTGGCTTTTTGTGGGGTCAGTGAGAAAGCTCAGCACATAAAAGTACTTAATGCCAAGCCTGGTGACCCAAGTTCAATTTCCATGACTGAAATGGTGGAATGAGAAAAGTGATACCTATAGGCTCTCCTGTGACTTCCACATACATGTCATCATGTGCTATGTGCACAAACACATATATAATAAATATAAAAAAATTGAAAGCTTGTTTTTTTTCTTTCACATGTGTGGTGTCTGTATGTGTTCCTGTGTGTGCATATTTGTATTTAGGTACAAATGTGTATCTGTGCCTATGTGTACAGAGGCCAGAGGTTGACACTAGGTATCTTCTTCAATTTCTATCCACCGTACTTTTTGGAGACAAGAGCATTTTACTTAATCTGGGGCTCACTGATTCAATTAGACTGGCTGGCTGATGAGAGCTAGGATCTGCCTGTTTTAGCCTCTTCAGTGCTGTGATTATGGATGCATGCTACCATGCCTAGGTTATTATGTTGGTGCTGGAGTTTTAAACTCTGGTTCTCATGCATTCATGGCAAACAGTTTACTGACTGAGCCATCTCTCCAGCCTTGAAATTGGCCTTTTCAATCAGTATTATTCTCTGTGGATGAATGCAAATTATATCCCAGTAATTTATTTTATTTTATTGCTTAGTAGTAACTTATGACTTAGTAGTAACTTCTTTTTACTTTATACAAGTGGCCCTTTTTTATTTAAATTAGAAACAAGCTTGTTTTACATGTCAATCCCAGTTCCTTCTCCATCCCCTCCTCCCCTGCCCCCCACCAACCCCCTATCCCATCCCCTTTCTGCTCCCCAGGGAGGATGAGGCCTTCCATGGGGGATCTTCACAGTCGGTTGTATCATTTGTAGCAGGGCCTATGTCCTCCCCCATGTATTTAAGCTGAGAGAGTATCCCTCCATGTGGAGTGGAATCCCAAAGCCCATTCTTTTGCTGGAAATAAATACTGATCCACTGCCAGAGGCCCCATAGATTGCTCAGGCCTCCTAACTGACACTCACATTTAGGGGGTCTGGGTCAGACCTATGCTGGTTTCCCAGCTAGCAGTCTGGGACCCATGAGCTCCCTCTTGTTCAGGTTATCTGTTTCTTCGGATTTCTTCAGCCTGGTCTTGACCCCTTTGCTCATCACACCTTCCTCTCTGCAACTGGATTCCAGAAGTTCAGCTCAGTGTTTAGCTGTGGGTGTCTGGATGAAGGCTCTAGGATGGCATATAAGGTAGCCACCAATCTCATTACCAGGAAAGGGCATTTAAGGAAGCCTCTCCATTATTGCTTAGATTCTTAGTTGGGGTCATCCTGGTAGGTCTCTGGACATTTCCCTATTGCCAGATTTCTCATTAAACTATAATGGCTCCTTCTATTGTGGTATCTCTTTTCTTTCTCTCCTTTATTCTTTCCCCGACTCAATCTTCCTGGTCCCTCATGTCCTCTTCTCCCCTCCTCTTCTACCTGTCTCTTTCTCCTAACGCCCTCTCCCCTATACCCCATGTTCCCAATTTGCTCAGGAGAACTTGTTACTTTCCCCTTCTCTGGGGGACCATGTATGTCTCACTTAGGGTACTCTTTGTTTCCTAGCTTCTCTAGCAGTGTGGATTTTAGGTAATCCTTAGCTCTATGTCTAAAATCCATATATTAGTGAGTACATACCATGTTTTTCTTTTTGTGACTGGGTTACCTCACTCAGGATGGTTTATTTTAGTTCCATCCATTTGTTTATGGATTTCAAGATTCCATTGCTTTTTTTTCTGCAGAGTAGTACTCTATTGTGTAAATGTACCACATTTTCTCTATCCATTCTTCAGTTGAGGGGCATCTAGGTTGCTTCCAGGTTCTGGCTATTACAAATAATGCTACTATGAATATAGTTGAACAGATAACCTTGCTGTATGAATGTTCATTTTTTGGGTATATGCCTAAGAGTGGAATTGATGGATCTTGGGGTAGACTTATTCACATTTTCCTGAGGAACCGCCACACTGATTTCAAAGCGGCTTACGAGTTTGCACTCCCACCAGCAGTGGAGGAGTGTTCCCCTTTCTCCACATCCTCTCCAGTGTAAACTGTCTTTGGTGTATTTAATTTTAGACAATCTGAAAGGAGTAAGACTGTATCTCAGAGTTGTTTTTATTTGCATTTCCCTGATGACTAAGTATGTTGAGCACATTATTAAGTGTCTTTCAGCCATTATATATTACTTTGTTGAGAATTCTCTGTTTAGTTCTGTACCCCACTTTTTAATTGAATTATTTGGTGTTTTAGTGACTACCTTCTTGAGTTTTTGTGTATTTTAGAAATCAGCCCTCTGTCAGATGTGGGGTTGGTGAATATCTTTTCCCAGTCTGTGGGCTGCCGTTTTGTTTTGCTGACTGTGTACTTGGTCTTACTGAAGCTTCTCAGTTTCGGGAGGTCCCATTTATTAATTCTCAGTCTCAGTGTCTGTGCTACTGGAGTTATGTTCAAGAAGCAGTCTCCTTTACCATTTTGTTTAATGGTACTTCCCACTTTCTCTTCTAAGAGGTTCAGTGTAGCTGCATTTATGTTGAGGTCTTTGATCCATTAGAACTTAAGTTATATGCATGGCAATAGACATGGATCACTCTGCAGTCTTCTACAAACCAGCATCCAGTTATGCCAGCACTATTTGTTGAAGATGCTTTCTTTTTCCATTGTATAATTTTATCTTCTTTGTCTAAAATCAGGTGTTTGTATGTGTGTGGTTTAGTATCAGGGTTTTCATTTATGTTCCATGGGTCTACCTGCCTATTTTTATGCTAATACCAAGTGTTTTTCAGGTCTATAATAGAGCTTGAAGTCAGGGATGGTGATGCCCCCTGAAGTTCCTTTATTGTACATGGTTGTTTTGGCTATCCTGGGTCTTTTGCTTTTCCCATTAAGGTAATTATTATTCTTTCAAGGACTGTAAAGAATTGTGCCCATATTTTGATGGTGATTGCAATAGATCTGTAGATTGCTTTTGGCAAGATTGCCATTTTTAGTATGTTGATCCTACCTATCCAAGAGCATGGGGGGTCTTTCCATTTTCTGGCATCTTCTTTAATTTCTTTCTTTAAAGACTCAAAGTTCTTGCTATATAGGTCTTTTACTTGTTTGGTTAGTGTTACCCCAAGATATTTTATGTTGTTTGTGGCTATTGTGAAGGGTGATGTTTCTCTGTTTTCTTTCTCAGCCCAATTATTGTCTGTAAATAGTAGGGCTATGGATGTTTTGGAGTTAATTTTGTATCCTGCCACTTTGCTGAAGGTGCTTATCAGCTGCAGGAGTTCCCTGGTAGAGTTTTTCAGGTCACTTATGTAAACTATCATATCATCTGAAAATACTGCAAGTTTGAGTTCTTTCTTTGCAATTTGTATCCCCTTGATATCATTTTGTTTTCTTATTGCTCTAGCTAGAACTTCAAGTAAAATATTGAAGGGATATGGAGAGAGTGGACAGCCTTGTCTTGTTCCTGCTTTTAGAGGAATCGTGTTGAGTTTGTCTCCATTTAGTTTGATGTTGGCTGTTGGCTTGCTGTATATTGTTTTTTTTATCATTTTTAGATATTTTCCTGTTATCCCTGATCTTTTCAAGACCTTTATCATGAAGGGGGTTGGATTTTGTCACAGGCTTTTTCAGCATCTAGTGAGATGATCTTGTGGTTTTTCTTTTGCAGTTTGTTTATATGTGGGATTATATTGATAGATTTTCTTATGTTGAATCATCCCTGCATCCCTGGAATTAAGCCTATTTGATCATGGTGAAAGATTTCTCTGATGTGTTCTTAGAATCGATTTGCCAATATTTTATTGAATATTTTTGCATCAATGTTCATGAGGGATATTGATCTATAGTTCTCTTTCTTAGTTGTGTCTTTGTGTGACTTGGATACCAAGGTACTTATAGCCTTGTAAAAAGAGTTTGGCAATGGCCCTTCTGACTTTATTGCGTGAAACAATTTGAGGCATATTGGTATTAGCTCTTCTTTGAATTTCTGGTAGAATTCTGCACTGAAACCATCTGGCCCTGAACATTTGTTTTGGTTGAGAGACTTATGATGACTGCTTCTATTTCATAAGGTTATAGGTCTGTTTAAATTGCTTATATGTTCTTGATTTAATTTTTGTAAGTGATATCTATCCAGAAAATTGTCAATTTGCTTTAAATTTTCGAATTTTGTCGAGTACAGGTTTTCAAAGTGTGACCTGAAGATTCTCTGGATTTCCTCAGTGTCTGATGTTGTGTCCCCCTTTTCATTTCCGATTTTGTTAATTTTCATATTAACTGCCTTTTTGTTAGGTTGTATAAAGGTGTGTCTATCTTGTTGATTTTCTCAAAGAACCAACTCTTTGTTCCATCGATTCTTTGTGTTGTTTTCTTTGTTTATACTTTATTGATTTCAGCCCTCAATTTATTATTTCCTGGCATCTACTCCTCCGGGGTGAGTTTCTTTCTTTTTCCTCTAGAGCTTTCAGTTGTTCTGTCAATTCTCTAGTGTGACTATTCTCCAGTTTCTTCATGTGGGCACTTAGTGCTATGAACTTTCCCCTTAGCACTGCTTTCAGTGTGTCCCATAAGTTTGGGTATGTTGTGTCTTCATTTTCATTGAATTCTAGGAATTCTTTAATTTTTTTCTTCATTTCTTCCTTGACCCAAGAATGGTGCAGTTGTGCATTGTTCAATTTCTATGAGTTTTAGGGTTTCTGAAATTTGTGTTGTTGTTGAATTCTAACTTGAAAGTGTGGTGGTCTGATAAGATCCTTGGGTTTATTCCAGTTTTCTTCTGTCTGGTGAGGATTGCTATGTTGCCGAGTATGTGGTCAATTTTAGAGAAGTTTCTATGTGGCTCTGAGAAAAAGGTATACTCTTTTGTGTTTGGATGGAATGTTCTGTAGATGTCTGTTAATCCCAATTGGGTCATAACTTCCGTTAGTTCTTTTGTTTCTTTGTTAAGTTTCTGTCTGGAGGTCCTGTCTTGTGGTGAGAGCAAGGTGTTGAAGTCTTCTACTATAAGTATGTGAGGTTTTCTGTGTGATTTAAATTTTAGTAATGTTTCTTTTACGGACATGGGTGGGGTGCCTTTTTATTTGGGGCTTAGATGTTCATAATTGAGAATTCATCTTGGTGGATTTTTCCTGTGATGAATTTGAAATAACCTTCTTCATCTCTTTTGATTGGTTTTAGTTTGAAATCTTATTTGTTAGATATTAGGATAGCTACACCAGTTTATTTCTTGGGTCCATTTGATTGGAAAATCTTATCCCAACCATTTACTCTGAGGTAACATCTGTCTTTGAAGTTGAGGTGTGTTTCTTGTATGCAGCGGAAGGATGGATTCTGTCTTCATATCTATTCTCTTAGCCTGTGTCTTTTTATAGGCAGGTTAATACCATTAATATTGAGAGAAATTAAGGACTATTGAGTGTTAATTCTTGTTTGTTTTGGATTTGTTGGTGGTGGTGGTATTGTGTGTGGATTTACCCCACTTTTTCTTTCGGCTTTTGGTAAAATGGGAGTATCTATTGCCTATGGTTTTGTGAGAGTAGTTAACTTCCTCATGTTGGAGTTTTCCTTCCAGTACTTTCTGTAGGGCTGGATTAGTGTATATGTATTGTTTAAATCTGGTTTTGTTATGGAATATCTTTTTTTCTCCATCTATAGTGATTGAAAGCTTTGTTGCATTTGGTAGTGTGGGCTGGCATCCGTGGTCTCTTAGTGTTGGTAGAATATCTATCCAGGTCCTTCTAGCTTTCAGAGTTTCCACGGAAAAATCAGGTGTGATTCTGATAGGTTTGCCTTTATATGTTACTTGGAATTTTTCCTTTGCTGGTCTTAATATTCTTTCTTTATTCTGTATGTTTGGTGTTTTGATTATTATGTGGGGAGAGGACTTTTTTGTAGTGAACTCTATTTGGTGTTCTGTAAGCTTCTTGTACTTTAATTGGCATGTCTTTCTTCAGGTTGGGAAAGTTTCCTTCCATGATTTTGTTAATGTTTTCTGCACCTTTGATTTGTTTTTTGTTTGTTTTTTTTTGTTTTGTTTTTTGGGGTTTTTTTTTAAGACAGGTTTTCTCTTTGTAGCTTTGGAACCTATCTGGCACTCACTTTGGAGATCAGGCTGGCCTCGAACTCACAGAGATCCGCTTGCCTCGGCCTCCAGAGTGCTGGGATTAAAGGCGTGTGCCACCCACGCCCGGCTTCTCTGCACTTTTGAGTTGTATTTCTTCACCTTCTTCTATATCTATTATTCTTAGGTTTGGCCTATTTATGATGTTCCATATTTCCTAGATATTTTGTGTTAGGGATTTGTTGGATTTAAGATTTTCTTTGGTTGATGAATCTGTTTCTCCCAGTGTATCTTCAACGCCTTCGATTCTCTCTTCCATCTCTTGTATTCTGTTGGTTATGCTTGCTTCTGTAATTCCTAATTGTTTACCCATCTTTTCTAATTCCAGCATTCCCTCAGACTGTGTTTTTCTTTTATTTTCTCTATTTCAGCTTTCAAACTTTGCACTGTTTGAATTGTTTCTTGCAATTTTTGATTTGTCTTTTCTTCCGTTTCTCTAAAGGATTTTTTCATTTCCTTTTTTAGGGTCTCTATCATCTTCATGAAGTTGTTTTTAAGGTTGTTCTCTTCAGCTTCATCTGTTTTGAGGTGTTCAGGTCTTTCTGGTGTAGAATCCCTAGACTCCTGTGGTGTCATATTGTTTTTTCTGTTGTTGAAAGTGTTCTTATATCGTTGTCTTCCCATCCCTTCTTCCAGTGGATGCAGAAAGGGTCTCTTCCTCTCTTGGTTGGTATGGGTCCAAGGTTCTCTTCCAGTGGGTGCTAGCAGGTCCACTACTCTTATGGGTCTCATGATGGGTGCAGGCGTGTCTGAGACACTCTCTCTCCCGGTGGGTGGAGGCGGGACTAGCAGATGTCAACAGACTCTGGATGGCTTGATTCACCTGGAGTGAGTTGACCTGCCCACAGTCCCCAGGCCAGGAGATCCCAACGAGGGCAAGTGGAAGTCGGCCTGAGACAGGGGCCCACACTTCTAGTGATGATACTTTTAAAACTCTGATTTGGTTAACCCATTGTTCATTCCCACAAAAGATTACCTTGGTTGATTTTAGCATTTAGGCCATTACAAATCAAGTTTCTGTGAACATTCATGACTAGATCTTCCTGTGAACAGGTGTTTTATCTCGTTTGTTCAGTTGTATGATCTCTCTCTCTCTCTCTCTCTCTCTATATATATATATATATATATATATATATATATTATTTTTTATGTTAGTATATGAAGTAGCAGGTTTAATAAAGACAGTATTATACATGTGTACTTTGCTCATTTTCACCCCTTATTTTTCTCCCCATCCTCCTTTCCCTTACTGGTTGCTTCTCTTCCCACAAATAGACCTCCTGTTTTCTTGTTATATATATGTATATGTTATGTGTAGAAGTATTCCATGTGAGAGAAAATGTCCTTTCTTTTGGGTCATTTGCTTCCATCAAGCACCTGTGCATGTGTTTGTGCTGCAATAGGTATGGATGCACAAGAATCTCTGTGGCATATTGACCTAGATTCCTTCGGGTTACATACCCAGCAGTGTAGTAGCTGAACTAGATCTCATGGTATCCTAGTTACTGTCAGTTGTCAATTTGTCACTCCACGGAAAAGGAAGCCTCAATTGAGGAATTGCTTCCATCAGATTGGCCTGTGGGCATGTGTGTGGGAGCATTTTCTTGACTGCCAAATGATGTAGGAAGGCCCACCTATTATAGGCAATACCAATTCTAGGCATGTAAGTCTGGGCTTTATAAAAAACGTTGCTGAGCAAGCTAGAGGAAGCATGTCAGTAAGCAGCAGCATTCACCCATTGTTTCTGCTTCTGTCCCTGTCTGGAGCTCCTGTCCTGATTTCTCTGCATGATGAACTGTAATATGGAAGTGTAAGGCAAAGAAGTCCTTTCTATCTGCATGTTGCTTTTGGTCATGGTGTTTAGCAGAGCAACAGAGAGGCAAACTCATATTCTACATTTTGTTTTGGAGGAATTTCCATCCCAGTTTCTATTGGACTGCATCAATTTCACAAGCAATTGCTGCTCTCACTGTCCAGTTTCTCCATATATTGTTCCTTTTCTTTAAAAAATACAGTAATTATGATAGGTGCATAGTAGTATCCTATTATGGTTAAAAGTTGCATTTCTTGATAGTTAATATCTTGATGGCTAATAGTTTTACACTGTTACATTTAATTTCATGATATACTTAAAATTAACTCCTATAAAACTTTAGATTTAGCTGGGCGGTGGTGGTGCACACCTTTAATCCCAGCACTCAGGAGGCAGAAGCAGGTGGATTTCTGTGAGTTCGAGACCTTCCTGGTCTATAAGAGCTAGTTCCAGGACAGCCTCCAAAGCCACAGAGAAATCCTGCCTTGAAAAACACACACACGCACAAAAAACAAAACAAAACAAAAAACTTTAGATTTAGATCAAGGTTAATTTCACTTTTGTTTTGTTTTGTTTTTCGAGACAGGGTTTCTCTGTAGCTTTGGAAGCTGTCCTGGAACTACCTCTTGTAAACCAGGCTGGTCTCAAACTCACAGAGATCCACCTGCCTCAGCCTTTCGAGTGATGGGATTAAAGGCGTGTGCCACCAACACCCAGCGATCAAGGTTAATTTCACACAGCACCATCTGTTGAAAAGGCTATCCTTCATATGGTCATTTACCTTGTAATTTTGTCAAACTCTTGGTTGTTTCTAAGCTGTTCGTGGCATTTCAAATATCTTGCTGGTGTTTTGATAAAAACTATATTAAAAGTGTGTATCAATTTGTTGAGAATTGAAAGCTTTTCCTTGAGCCTTCATTGAGTGGGGCATGCCATGTTGGTGGTGGTAATCAAACCCAGATTCTCTGGAAGAGCATCCAGTGCGCTTAACTGCTGAGCCATCTCTACAGTCTCTCATCTATTTTTTTTTATGCAATCTACACTCACTTACCTAGAGATGGAACTGCCCACAGTGGGCTGGTTCTTCCTATAACAATCATTAATCAAGACAATCTCTCCAGTCTGATTAAAGCAGTTCTTCAACTGAGGTTCCCCTTCCCAGAGAAGTCTCTAGGTTTTGCCAAACTGACAGTAAAAACTAACCAGGATAGTATTTCTCTCCATTTAAGAAAATACTTGAATTTCTTGCATTAACCTTTTGTGACTTTGGCACATGATGTATGCTGTTTTTAAGTGTAAACCTAACTGTTTCATATTTGTTGACACATTTATAGATGGAATTGACCCATAAATGTTAGTTTCCATGTACGTTTCACTAGTGTACAGAAATGTGATCAATTGTTTATTCTGTTGAGCTCACTTACTAATTCTTGGATTGTTAGATGATTTGGGGAGGATATTGTACATATATAGTCATGTCATTTTCAAGTAGAGGCAGTGTTACTTCTTTCTTTTAAATCACTATACATTTTATTTCAGTTTCTTGCATTATCAAAGTGGTTAGGACCTTCAAGTACTATGTTGAGGAAAAGTGTAGAGTGCCGATAGTTTGCACTATTCCTGATGCAGGGGTGTAGCATTACATATTTCCCAATTCAATACTGATAGAGTATTGTAGGTATGCAGATGAGGATGTGTTTATTTCAGAAAGATAAATCTTACTACTCTCTGTCACACTGTTCTATATTTCCACAGCAAAATATTAAAACAGAAGTGAAAGGGGCTTATAGAATAAATGCGAAAAATTGATATGAGACTCTAGCCTAGATCAATGAGCTCCAAAGAGCTGCAAAGTAAATCTAGATTTACAGAATCTCAGTTCAGTGTTCTTTCTGAATCTTCTGCCTCTCAGGCGCAACAGCCAGACATAATGTTTGTGACTGTGACTGAAGCTTAAAAGAAATGGGGGTAGGGCTAGGTCTTTGGCCATAACTGTTCACAGGAAACTGCTTGTGCTATCCAGCATATCAGCTGGCTTTGCATGCACCCGGCCCAGATGTGTGGGGCCTATGGACACAGACCCTTTTATAAGTCTTCCTCAATAGTTGTCTGTGAGCCAAGGGATGCCCAGGCACCCCCTGGCCAGAGGCATGCTGGGTATTTGCCAACCAAAGACAGAGTTCACACTCTCCAAACTTTGCTCTGCCTTCATGTTGATTGTAATGTATCTTCCATGACATAAGTGTCCCAGGATACTGCAATCACAGTTGCTGGCTGCCAAGGCTCAGTCTACTCTTGATTGTATGTAAGCTGTGGACATGAAGCACTAATTCAGAAAACATTTACTGAGAATCCACCCTAGTGGGCAAGACAGAGGGAAACAGCATCCATAAGCACAACTTGGTACAGAACACAGTCAGATGCTGAGGACAGGAGACCTGGTAAAGAAGAGCCTACAAGAAGGGATAGGATGCTGGCCTGGGAAAAGCATCATGAGAATGGGAAAAGCAATCAGGTGAATGAGCAAGCTGGATGAAGGCCTGTGGAAGATGGATAGGAAATATGTGAGAAGGGAAATAGCTGCAGAAGCACAGAGACAAGTTGGTGTCTCAATTGGGAGAACCTGCAAAGCTAAAAGGCTTTGGGGGCAAAGTGGGATGGGAGAAACACATGACCAGAGTAATAAAACAGTGGGGTGATTTTCTGCTTCTAACCATCTTTCATGAGAACACTTTGATGGTATCTGTTATCACTGCACATTTCCCACACAAGCAATTTTAAGCCCTGCCATGATTAATGATTCAATCAAGTCCCAGGCACAGATTCTGAGGGAACATATGGAAGTAGATGTTTAATGTCAAATTGTGCCCATATCTCAGGCCTCTGCTTCTCACTCTTCAACATGGGTGCTAATCTATAGAGCTATAGCTTGAATATGTTTTGTCCTCACCAAAACACATATTGAGGCATATTTCCCAGAGTGCTAATGTCTTTGAAAAAGTATAACCTTTAATAGATGAGGTCTAGTTGGAAATAATTAGGTCACAGTGACACCACCCTTAGAATAGATTAATGTCTCATCTCATGTAAATTGCTTAGGACTCATAGGACTGGATTGGTTGCTGTGAGAGCAAGTTGTTACATGTTTATCCCTGGTGTTTGTCTCCTTCCACAGGTGGCTGCTTGTCACTTTCACACATTATGCCTTCCCCTTGTTATGAAACAGCAGGAGTCACTTGCATGTTGCTGCTTCCAGGCATCTGACTATTCTACCTCCTATATTGTGAGCACAAACCTCATTTCTTTGTTATATTCTCAGCTTTGACACAAAATAAATGAATGCACACTGAACAGTTTATGCAATGTGTTACCCTCCCTGGATGGTACCTGGAGTTCAGGACCCTGTTGGATTCACCATGGTACAGGGCTAAGCTATTTTTTTTTCAGAACAGGATACAATGCCAAATGATGGACATTCACTCCATATGAGTTACTTTTTACATGGTGGTAAGAGGTGGCCCAGACATCCATTTATTTTCATAATAAGATACAGAAAATAAGTACCAAGTCATAATACAGGCCACTATTTAAATGCATATAATGTGAATAATACAGAGCCAGAGAAAGATATTGGCATTCAAGCTGAAGATCAGAGAAGCAAAGTGGCCAGCCACTTGAAAGTTCTCACCTCTACCAATGCTCAGAACAAAGGGGTGATCCACCGAACCTCAGATTGCATCTCTAGACTGCACTGCTCCTCACCAAATCTCAGACTGATCCTGAGACTGCACTGAGCTCCTTATATTATCTCTAGTACTGGGGTTAAAGGTGTGAGCTCTATTTCTCTTTTGGACTGATTCCCTCTCATGTAGCCCAGGATGGCCTTGAACTCACAGAGATCCATCTGCCTCTGTCTCCTGAGTCCTGGGATTAAAGGTATATACCACCAATGCCCAGCTTCTATGGCAGTGGCTAGCTTTGCATTCTGATTTCCAAGCAAGCTTTATTAGATCATAAACAATATATCACCACAGATGTACATTTCACTGAATATTTACTGTGAGGCAAGCATTTAAAAATCTATTGTCTCATAGGATTTTACCCCAAATCATGTGGGGTTGACCCTATTTTTGGTAGAGGGAACCAAGGCTCGGAGAAATGAGGCAACTTGCTTAAACTCAAACGTAACAACTAAGCAATCAAGACAGCTTTCACACTGAGGACTGATTAGCTGAAGTCCTGTTGTTTCCACTACAACAAACCTCAGAGATTCCTTTTTATTCTTCTTTTTGGTAATTACCACTGGAATAACTATTGTTTCACAGGAAAGGGCAAATTAAACTACATAAAGATCTCCTGTAGCATTCACCTAGTTTCCACAAACTTTTATATTTCATGTAACTAAAGGACAGTATCAAAACTAGGAAATTGACATCAATACAACCTGTGTATTATATGCCATTTGATCACATGTGTAGAGTCCTATAACCATTGCCATAGAGCTGTTTCCCCCACCCCTTTACACATATACCCTTACCCTCAACACCCAGTAATCTGTTATTTTTCACTGTAATTTTCGTGTACAGTTTTTACTCTGAAGTTGCAATGCAAATTGATTGTTATTTTTCATGTAGTACAGTGCACTTAAGCTCCATCTGGGCTGCTGCATGTATTGTTAGCTTGGTTTTGGTTATTATTAAATGGTATGCTATGGTATAGATGCACAATATTGTTTTAACTATTAACCCACCTAAGAACAACTGCTTGTTTCCAGTTTGGGGTTACCTTTTTGCAAATGATTGTGGATACTTGCATATAGATTTATTTTCTAAAAATAATTTAATATGAACTTCTTAGAATCTTCCTTTGTTTTATGTTTTTTTTAAATTTGTTTTTGTATAATCCTTATTCAAGTCCTTTACTAGATATGTAGTCCATAAAAATTTTCATTAAGTTTGTATCTCATTTTTTCATCTTAGTATTTTCTGTTGTGAATAGAAAGTATTTAATTTTATATGAATCAACTAATCTATTTTGTGTATTTATGTATGCACTCTCATATACATATGTGAGTGTGAGTAGTTGTGTATGTGTATTAACATGTGTGGATGCCAGAGGACAGCCTTGGTTATTGTTTCTAAGGAGCTATGGCTGTTTTTGTAGCTGGGGACTCTCACTGAGACTTGGGGATTTTCAATTAGGTTAGACTAGCTAGTTAGTGAGCTGCAAGGGACCCACCTGTCTCCACTTCACTAACACCAGAATTACAAATACATGCCACCACACCCAACTTTCTATGTGTGTGCTGGGAATCAAACAAAGGTCTTAATGCTTATGCTACAAACACTTTTATTGAGCTGTATCCTTGGGGATATTTTATATTCTTTTTACATCTATTTATTTTGTGTATGTATGTGTGGGTACATGTGTACCATGGCACATGTGTGGAGGTCAAAGATAACTTGTGAGCATCAGTTCTCTCCAACATCTTTCCACCCATACCCAAATTATTTTTAATAATTTATTTTTACGTATTTGCATTGGTGTTTTGCCTGCATGCATGTCTGTGTGAGGGCATTGGATCTCCTGGAACAGGGATTACAGACAGCTGTGAGCCACTGTGTGGTTGCTGGGAATTGAACCCAGATCATCTGAAACAACAGTCAGTGCTGTTAACTGCTGAGCCATCTCTCCAGACCCTTACCACCCAATTTCATAAAGCCATAAATAGTTGTGCATTGTCACATGACTTTCTGCATTGATCAGATTTATCTTTCTACCTTGTACTATTGCTAAACCAATTACTGTGCTAACTGTCAAAACTGAAACAGACTTGGAGTAAATCCCAGTCAGTTAATATGTATCAATCAATGGTTTTACACATTGTTGATTTCTTTTTTAATTTTTTCACATTGTTGATTTCTATTGCTAATGTCTTTTTAAAAAATGTTTATATTTCTGAGAATGACTGGAGCACAGATCTCTTTTTGTTTGTACTGTCTTTGCATCATTGTCATACAATAAGACTAGCTCATTAAATGAGTTTGCAAAGGTTTTGTCCTCTTCTGCTTTCTGGAAGAGACTATGTAAAACTGCTTATAATTAGTCTTTCTGCTTTTGGTAGCATGCCTCACTTAAACTATCTGGGCCTGGATATGTCTTTCTCAGAGCATTTTAAACCATGCATTCTGTCACTTGGACATGAAAATTATTTAATTTGTATTGGGCAAGATTTTAAAGTTTTCATTTTTCAAAAACTTGTCTATTTTCTCTAAATTGTTAAATTTTATGTGTAGAAATGTTCAGAGTCTCTATTATTCTTTGTCTCATTCCTGGTGTTGGTTAATGATACATTCTCACAATTGGTTTTTCTCTGTCAGTATTATTAGACATTTGTTACCTTTATTGATGTCTTCAGAAAACAAGTTTCTTGTTTTGTTGATTTTTGTGTTATTTTCAATTTTAATTTTATTGTTTTATTTTCTTTATGATTTCTTCTTTCTTGCTTTGTGTTTATTATTTTAAGTTTGTCTAACAGGAATATGGATGACTGACCTCAGATTTTAAGTAAGAACTTCTCTTCATTGTAGCATATTCATTTAGTGGCACACATTACCTTCTTATCATGGCTCTAGCTGTGGCTTAGTTTTCATATATTTGGATTTTTGTTTTATTCCACTGTGGTCGAAATCTACAGAACATGTTCTATGTAATTTCAATTATTTTGAATGTGATGAGGTTTGTTTTATGTCTCGGGATATAATCTATTATGGTGATGTTCTGTAAGCACTTGAAGAGGATGCCTCCTCTGCTGTTGCTGAGTGAAGTGTTATATAAACGCCAATTAGATCTTGTTAGATGATAGTGTTGCTGATTGTTTTTGCCCTGTTATTCTATCAATTGTTGAAAGAGTGGCATTAAGATCTCCGACTACAATTGTGGATTTGTGTATTTCTCCTTGTAAAACTAAGTATCATTTTGCTTCACATACTTTGTAGTATATTATTTAGTTATTCATATTTAAGGTACAATGTGTTTTGATGTATTGATCCTTTCCTTAATGTTTCTCTGTCTCTAGTAATTTTCTTTGCTCTGAAGTGTACTTTATCTGATATTAACACTCACTCCCATTTACTCTTGACAGATGTTTGCATGATATTATTGCTTTTCCATCTTTTCATTTTGATTTGCCTATGTTTTTAATTTTGTGTGTATTTTGTGTGTATATGTGTGAGATAGATAGAAAGAGAAATGAGAGAGAGAATAAGAGAGAGAGAGAGAGAGAGAGAGAGAGAGAGAGAGATGCATGCACATGCATACGGACATTCAAGAACAGTTTGAAGAAGTCAGTTTTATCCTTCTACCATGGGGATCCCAGAGATCAAACTCAACTCTTCAGATTTCGCAGCAATTACCAGTGCCTATATTGTTTTATTGAAATAAATTTCTTTTAGACAACAACAAGGTGTGTAATGTTTCTCAATACATTCTGCCAATATCTATTGTCTTAGAATTCCATTTTAAAAATCAATATTTTTCAGAATATCCATCTCTGTAGTGTCATAGTGGTTTCATAGGCCTTACCTCATGCACTCGATGTTATATTGTAACTTGCTAATGTCACACTTTTCCAGTTTTAGTAACATGTAGATAACTAGATCCCATTTCTCTCTCTCTACTCCTTCGTACTGCAGTTATCTTAACATTTGTATATATTACAAATTCTACCCCTACTAGATCATAAACTTAGCTTTCATCATCAATATAGCATAAAATTCCAGAGACTCACATATAACATGTACTGTTAGTTTCTGTTACCCCTCCCATGTCTGAATTCTCATTTATTTTTGATGCAGAGAACTTTTAAAATCCATGTTTAAATTGGGTGTGCTCATGACATGGTCTCTTGATTTTCTTTTATTAGAATGTGTTCATTTTATTTGAATATATGGAATTTTGAGTTGCCCAATCTTTTTGTTTGCTGTTTGAAAAACGGTGTGCCAACTCGATTTCTATGCTTTCTTTTTCAAGAGAAATAATGCTGGTATTCAAATAACTTGACCTTGCTGTGACTGAATATCTGTGCCACCCCCATTCATATGTTGATACTTAACTCCCAGTGTGATCATATTAGGAGTTGAGTCTCTCAGATATAATTAGGGTGTTAGCAGTGGAGTTTTCATGAATAAAAAGGGGCAGCAGAGAACTCGATTTCTCTCTCTACCATAAGAGGATACAGAAGATAAACATCTTTAAAGTGGAAGAAGCCTCCACTAGAACCTCTCTATGATGGCACATCTATCTCAGATATCATAGACTCTGGAACAGTGAAAAAGAACTCTTCTGCTCTTTAAGCTATCCTATTTATAGTATTACATTACCTGGAACTGACTGAAACTCAGCACTGTAGATAATAAGATTTCTTTTTTGCTTTTAGTTTTATGAAGTTGAAGTATGATTGTGTGTCAGCATTGATTTCTTTTCCTCTGTGAATTTAATGATAGGAATATTAGATCATCTATTGCTGAACATGTTCTTGAGGTGCTGTTCATTGCCCTACTCTGTTTCACTCTGTTGTTCAGATTTGGTGGTTACTCTTGCCCTGCCCCTGAATGCACTGATTATTTCTCTTATTCTCTCTTGTCATGTATGAAATGTACCTACTGAGTCCTTTAAAACTTTGCTCTTAGTCTTAAGAATTTAATATGGGGGCTGGAGAGATGGCTCATCAGTTAAGAGCACTGTTTGCTCTTCCAGAGGACCAGGGCTCAATTCTCAACACCGACATGGCAGCTCACCACTGTCTTTAACTCCAGTTCCAGGGGATCCAACAACCTCACACATAAAATAAAAACAAATAAATTTAAAAGAAATGAATTTAGTATGATTATTATTTGGTTTTCTATGTTTTTACAGGCATTTTCTCTTTTTCACTTGTTTGAAGAGAATTCATAACTGCTCATTTAAGTGTGTTTTATGGTGGTTTTAAAATCATTGTCAGATATTTCTAACATTACTGTTACTTACATGTAACACCTGCTGATTGTCTTTCCTCATTCAGGTTGTGATCGACCTAGTTCTGATAAGTGACTTTTAAAATGTGTCCTGGATAGCTGAAATAACATGTTGAGATTTTATTTTTCATCTTAGCAGATAGTTGCCTCCCAAGTGTGTAGTATGCGGATCTAGGTGGTGATGGACACTCTTTCTCCCTATGTCCTACTAATACTACCCCTGCCATTCCAAGTACAGCAGGGAAAACCTTTAATCCCAGTACTCAATAGGAAGAATACATGAGTTGCTGTGGGTTCTAGGCTACCTTGATTTACATAGTGAGTTCAAGGCTAGCAAAGGTTATAAAGGGAGACCCTGTCTCAGAGAGAGAGAAAAGAGAGACAGAGAGTGATTGAGAGACAGAATGACTGAGAGAGACAGAGACAGAAATCTTCTAAACATCTCCTTGCTAAGTTGCTGGCTGCCATGGTGGAGGAGGACTTTCATCATCCCACTGGCCCATGGCAGTACTACCTTGTCAGAGACAAAGTGTACCAGATGTCATGTTACTTCATTTATTTCGCTAGAGTAAGGAGGGTAATATTTTAAAAGATGCTTTTGCTCCGTCGGGTCAATTTTCATAGTCTTTTCTCCCCTTTATAAAAATGAAAATTTATTAACTCATTTTACCATTTAGAAATGATTAAACATTAGTTACAAAAGACAAATGGGAAAAGAACTAGAAGACACAATCCACAAAGGAAGACATACAATTAGAATATAATTATACATCAAATTTCTGAGCTCTTCAGTGATCAAATATAGGAAAATATATTCCAAGTTTTTTCAGCAAATGTAATCCCCCTTCCCCAAAGAAAAACACTAAGACACGTAACCACAGCAGGGATGCAACAAGGCTACTACATTCAAATGTCAATGAAGACAAACAAAAATTAAGAAGATCCTATTTTTAACATATATTTTATTTAGAGTTTCATACATGAATAGTGTTTACATTATTTCACCATACATTGTACACCCTCCAACTCCTCCTATGTCCCTTCCACTCCATTTAAACTTCATGACCACTTCTTTACGATTGTTAAACATACACCCATACACATACACGTACATACATACATACATAATACATACATACACACACCTGCTGAGCCTATTTAGTGTTGCTCATATGTATATGTATTTAGGGATGATCATTTGGGACTGGATAACCTATCAGGCAGCCTGTCTCTGGAGAAGAATGAATCTCCTACTCTCAGCAGTCATTAATTGCTTGTAGCTCTTCTTCTAGGGGTGGGACCTTGTGAGATTTCTCCCATGAATATTGGGATATCAACTGGGGTTGCCATTCAGGACTTGTTTGAGCAACCATATTAAGATTTTATGGGTACAGCATTCCTATCATGTCTAGAAGACTCTACCCCACTGCAGAAATTCTGGTTTTCTTTCTGCATCCTCCTCTCTGATGTTCCCTTAGCTTTATTTAGGCCTAGGAGTTGTATAGATGTATCAATTGGGATAGGCAACAGTCAGTTTTTCTCTGTATTTTGACATCTGTGTATATCTGTGAATATAGTAATAGGTATTTAGAATGCAAATTGCAAATTATACTTGTTTAGGAAAGGGACATTAGTAGGTTCTCCTCTAAGATCAATGATCTCACTAGCTACTGGGAATTGGCTAGGACTGCAACACCAGGCATGATTTCACTACTGTTAAGCAAGCCTTAATTCCAAGTAGATAGCTGTTGGTTACCCCTGAAATATAAGTGCCACTATTGCAACCATGGGGATAATTTGCCATGCTGGTTGTTGTTATGGTTCATGTGCTTTACACCCAGGTAGTACTACTAATTGCTTTCCTTCCTTGACAGCTTGCACAGCAACTTTCAAAACTAGCCAGTCTTAAGGGAGGAGGCTCCAAGATAATTTTCTACTCAATTCTGACAAGTTCTATGTTTAGAGTGTGTGGCATCTAGTGTGTGGCATCTTGAGCAATAGTGTCTTAACTTTAAGACCTGGGAAGAAACCAAGGAGAAGCACAATGGTCTTTATTGTTTAGGAAGTCTCCTGGACTTCACCAATTATCAACTAGAAGGGAAGTATCCCATCCCTGGTGCTGGGTGCTTTGTTAGATTGTCAATGGCTTTTTGAGGGGAACATTATCACCCTAAATGTTGTGACTTTATTCAAATTATTATATATGTATACAAATATACTTATATATTCTATAACTATTTTAAGTAAACCTGAAAAAAACAACCTTGGTGCTCTTTACCCCTCCCCTTGTGCTGGTTGGTTTATACCAACTTGACACAAGCATAGATGTATTTTAAAAGAGAGAATCTCAATTGAGAAAATGCTTCCATCAGACTGGCCTGTGGGGCAATTTCTTCATTAATTAACTACCACTTCAGTTACTGGCCTACTTGGGCATGTGTATCTGGGTTCTGTAATACAGCAGGCTGAGCAAGCCGTGAGGAACAAGTCAGTAAGTAGCAACCCTCCGTGTTTTCTGCTTTAGTTCTTGCCTCCAGGTTCCTGCCCCAACTTCCTTCAGTGATGGAATGTGACCTGAGAATTTTAAGATGAAATAAATCCTTTCTTCCTCATGTTGCTTTGGCCATGGTGTTTATCACAGCATAAGAAATCTGAGATGCACCACTCTGATTTTTCCCATTTTCCCCTTCATAGTACATGTGTCCCACTAGCTCCCTCTCTAGGGATCTTTCTCTTCCCACAGGTTACATAGTCATTTGAATAGGAGAAGACACGCCTTGTTTGTTTGTTTGTGGTTTTGTCTTGTTGTTTTCTTATTTTTAATTAATTAATTTTTGTTGTACTTAGGTTTGACTCTAGCTGTGGTCTTATCTGTGGTAGTCAAGCGCTCTACTATTAAGCTACATAGCCAAGTGATTATTTGTTTTTTACTGTGTCTAATGAGTAGTCCAGATTGGAAGTATCTATAGTACCATGCCTAGGAAATAAGAGGGACCACAGGAAAAATCAACAAAATTAATGGTAATGTCCCTAGACAATGCTTTCCATCTTTTGGAATTCTGTTGTTGTTTTGATTGTTCTTAATTGATACAGAGGGTCATGTTCTACCATGGACATGCCTGAAAGTAGCAATGATAAGAATAGCAAACCTATGCCAGGAACTCTGGATTCTCAATGCTTCTTATATACCATCGCATTCCAGCCACATGAGAGTAGTATAAAACACCTACAAGTATCTCTATTTGTGATGATTATTATTGTTGGCAATTTCAACTGGGTTTGGAATCAATAAGGAGACATACCTTGGGGATGTATATGATGATATTTACAGAAAAGATTATCTGAGGAGGGAAATGCCCACAATTAATATAACTTGTACTGTCCCTGTGATGGGGTCCAAGAATGAATAAAAAGGTAGGTGGAGAAAGCAAACTGAGTACCTGTGTTCATTTTTCTTTGCTTTCTGACTTAGACACAATGTGACTCTCATACTCCCACCTCCATTATGGGAGACTGTTGTCTCTTACACCACGGGTAAAACTAAATCCTTGCTTCCTTCAGTAGCATCGACCATGAATTTTGCTACAGCAGTGAGAAAGGTAACCAATACATGGTTTGATAGATAATTTCAGGGCTGAAATTAAGGTCAACCCAGAAATACCTATCTCTTGAGCCCTAGTATTAACCTCTATGATGAAAGGGTCCTTTGATCTAAGAACAAGCAAGCTGCAATGCAAGCAGAGGAAGGTGAGAGAATAATTCCTTGACAATGTGGAACAGTTAGTAAAGAGAATAGCTTCCTGAATATCTCCTTTAGCTTGAACAGTGTTAAACAGTGGCTATGGCCTGCTCTCAGGGAAGGCCTACTAGAGGAGGGTTTGACGGCCTTGAAGGTTTGTGGGAGTACCACAAGAAGAGAAAAAGGTGAAAATACTTTGCATGGATGGAATGGTAAGTCAAGTTAGAGAATACAGAAAGAGCACAGAGAACTGAAGGAAAACTGAAAGTTGTTTAGAGAGGTGTAGGTGGAGAAGTTGAAATCAAATCACAGATGCTCTTGATTGACAGACACAGGAGTTAGGGCTAAGTGCACATGAACAATGCATACTGATTAGATGTAAGGTCTGGATGGACTGAGGACAGCTGCATGCCTCTCTTCTTGCCTGTGGCTTCTGGAAGAACAACTTTATTTAACCTCAAGAATTTAGCCCCTGAACATATCATATTAAAGCCTCTCAATTATTATTGTATATTTATGTATATCTCTGTGGTATATACTTATGTATGCATAAAAAGATGTGTAGAGATGCCAGAGGAGGGTGTTGAGTGTCCTCCAATATCTTACTCCATTGAGGCAGGTGTTCTGCCTTCTCTTCTGCTAGCCTGACATCTAGCAAGCCCCAGTGGTCTTCCTGTTTCCACCTCCCGCATCACTGACGTTACAGGTGCATGAGGCCATACCTAGTTACATGAGTTCTAGAATTCAAACTCAGGTACTCATGACTGACAGGAAAATACTATTATCCACTAAGATATCTCTCCAGCACCAACATCAGCTATTTAAATTTTTTTGAGATAGGTTCATACCATGTAGTCTAATTTGGCCTTAGGCTGTTCAGTGTTATGATTATAGATGCGCATTACCACATGAAGTCCAATCATTTTAGATTAATGGAAGGAAAGGCTTAAGCCTTAGGGAAGCTGCAATTTGGAAAGAGGAGTTAGTCAAAAGAATAAAATTCCAGTTTGGGAAGTGGGGTGGTCATCTATGGTACATAAGCCAGTATTAACAAAATAAAACCTGATCAATATATTTCATGCTGGTCCATCAAGTCCTCCAAAGATTCCAGAGTCTCTATCCTAGTCAGGAATTCTCATCAGTCATTTGCCCTCCACCCCCTCCATCTGGTTAGAAATACATGTTCCCTTACAATCCAAGTCAGTGTGCAGAGCAGGGGTTTAAAATATATTCCTTGAGTAGCTAGTTGGCCATTCCCCTCAACCTAGCAGCAATATTCCTGTCTCAGACATATTTCTAAAGAATTTAACTTTTCTCTACAAGCATTCTGGGCAGGGTTTTTATGGTTTTGCTCTACTTTCCAGTTCTACTCAGTATAAGAAACAACAATAGAGTTAGTTGAGCCTCTTACTCTTGGTTTATGTGTTCACCCATTAGAACTTAGGGGACATTTCTCTTTTTAAGTTTTTACAATTAAATACCTTTAGATGACCTCTTTTATTTTTTTATTTTTTATTTTTTATTTTTTATTTATTTATTTTTTTTGGTTTTTCGAGACAGGGTTTCTCTGTGTAACTTTGGAACCTATCCTGGCACTTGCTCTGGAGACCAGGCTGGCCTCGAACTCACAGAGATCCGCTTGGCTCTGCCTCCTGAGTGCTGGGATTAAAGGCGTGTGCCACCAATGCCCAGCTGACCTCTTTAATTTTTATTATTGAGACTTTCATAAATGTTTGCAATTAGACATTAATATATCTAACCCCATTTATCTCCTCCAACTCTCCCTGTACCTCCCCCAACACATTCGCCTTCTTAACTTCACTTATTTTCCTATTTTGATAACACACTGAGTCTAGTAAGCATGGCCCATATGTGCACGGGGCCATGCAGTGAAGCAAAAAGAATGAGTCTCCTCCCTCTAGAATCTATCAACTGCTAATAATTCCCCAGTAAATGATGAGACCTGAAGAACACCTCCGCATCCATGTTGAATTTTAAGCTGGCCTGACCTTGTGTTTGTAAGCACAGCTGCTGTGAGTTTGTAAGTGTGGTAGACATGTCGCATCTTAAAGACAGCATTTCATAACTCTCTTCTCCTGCTCTTACATTCTTTCCCAATGTTTTCTCAATCTTTGTGAGGGTATGTGCATGTGCACAAGGTGTGGCTATCATTGAGAAATATTCCATTTAAAGCTGATAACTCAGGGGGGTTTTCTTTTCTTTTCTTGTTGTTTGTTTTATTTTCAGAACTTTTACTGAGTGTGTTTCTGAACTGATTGCTACCCATTGTAAAAAGAGGTTGTTTGACCAAGATGGGGAGCAGCCCAGGCCCTGTGTCAATTAGGGACTCCTGTCATTCTAAAGCTTGCATTAGGAGTTACAGGTACAATTTTTTTGTAATGATAAAATTTTATTATGAAGAAATTATGATTATGCAATATACTAATATCCACATCATCACACAAAGTTTCTTATAATTTTAACCATTCAGTAACCATCTTTCAGCAAAGTTCTAACTTTTTTCTATTTTCTCCATTTTTAATTTAAATTAGAAACAAGATTGTTTTACATGTCAATCCCAGTTCCATTGCTCTGCCCTCCTCCCCTGCCCCCCAACCCCCCTATTTCATCCCCTTTCTGCTCCCCAGGGAGGGTGAGGCCTTCCATGGGGGAATCTTCAAAGTCTGTCCTATTATTTGGAGCAGGGCCTAGACACTCCCCTGTGTGTCTAGGCTGAGGGAATATTCCCCTATGTGAAATGGGCTCCCAAAGTCCATTCCTATGCTAGGGATAAGTACTGATCTACTTCAAGAGTCCCCATAGATTTCAGAGGTCTCCTCACTGACACCCACATTCATGGGGTCTAGATCAGTTCCATGCTGGTTTCCCAGTGATCAATCTGGGGGCCAACAGCTCCCCCTTGTTCAGGTCAGCTGTTTCTGTGGGATTCACCAGCCTGGTCTGGACCCCTTTGCTCATCACTCCTCCCTCTCTGCAACTGGATTCCAGTTCAGTTAAGTGTTTAGCTGAGGGTGTCTGCTTCTACTTCCACCAGCTGCTGGATGAAGGCTCTAGGATGTCATTTAAGTTAGTCATCAATCTCATTATCAGGGGAGGGCATTTAAGGTAGCCTCTCCTCTGTTGCTTAGATGGTTAGTTGGTGTCATCCTTGTATATCTCTGGACATTTCCCTAGTTCCAGAATTCTCTTTAAACCTATACTGGCTCCTTCTCTGATGGTATCTCTTATTTTGCTCTCCTCTATTCTTCCCCCTACACAACCTTCCTGCTCCCTTATGTCCTCCTCACCTCCCCTCTTCTCCACGTTGGTAGCGCATGCCTTTAATCTCAGCACTCAGGAGGCAGAGGCAGGCTGATCTCTGTGAGTTCAAAGCCAGCCTGGTCTATGGAGCGAGTTCCAAGACAGGCTCCAAAGCTACACAAAGAAACCCTGTCTCAAAAAACAAACAAAAAAAGAAGCTCATTATTTCAGAAGTCAAACTTTCACTCTTTTCAGATGATATGATAGTTTACATATCATATCTGATTACAGGAGTAGGCCAGTCTAGTTTACATAAGTGACCTGGAAAAACTCTACCAGGGAGCTCCTATAGCTGACAAACACATTCAGCAAAGTGGCAGGATATAAAATTCACTCAAAAAAAAAAAATCAGTAGCGCTACTATATAAAGATGATAAGAGGGCTGAGAAAGAAATCAGAGAAACATCACCCTTTATAATAGCCACAGACAACATAAAATATCTTGGGGTAACACTAACAAAACAAGTGAAAGACCTGTATAGAAAGAATTTTGAGTCTTTAAAGAAAGAAATTAAAGAAGATACCAGAAAATGGAAAGATCTCTAGGTACAATTTTAATGGCTATCGCCCACCTCATCTCACCTGCCCTCAATGTCCATACCTTTGCTCTTATGCCCTACCAGCATCCTAAGAAGAATTCCTTTGGACTTACAAGAAGAGACAACTTATTTTTATTGACACTATATATTTATTCAGCTTTCAACTTGGAACTATCTCCCTGCTCAACCTGCTCACTGACCCCTGAGCAGTTTGATGACTTTCTTGTTGGTCTCCTGAGGAATCACTACTTTATCTGGTCTGCAATAGGACCTCATCTGCATCTCCTGGCTATCTTCAGCAGCAGGATATTTTCTTAGTTCTGAATTCCAGAAGGTTAGCTCAGTCAGCAAGCATACCCTGGCAGCTACCCTAGTACTGAGCAGTATGGTTTAGCTGAACAAGTCCAAGTTTAGATTCCAGAGAGACCTGAGTCTGAATCACATGCATGGTACTATACTTGTCCCCTTGCCTCAGCTAATCTTTAAACTCTTGTACTGAGTCTTCTTAGAGAATCACAAGCTTCATGGGATTATATTCCTTCCTACTCACAGTCCCTTACTTTTCTGGGCCAGTAAGTAGAGATAGTAGTTGATGAGAAAAGCAACTGTGACAACTGATGCCTTGCTCCACTTTCTTTTTTATAATTTATTTATTCTTTTAAATTTTATTTTACATTCCAACCACAGTTCTCCTTCCTAACCCTACTCCCACCCCTTGCATCTTCCTCCCAACCCACCCTGAGTCCACTCCTTCTCATGGGTAAGGGCTCTCATGAAGCGTCAACAAAGTCTTACATAATAGGTTGGGACAGGGCCAAGCCCCTCTCCTATGCATTAAGGCTGAGCATGGCATCCTGCCATAGGGAGTGGCTTCCAACAAGCTAGCTCATGTACCAGGTTTGTATCATGATACTACTGCCAGGGGTCCCTTAGATAGTCCAAGCTTCACAACTGTCTCCCACATATGAAGGGTCTACTTCAGTCCCTGGAGTCTCCACATCTGTCAGTCTAGAGAGTTCATGAGTTTCCACGATCTTGGTTCAGCTGTCTCTGTCAAGATCTTGACCTCCCTTACTCATGTATCCCCTCCTCCCTCTCTGCAACTGGATTCCCAGAGCTAGGCCTCATTCTTGGCTGTGGATCTCTGTGTCAATTACTCGATGAGGGCTTTATGATGATAGTTGGGGTATTCGTCAATTTGATTACAGGAGTAGGCCAGTCTAGGCACCACTTCCACTATTGCTAGGAGGCTTAGCTGGGGCCATAATTGTGGATTCTTGGGAATTATCCTAGCACCAGGTTTCTCCCTAAGCCCATAGTGGCTCTCTCTATTAAGATATCTCTTTCATTGCTGTTCCATTGCATCCCTCCCCACCAACCACTTTCACCCCTAGAAACTAGATTTGAAGGTGTCCAACTGATAGGACACTGTGTAATGTGCTTTGAGTCCATTGAGTGGATTTGATCAGTGGCTTAACCAATACCACACACTATGATTATCCATACCCATCTTTCTATACTGGGGGCAGAACAGTCAATCTATGTCTAGGTTGCTTTTCAGATTCCAAGGTGAAGTCATTGAAATCTTGTGCCATGCCCATTGTGGGAAGTACCAATTCCAGAGAAGGGACTGCTGTTAGGGACCAATTTGCTAAGAATCAGGGCAAACAAGAATGGAGGCAAGGGCTGGAAGGATTTACAGTTTGTGTCTACTGGAGCTTCATACCTAGAAGGTATGGTGAATGGTCTTATAGCCTTTCACCATCCCCCAGGTTAGAGCCTCACCAGACTGTGTCTTAGGAAGTGTCATATTCCCCCAGAATAAAACAGGCAGAAAATTCATCATTCTAAAAAAAGCAGAATTTTCTCAAAGGAGCAGAAATGAAATCTGGAAGGAAAGAGATTTTAGCCGATCTGATATGGGCTTTTTAATCTTCTGGCTGATATCTCTAAACTAATTTCCAAACAAAGACAACAAAGAGCCATCTGGGCTTCTGGGGACACTCCTATTTTCTAAAGTAAAAGTACATTTAGGTGGATGAAAGTAAGCAAGCCTACATCTGCAGCACTGTCCTCTGGGATCTTGTCCCAAGATGGGCAGACTGATGGGGAAAGGCAGAATGGAATCCCAAGACAAAGAAGGTAGGCCAATGGCAGTATTAGGGACATCTTGTCACTTGCTTTTAAGAGTTATTTATTATCTAACTGCTAGTTCCACACAGAGGCTTGCCTGAAAATGAGGGGTCCAATACTCAGTGATAGGGCATATGGAGCAAAGGTCTGCTTGTAGAATTTGAACACTTGGAAGTTAACCATGGCTTTGCTTATCTTCCTCCATTCTTCTGGTAATCTGTATGACTTAGCAGGGTCATTGATAAGTTTTGAACTTTGTTCAGCTGATCTCTCGGGTTTTGGTGAGGAACAGCATGGTATAACATATTTGGAGACATCAAAAGTGCTGTGCCCATGGGACATAGAATTCTCTTGACTATTTATGGCTGATCTTTCAGCATCCAGAAAAGTATGTTAATCTCATGTATGGACAGTGCTGCCCACTGCTTGTCTAGTCAGCCAGTATGTAGCCATATTACCTGCACATTTCTCCAGACCCGTGACTTCTTTCTCTGGAATTTTTGCATTACACATTCTAGCCTAAGTGTGCCAAGCATGTGGCCCTGATCATGGCATTTCTCTTATCCACACTCTCTCAGGACTTACCATTGTTCTCAGGCTAAAATATGAGTAGCATGGTGGTTTAGAAAGACCCCCAAATCTCTCAGACTTCATGTCCTGCCACTGTCTACCATGTTCCTTTAGTCATTGGGCTTCAATTAAAAGAAAATTATGGTCAGGCATGGTGTCACATATCTTTAATTTTAGCACTCAGGAGTCAGAGACAGGTAGATCTCTGCAAATTCAAAACCAGCTTGGTCTACAAAGGAAATTCCAGGTAAGCCAGGGCTACATACTAAGTCTGTCTTTAAAAAGAGTATTTTCAGGTTTTCCATTTTACACTTGGAACTATATTTTCCATGGTTATCTTCCTCATTTGACTGTGAATTCTGATACCAGCAACTGGCTTCATCAGAGATGGAGCAGACACTTAGAACTGCTCTATGGAATTAACCTCCAACTATGTTTCTGTATGGGCAATGAGTGGCACAGGAAAAGAGCCCATTAAAGGCTTATGTTATCAAGGGATTTGGTGCTTACATTGCTTCTTTAACCCAATGCACTTAGTAACTCATGAAGACATATGGAATTCAGACCACTGGATTCAGAACTTAACTGCTCTCTGTATATGTTCCATGTATGAGGATGGCTGTCCTGAATTGCAAGATAGAGCCAATTCCAGAGACACTGTAACTGAAGCCATGTAGACATCCAGTTGCTAGACAAGTTTTTGGTCACTTATGTTTGGGTAGAATACTTTAGCCAGCCTTTCCTTACCCTCATGATTTGGTCTGCATTAGGCAGTAAGATGTAAACCCTTTCCCCTGAGATGCCACGGGACAGCTCCTGGGGAAGAGTCATCTCTTTCTTCCTGAATACAAGTCACATAAGACCTGACAAGATGTCCTCTACCTTGCCCAGCTTGTGGAATTTAGTTTTATGGTGTCCCTTGAGCTCATATATCACTGTGTAGATATCAGTGCCAATCACTAAAACAAATCATTCTTAGTTACCTACCTAAAGAAAAAGAGGCATATTTTTTGAAGGGGAAATAATTACTCATTTGGGGCATCATACTAAGGCATCAACATCCTAACACATTTTTAACCCTGAGCCAAAAGGATGGTGAAGAACTAGCAAGGTGACTCAGTGGGTATAGGTGCTTGTCACACAATCCTGATGACCAGAATTTGATCTTTGGAACCCATGTGAAGGTGGAAGAGGAGAACCCACTTACCAAAGTTGTTCTCTGACCTCCACCTGTGTGCTGTGGGATGCACCTCTCCCTTTATAGCTCTTTCTCCCAGGTCACATATATACAATTAGTTTTTTTTAAAGTCTAGTGAGTTCACTAGCACAACTCCTGGCAGAACTGCACCGATGGAGCTCAACTTGCTTAAAAGCTGATCATAAATGATCTTATGTATTTTGCTTTTGGTTTTGCTCTGTCTACCAGAAAACTCCTTAATTTTGTTTACTACCCAAATCATGTTTAGCCTTTTAATTATCAAGATTTTTCTTCCCCTTGCCCCTAATTATCTTTCCTGTGTGCCTATTTTATTAACTTAGGACAATGCCCACTCTCCCAACAATCTTTCATACACTCTGGAATTTCAGTAACTAGAGCTGTGTTCACAGTTCAGCTATATAACTGGATTGCAGGGTACTACCTTGGTGAAATTCCAAGTCTAATAGCATAGTTACTCAGAGAGGCATTCCAGGGAGCTCCCTTGAAGACATGATGGACTGACTGAGCCCTTGTACAGACCTAAGACATTTGTCAAAGGGCTGAGATTTACATCTTTCTTTTATTAACTCACGAGAAGGGAACAGACTGGCCAAGGTCATGGCTCAAGGAGATTTCAGAATTGGAATGAGTATCTCCTGGCTTAACTGCCACTCTTATAACAGCCCTAATGCTTTGCAACTTTATAAACGGGGAAACTGAGGCCAAGAAAAAAAAAACAAAGTAGCTCATGATATGTTCTTGACCACAGAATTTTTGATGCTGCCCAGAAGACTTCATTCTATGTAGGGATGAAAATAACGAATTCCATTTTGTAACAAAACATCCAATAACTTTCACATAACACATGAATAGGCTACATAGTAGCCAAGTCTATGGTGTAGCCACCAGACACATGCAAAAGATTTGGGGAAAGCATAACAACAGATTTAAAGGCTTCAACTTAAGTCACTTGAGATACACCCTGTGATGAAGCCTTCCAGTTTGTCTTGGTGCTTGAGAGGAGGTGATCTAGTTGTCTTACTGTTACTTTGGAGTCTGCTATATCACATTCTGATTTAAGGAGCTGCTCCCACATCTCTACTGAGGCCATACTTCTCAGTACAGTAAGGTGTACAGATATCTGTCCATCCTAACTTTGAGTGCAGCCCTCATAAGTACAGTTTGAACACTTCCCAGGGTTCTAGGCTGGGCTGTGAAAATGGAATGAATGTCCTCACCATTGCTCTTGTCTTCATACTTATCGAAGAGGATTTATGACCTGTGGTGGGTCCCTAAGGAGGAAAAGATACCAACAAAGTGGAGAATGGACTCTGGCACCAGAAAATGGGGACTCTGTAATTACTCCATTAGTATTCAAGAATAAAATTTATTTCCGGTGATTAACTGGATCTATTTATAGACCATGAGGCCTGAACTGTGATATTTATAGAATGTCATCGCATTTAGCAGTAATAGCACAATTACATGTTTATGAAGTAATGGTTTTGCAATTTTTCCTAGAATTCTCTGACATTTAGATCTGGAAATCTTACATTTTAACAAGCACAAACAGCAGCTATTTATTTAAGGATGAACAGCAGAGATGGTCTTCTCTGTAACTCTTTGCACTCCACTAGGCTGAAATTCCCCAATTCATTTTGTTTTTCCGTAGGAAATGAGCTGATGTCCTAGAAATAATATACCTATTTTTGTGGATTTCTTCTTAAATACTACCTTTAGTAGCTTAGGATTCCTGTGTTATTGAATCCTTGGGATTTGGTGCAATATGTTTTCCCTCTTTTTATAATGATCTAAGTCAGGCTAAAAGGCTAAGACATATGTGTTCAATATCCAAGATAATATAGAGAAAGTGAAATGAGACCCAGTGTCAGAATCCCACTTTCCTTTAACTCATAATTTCAGACTTGGTGTGACAAGTGGGAGAAGTGGGAATTCTTTTCGACTCATTGATCTTAGCAGTAAATCAGCACAGTCAGTTGGGTGTGCCTGGGGCAGGTTGGAAACACTTTGAAGACAGAGTGCTGACCCTCAGACCCTGTATCATCTGATTCTGAGGTGTAGAGTTTTTACACACATTACTGAACCATGCCTCATAGCCTCCTGGATTATGAGTATAGCCCATGGTTCTAGAAGGTGGGTCTACAGTGGCCTTGGGCTAGTAGTGTTATGATAGCATTTCTTAATTACCCTATTGTAAATACTCACACCATAGGACATGATTTTAAACTGTAACATGCTGACAAATGTTCATTTTCATCAACCTTTCCAAAATGAAATAATCATCTTTGAGAAGATTATTTGAGACTAGCTCAAGCACACAGTTGCAAGATAAAGCAAAACCTGCAATGAACTGGGAGGCAGAATTTCCTGTCCAGTATCAGTTCTATTGGCCCATACTTCATATTTCCTCTGAGCCTCTATTTCCCAAACTGTCAAATCACCAAAATAATTGATTTGTTTCTTCAAAGACCAGGAGTGTCATATAAGCCAATGGATGGGAAAGGACTTCCAGAATGCTCCCATATCAATGTGAGATGCCATCACCAGTCACCAAGAAGGTCACACCAGAAAGCTGAAAACCATTCCCCATCTGGTTACTTTCTAATCCCCTAGTCATGTCCAGAATCCCTCTGCTGCTTTCCCCAGCTACTACCCTGTTCCAAACAATCACCATTTTGCCTAGATTATTACTAGACTTTACCTTGTCTCCTTCTATTCTTTCTGTGCTCTTAATACATAGATCCAATGCTACTTTTGCTTTAAAAATATTCAAGAGTATTCCATTACCTATGTGATAAAGAAATTTGCATACATTATCTCTATTCTTTGTAACAACTCAGTAAAATAGCTATTATTCCAGGAAACCAATTCTCAGGGAGGAAACAATAGCCAAGTCAGGTGTGTATTCAGCTCTGCTTGGCTCTACAGCCCATGCTTTCTCCTCATGGCACATGGACAGGGAGCAGTGTGCATGTGAGGGTTAGAAAAGCAGTGCAAGCTCTTTCCTGACTCCATTCTCTTCACTTCATCCCTCAGTACAATGAGTGCAGATTGGACAGCCATAAATTCCAAGACTTGAAAGGCCATCTGTCTACATACTTATTCTCTTTGAAGGCTGTTTGCAACTTTTGCTAAAGTTGCTGTATCAAGTCTTCACAATGCATCACAATGGCATGTATGGAAAGTACATTGTCAATGGGAATGTTCTCTTGACCTTAGTAATCAAATGGGAAGATAAGTTAATTCCTTGCTATCTTCCCTCCTTGTCTTGATGAGCCAGTCAAGGAAAAAATGTCCCTGAGCTTGCTTTGCAAACTTGAAATGTCATACCTGAGCAAATAGGTGTGCTAGGTAGAACCCTCCTGTTTTCCTACACAGTTCCCATAGCCAACATGCTGAAGACAGCAGAACAGTCTCTGGCTGTGTGTTATCCCTTCTCACTTGATATGAAGTTCAATAGGATGGAAGGCCCAGTAGGCTGTTTCTCTAAGTACTTTCTGCCTTGGGCCTCAATCTCAGGACACTTAGCTTCCTGGCAGTGCCTATCTCTGGCAGATTGACTGCTTCTAAAGAGGTCCAACACTGGAGATTTAGGCAGGGAGCAGGCTTTCTGAATTTTAATCCTAGATCTGTTTCCAGCAGCTGTGTAGCTTGTTCCATTTAGCTACCTAGTGACCCATAAAAGAGGCCTAATGATTCTTTTGGCCAGGGCAAGTTTTGGCTTTCGGTGAAAAAACTAGAATTACTTCAACATTGTGGTTAAGAACCTACTCTGTAAGCCTCAGAGCTAGGTCATTGCAAATAACAGCATTGGCTGGCACCTCTTCTAGGCCAGGTGCTTTATGTATCCACATCAGTGCTAGGAAAATAGGTGTTGCTGACATCCTATGAGGTTAATTGTAAAGAAAGCCAATTCTCCTGGAGTTGGGACAACTTGCCCAAAGTTTCAGGGAAGAGTGGACCAGATCCTCCATCCTGCATCCTGATTCTGCTTCTGTGCATCCAAATGGACCAGGGCAGGAACAGACTGGTCCCAGGTCTCAGTGCACAGCACTACCCTGCCAGTTTAGGGAAAATTTTCAAGCAGCCCAAAGAACCAGCTTTGGGGCTTTCTCATAGCCTTGAAGACTATGGGCAAAAGGATAGCCAGGCCTCAGCATGGCTTTTTGCCATCCCTTTCTCTGGAGGCTCTACTTTTAGGGTTCCTTGTGTGATCCTCCGTGCTAGTTAACAAGGCTCACAGACAGGCTCTTTCCAGCCTGTCCCCAGTCCCTTTCCTGGCTGCTGCCTGGCAGAGCCGATGTCCAACTCGGTGTTAATGATTAATGCGCAGTGGTGGGATTGCAGAGTTGCCGAGAGTCCTGTGTCCAAGAATGAACTGCATTGCTAAATCAGTGAAGACAGTTGCCAAGGTAACCCCCATGTAATCTATTTAACTGGCTCCCCAAACACCAATCAAGGTCAGATAACGCACTTGAGCACCATATGAACACACTCAGACAGCATCAAGCTTTGTAGCAAGACAGCAGGGAAGGAGAAAGCTCATTAGGAATAAAGATAAAAAGCACCCTAAATATCAATTTGAAAAGTGTTAATTGGGAATGCATAGGCTTGAGTAGGGGCAGAACCCACCACTCTGGGGCATGTCCTGACCACAGAGGAAGTCACTAGAGGCCACTTGCTAAGTGCTGCTGCAATCTTCCCACTCAGGATCAAAACAAAAGGCGCCACTGGACTAAATTATTCATGTCAATTTGTTTATTAATGCAAAGGCTTGTATTTACATTTTAGCCTAATAGGGTGGGTTTTTCTCCCTTTAGGAACCCCTTACCTTCTTTGACCATTCAAGCAGGAGCTTCCTCCCCAGCATTCTCCAACAGACTCAAATTTCTTAAAAGACTCTGAGGAGCAATCAACATTGCATTTCCTCTCACCTTGCCAGACTCTCCAGAGAGCAGGCAAAGGAAAAAGACCACTTTGCAGAATTGCTGTCTCATGCTGTCTCATTTCCTGCTCTGAGTGTATTCACAGAAAAGAGCCTGGGTGGGAAGTAGGGAGGAAGGTGTGAGATGTGCAGTAGGCTCTAGTCCTGTCATGTAAGTCATACCTGCCATATAAGAAGAAGGAAAGAGCTTTACCACAAAGAATGAGCCCAAATCAGCTCTCCCACGGTCCTTCTCCAGTCTTGTCTACCCGGACCCTCTCTAGACTCCCTGATTTGTTAAAGGATTAGGGTGACTGCCTTATTCATTCATCCTCCAGTTTACCGGCCAGTCTTCACCTGGTCCACCATCATGGCCTTGTTTGTTATAGTCCCTAAGTCTGTAAGAGGAGGGTCTCTGGCAATGGTACTGCATTAGTTAGTCTGCCTACTCACAGAACATAGCCTGACGTCTGGCTCCACGCTCTCCCACTATTGTCATATCTATTCCTTCATTATAAGACACAACACCATCTGGATCACTAGCCATGAGTTTAAGTGACCAGATGTCAATCACATTCTCTAAAGAAGTGAAACATGTTTTAACCAGAGACACAGTCTATTTTAGATTTGCCTAATTTGTGCATGGATCCCCTTTTCAAGCATCAACTAAAGAAACTCCCTATGGGAGCACTAAAAACTAAAAGAACTCTCAACCCTAAGGATTTCAACAGAAAATTAGTAGTTCCTGCTTGGATTTGGGCCTATCAGGCAGAAAGAGTATATAATGACAAAGTCTTCCCAAATGAACTGAAATATCCTGAGGTAGAGTCATTTTGCTTTATGAAATCCTATGTTGTAATCGTGAGACCCTTGAGTCACTGCTTTCCCATCTGTCTTAACCATAGCAAAAGAGACCATGGTACACAGGACATCCCTAGTGGAAAAATACTCATTTAGTGGCTTGGAGCATGTCAGCAAATGCTTCAGAAAACTGGTCAGTTGTAGCTGTGGCTATGGGCACTGTTTAGTGGAGCGACAGGGATACATTTTACAATTCTAAAATGGAATCCTGCACTCATGTGCATACATATGAACATAAGTATGTACACACACACACACACACACACACACACACACACACACACACACACAGAGAGAGAGAGAGAGAGAGAGAGAGAGAGAGAGAGAGAGAGAGAGAGAGAGAGACTCAAGATCCTTGGCAAATAGTTTTAGAGGAGGCTTCCCTTCACCAAAAGTGGGTATAATCAGCTATTTCAGATTTGACCAAATAGGTCACATTAAAAGTCCATTACAATTGTTATGATGACTACAATTGTACTCAATATGCACCAACGCCGGGGAGCCATTGTTGCTATTCTCCAGGTCTCTGTACCAGCCCAGCCATGAAAGCCTTCTGCAAAGGAAGACACATGCTGAAACCTCCCTGACCTCATGAGTTACTTACACTCTGAGAAGCAGGAAGACCTTCTTTTCAAAGCTTTCTGGGTCAAGGGTTAGAGTGAATTTTGGTAGAATTGTTCCTAGAGTGAAGAAGATCCCAGTGGCCATCTTCCAGGAGAGAATTGTATCCCCCTGAGGGAGTTACTGTTGTCTGCTGTGAAAGACACATGGAGGGCTTCATTAACCTGTGATCAACATCCCAACATCCTGAAGTATCTTTCTGATTTCCTTTTCCCCCAGCTGGGGACAGCTGAATAAGGAGGCTGAGAGGCAAATGAATAGGGGGAGGGGGAGGTCCTGCTTCCAATCCTTTCATTTCCTGTGCCTGCCCCTCTATCCCAGACCATTGGACTCCTTATATAAAAGAGTCTCTTGAGAACTAGAGCAAACATCCATTGATGAATAGCCTAATAAACAAAATAATGGTCTAGTAAAACACAAGAATACTAGGAAGTACTGTGAAAACCAGCTTTAACGGCTCCATAAAAACTTAGAATCATCACATGGCCTGCAATTCCACTCCTAGGTATATACCATCTAACAGACAAACACCTGGACAGGAATGTTCAAAGCCACATTATTTGAAATTACCTAAAGATAGAAGCAACTCAAGAGTCCCACAAATAAATGGACAAACATGATATGGCACAGACATAAGTCTGAATGCTATTTGGCATTTAAAAATAAATGGAGTTCTGACATACATTACAAAATAGATGACCTTTGAGGACATTATGGTCTGGGAAATCAGCCACAGATAGAAAAAAATACATAAAACTCTACTTCTGTGAGTCATCAAATCCATAGAAACAGAAAGGAGAAAGGTGTTTACCAGGGTCTGAGGGAGGAGTTAGTGCTTCATATGACAGTGTGAGCTTTGGAACTTTTGTGATTGGACAATGATGATGATTATGCTATAATATGACTATAATCAGTGCCATTCAACTGCCTTCTAAAAATGGCTAACATGGAGTTGGAAAGATGGATCAACAGTTAAAAGCACTTGCTGCTCTTGCAGAAGACCCAGATTTGGTTCCCAGCACGCTCATGATGGCTGACAACCATCTGTAATTTTACTTCCAGGGTGGTCTGACTCCCTCTTCTGGCCTCTACAGGTACTGCATGCAAATAGAACACATAATTCATGCTGGCAAAATAAATAATAAAAGAAATATAAAACAATTTAATGGTTAATGTGGTCAGGCATATATATATATATATATATATATTATATATATATATATATATATATATATATATATATATCACAGTGCATTTTAAAAGAATATGTACCACAGTGCATTTTAAAAGAAAATAACCACATTCGCACCTTCTTGCTGGCACTCACAAATCAAATTCTATTTAGGTCAGTATACAAGCATATTCACTTCAGCAAGGGGACCACTCTTTTTTGAAAAGAATCTCAGTATAGCTCTCAAAGACTTTTGCTGTACTGTGGAGGTTCAGTGCTTTAGATGCTAGGTGATATTGTGAGTGCTCAAATGAGAGCTATGGAAGAGGACTCATCATCATGGAAGTAAGAGCATGCAGCAAAGCTGCTCCACAAAGAGGCTTGGCTGTGCCTCTCTATGCAGAGAGAAGCAGAGGCAGCAGGGGAGGATATTGAGGCCCGAAGATTTCCAGGCTCCATTTAGCATAGGTTTCTCTCCAAATCCATAGCAGACACAGGATGGATCCTTTCCAGTTTTCTTTGGGTTGCAAGGACCCTTCCCTCAGCATTTGGGCCAGATCAGGCTCCACTGCAAAGACTTTAGCCTGAAAGAAAGGTATTCAGACTCAGGAAATAATATTTTTGACATGTGGAGTCATGTTCTCTTGAACAAAAATCTCTCCCACAACAGAGTAACTTCCCCGTCTTCCTGTTACAAGTTTCAGAGGTATAGTATACACAGGTGAAAAAGCAAATAAGTATCCATTTAAGATAGGAAGAAGAGATGATCACATGAGGCCACATGTAGTGCAAGAGAAAGGATGGGATGCCTACATCAAGCCATTGTCTGAGGCATCCGTTTATCAAGCAGCAGTTGTGTATCAGACACTATCTAAAGAACTTTGCATTCAATCCTCATGATTTTACTGGGGAGGTGGTGCTGACATTCCCCTGAATTGACACAGAAGTTGAAGGACTTGTCCAGGTCACACAGACATGAGGACAGAAGCTGAAGGACTTGTCCAGGTCACACAGACATGAGGTAGAAACTAGAATTCTGTCCCCAGAGCATTTAGCGTCAAACCCCATATTTTTAACCCTGAAATGAGATGAGCTTGCCAAAATTCTCCAGTCATTTTGTTTCCTTCATTGCTGAAAAAGGGAAGATTAAAGCCTACTATGTAAATGGTTGCTGCTCCACCTCCAAATTTATGAAGGTCAAGGTCAGTCTAGCCTTAGAAAGCAAGATTGAGGAACAGAAAAGTTCAGAAGTCAGAAGGCAAAAGGCTAGTTCCAAGCACGCATTTAATCATTTTTTTACAGGTAACTCACATACCAGTCCTTGAAAATATAATTTTAGTCTGTTCACAGGTTGCATAACTACTTTATTCTAGAACATTTATATTGTTCCCAGAAGAAAGCATATGTCCATTAAGCTGACTTTCCTGATTCCCCACTAGATACTAATCCACTTTCTTCCTACACTTATTTGCCTCTTATGGATAGTTCTTATAAATGGCATTATGTGTGCTGTCTTTTAGTATAACTTCTTTTACTTAGCATGATGATATCAAAGTTTCTGTATTGAACTGTATACCAAAAACACTTTATGCTTTTATAACCCATAAAAGGATATACATTTGTTTATTCATCTTCTGATGGATGTTTGTTAGCTTCTCTTTTCTATTATAAATAATTCTGCCATGAACAAATGGGTAAACACTTTTGCATAGATGCTTTTCAGTTATTTTGGTTACATTGGAGTGAGGTTTCTGGGTCATAGGATATAATGAATGTTTATGTTTTAAGGAAGGGTTGGACTGTCTTCCAATGCTACTGCCCCATTTTGCATTTCTACTTGAATGAGGTTTTCAGATTCTTCAGAGTCTCACACTTATTCTAAAACTTATAGCCATTTTAGTAAGCGTGAATTATGTAGTATAATACCATCCTCCAGGCATGGCATGGCAGTTTGCCATCTTGAAATCAGAGCAGCTGTGAATACCCTCACAAGATGGGGTCTATTAGCATTATTTCAAGAGGGGATGGTCAGGAGACCCTCACTGAGACTCTAGCCACTTGTTCCTCCTGCACCCTATCCTTAAATGTGAATAATCCTGTTCCAGCTGTGTTTGATCCCTGATGGTCAGAGTATACAGGAAATAGAAGCTTAACTGAAGGGTTGACTCCATCTTTGGGTAATAGCTTATAAGTACAATAAACATTAATTCACTGAGATGTGTTTCGATGGAATAATGTCTTTGTCACTGGTGCTCTGTGTGGCATGTTCATATCTCCCAAGGAAAGGTCATGCAACAAAGTATTATGTTATTGTAGTTTTGGTTGTGGCTTGTATTTCCATAATGGCTAGTGAAGGGAACAGAATACATAGATCTTGTTTAACTTTAGATGGCATGGCACAAATACAGATATCAGGCATGGGCCAGGATTAGTAATGCTTAATGGGGGAGGGGCATGGTGTGAGTCAGCAGAAATACAGCTAAATTCAAACATCTGGAGAACTCCAAATGGATTCCTATCAAAATAACACTTTCATTCAATTTTGTATCCATATGGCCTTCAGGTCAGAGGTCTTCACCTTTTTGCCTTTGCTAGTACCTGTGTGTGACAACCTGTGGCCTTTGTGTCAGTGATGGCCTGTGTGGCCTCAGTACACTGGATTATGTCTGGGTGCCTGCAGGTGTCTGCTTGTCTAGTGGCCTGGGTGCTGGTGAACAAAGTATATCTAATCTGCCTAGGAGCTTCCCATCCTCTTCAACTTTCAAACTTCTTGAAACTCTCTTCTGTTCTTGTATAAGAGCTTGGTCCTCACAGTTAATGATGCCGAGTGTCTGTAATTTCATTAGACATGTGTCTCTTCTTTGGAGAAATGTGTATTGCCTTTTGCCTGTTATTGAGTTATCTGTCTGTTTTTTGTTTTTTTATGGAGTTGTAAGAACTTTATATATCCTGGATATAAGTTTTCTCAAAACTGTCTATTTCAAAAGTACTTCCTCCTATTAACTTTTTTTTAGTGCATAACTTCATACTTAGGAGAATCCCCTGTTACAGAGATTTCCACATTCCAGATTTCTTATGCTTACATTTGTGCTATGATTTACTTGCAGATTTTCTTCAGTTTGACTCACTGGTTTTACTTAAATTTAATTTAAAAGGAAACTTCCTATCATTGTTCAAATAGATTACTGATACCTCTTGTGATGCAAATGCATACAATGAAACCAAAATCATGATATTTAGTCTAAGCCTGATACTGGTGTCTGGTTGGCCGGGACCTTAGCCATTCTCTTTGATAAAATGGACAAGATAAAAACTCAGAGGCTTACAGCTAAGTGGCACTGGCTCAAGATAAGAGTCCTTTCTGTCATCAGGAGAATGAAAAGCAGCTGGCAGAAGACCTATACCTACATTTGGTGTCTGGTTGACTATTAACACCACACACCTGTGTCACTTAAGGCCCATCATCTTCAGCAAATATGCCTTTAAGAACACCTTCTTTTATGTAACCTCTTAATACTGGTCTATTGGTTCTCAAGTCCAGTCTGGATCATGGCAACCCCCACTGCCATCTGCCTACAGCACCTCCTTGGCACAGGCAAATCCGTGGTGGGAGAATGATCTCTCAGTGCTGTTAGTTGAAGTGTTTTCCCATTTCTGCCCTTAGGACATGGAAGGAGTCCCTGGAGGCTACTTTCTGAGCAGGACAAATGGCCTCATACCTTCTTTTGAGGTGGGTTATAGGGTACGTTTTACCCATAGGACACTTGTTTTTAGCTGGAGTTAGGAGAGCAACTATCCAAATGCAGTAGCTTATTAGATTAGTTCACTTGCATTTTCTAAAAGAAATTCATGTGTTTGAAGTTAGAGAATTGACTTAAAAAAAAAAAACAGCGTTCTATTTCTTGATTTCCCTGTACCTCAATGTCCCTTCAGGAATACCAGCCGCTATAGTAAACAGGTAGAAACATGACATAAACTGATGGTAAAGGCAATTGGCTCTTTAAAACATTTTTAGTCAAAAGCATATTCTCCTCAATCTGCTATGAAGAATAAAAGTAAAACAAAGAGGCCACCTGCAATAAATAAACAACTCAAGTCTGAAATAACACGAGCAAATATTGCATTCCTCACACAGAGCACGAACTACCTAATTTATCTTTTTATTTCTAAAATCTTATCCCCCAGACCTTACAAATTAGATTCCAATTGAAATTAAAACTCATTCAAAACACATGCATTCAATCATAGCAAAGTCTCAACAAATTAGCTTACTGTGTTTAAATAGTGTTGTCTCCAGCTGGGTGACATCTACCCAGTGTCCATTGTCCACAAGCAGGCTCATGTCAGTGAACTGACTCAGAAGTTCATAGAATTCCTATCAGGGCATCTAATTTGCCTGCTCAAAGAGTAACCAGACTGTGATGGAGTCTGTTTGTGTATGTTGAGAACACGTTGTGGTAGAGGATCCTGAGTTGAGAGACCACAATCTTACATTTCTGATAGGCAAGGGAAATGCAGTATACATATACAATGGAGTTTTGTTCAACCAGAAAGAGAACAAAATTATGTCACTTACATTAAAATTGTTGCAACTGGAGACCATCATGTTAGGAAAACTAAGCCAGACTCAGAAAGACAAATACTGCATGCTCTTTTGTATGTAAGCCATGAAAATAAAAGTAACTGGGATGAAGAAGTGGACCAAATATACTATTTTGTATAAAGAATATACAGTAACTTAAAAAAAAGACAGTAGTAGGCTGTACCTGAAGTAAGCCTGGTTGTAGTGGTTTGGATGAGAACCACCTTCAAAAAAGCACATATTGGAATACTTGGTAGCTGTTTGGGGAAGATTAGAAAGTATGACTTTGCTGGAGGAAGCATGTTCTGAGGTATCAAAAGCCTTGTGCCAAAAGTCAAAAGACCTTCTGCTTGTGGATCAAGATGCAAACTCTCAGCTACTGCTCCAGCCATTTACTTCCATGACCTCACCCTGCCATCATAAACTCTATCCCACTGGAACCATAAGTCCAATTAAAACTCCTTTTTCCCATAAGTTGCCTTGGTCAGAGTGTTTTATCACAGAAACAGAAAAGTAACTGACACTGGCATTTGGTTAATATTAAGGTGGAAATTGGGAGGATGACTACATTTCCCCAGCCTTTGTGCCATTGGGATCTGTAAGGGACCATGATGTCTGGGAATACCTGTCTGCCCCAGTGTCTGTCACTTCTATTCTGTCACCTGCATTTTGCCATGGCTCCTTGATGAGTGATATTGGGCAGCCAGGGTCCATATCAGCTACATGGATGTTACCACAAACTTTCTGTGGCCTGGGTCTTCCCCTAATGTGTACACAGTGTGTGATTTGGGGGTGAATGATGTAAGGAATCCTCTGGTCTCTGCCAGATGCTAGGACACATTAAAATGACACCATTCCAGATATAACTTCTGGTTCCCTATCCAGAGCCATCTCTTTGGAAATGAAAATCTGTACCTGCTGATTTGGTTTTGTGGTGCCATGCATGTAGGGTGTAGGAGCCATGCTCACCTTATGCCATACCTAATGGCCACAACAGGAAAGAAGTGAAGACATCAGAAAAATTTCAGTCTCATCCCCAAGAGAATAAGAGTTTTTGAATTAGCTTCTCCCAGAGGGCAAAGCAACAAAACCCAGAGAGCCATTAGAGTGGGGGCTCAGCTGATCTGAGGACAGCTTAGTTTCTCAATTTAGACCGCACTCCTGCCAAGGAGAAGGGGTCACCATTATTGTGGGTTAGTAGGGAAAAGCCATCAACTCAATGACTGTGCAGCACGTTTGGGAGAGACGTTTACAATTGATTTTCAAATTTGTTTGCAGTAAACAAGAAGCACATTTCCATGTTGCTGCTTCTGTGGTTTGATTCCTATTACATGGGCATAATGATCTAGCAACACTGTAAACCTACATCACAGATGAAGGTGATTTTCTCCAAGGAAGCAGGGCTAGGCAACTAGGAAAGCTGGTATCCAGGCTTCCCGTATCATTAGGAGGAGATGCACAGTGACCTCCACTCTGTGGGAAGAGTCCAGACATCAGGAGGGTCCATAGAGGGAGCAGTGGGCTCTGCTGAGATCCATCCTTGGCTGTTTCTTGGTGGGTAGACACTGCATCAAGTACCCCAATCAGACCAAATCTCTCTACCTGACTAAAGAGCCCAGGAATGTCCAATAGCTGTTCAGAGAGTTCCTTCAAATGTGGGCAAAGCATTTGCAATACGAAGGGATCACATTTGAATGAATTCTGTATTCATGCTTTGGAAAGCTCTGTGATATGTAATGGAATAGACTTCTTGATTTTGACTTTCCAAAATGCCTACAATTGACCCAACATTGCCCATCATCTTTCTGATCCCAGGTCCTTTCTTGTGATGCCCTTGGACTGAATTATTCCCCTTCAGATTTACTCAGAGCCACTTTGTCCGCTTTCTGAACTGAAAGTTGCCTTTCAAACCTGTTTTTGGTCCTTGAGGGAAAAAACTTTGTCCTTTTTTTCCTGAAGTAGGCACTCAAAATGACCCCCAGGGTCCTTGAGAATGGGATGAGATTCCTATATCTGAGATAGAAATGATTCTGTCTAGGCTGAGGCTCAGAGAGCTAACATTTTGGGACAGAATTATCTTCTCTGTCATTTACTCAAAAAGACTATATTGTAATCCTAACCCCCAGTGCCTTCAGAAAGTGACTGATTATGGAGCTAGGATGTTTAGAGGCAATCAAGAAAAAATGAGGTCATTATGGTGGGCCTCACTCTTCTGGAACTGGTGTCTTGATAAAGGGGAAAAATTGGAAGCAGACACATGCAGAAGGAAGATGATGCGAAGAATCAAAGTAAAGATCTACATACTGATGTCCAGTCTCCAGGCTTATGTCAGAGAGAGCAGAACAGAACACTTCAGATATGTAAGTTACCTAGCCCACAGAACTTTATTATAGAAACTCGAGAAACTAATACAGCTGGTTTGCTTGTGGCATCCATATGAAGGATATTAAACATCCAAAGAAATTTTTCTGGAAGAAGAGTCAACCCATCTCTCAAATACAGAACAATCTTGGTCTTTTCTCACATCTGAGGTCATTCATCGCTTTGTTTTTCAGAAGAAAATAAGCAGAAATGAGAAATATCTCCATTGAGACATACAGCAAGTTAGACTGAAAACCAACCAAGGCAAGGAATGAGATTAGAGAGAGACCCTTTGTCAATGCTGGGTTGCAAGAGTGTTCCTAGGAAGCTGTCCTTTGGCTCTGAGAGAATTGACTGGGGATTAGGAACAACTGGAAGAGACTTGGCACTTAGAGCTGGTGAGGTACCTAGCAAAGTTACCTGTCTCAGATGGCAACTATGGCCTCTCAGATGTCCCTAGAAAGCTCTGACAATAGAGGCTTCTAGGTTGGCATAGGGCCAGCTAGGAACACCTTGGAAATGAACTCAGTTTCTCATAGCATCGTGCACAGCTTTCAAGTCTGGAAGGTCAGGATATGTAAATAAACCAGGTCAGGACTCTGGGCAGCCTACTCAAATGAGACAATAGCCTATGATAAGTCTTTTCCCCTCCCAGAAATGGACTCTGGCTACACAAAGGTAGCAGGTTTATCCTTGATGGGCTTCAAAGACCTGGATGAAAACATAGTCACTTTAGCTTAAGTGAGCATTATCAACAAAAATTGAACAGTGACCTTTGGTTTCCAACCTGTTCACACCCAACTTCTGTCACGAAGTCTTCCAGAAGGCCTGAGGGTGTACTGTCCATGTGAACATATGTTATACAGCAGAATCGCAAATCAGACTTTATTCTTTTCATGATGGCTAAGGCTACTGGTGACATTTCTCTAAAGCTTTACGGGGCAGGGGAAGGAGAACGAGGCCCTGAATTTAAAGAAAGCTCAATTAAACTAAACACACACACACACACACACACACACACACACACACACACACACACACTCAACCTTGTGTATGCTTCAAATACAGATATAGGGAAAATGATGGGATTGGAAAACAAAAATGTTTCTTCAAATTATGAAAATAAAAATACCAAGAGTTGGGGATTCAAATGGGTTTCTTTACTACATTTTCAAGAGGGACATAGTAGCTTAGGGATTGCTGAACTGCTTGTTTTCTTGATCTCCTTAAAGGGAGAAACAACCCACCATTTCTAGTTGAATTCCTGGGCAACAATCAACCTGGCTAGCTATACATAACCCTGATCATTCTCAGTAGTTATTAGTCATTGTAGAAGCCCAGTGTCCAAGCTCCAAAGTGGCATCAAGTGTTGGAACAAGGTCACATGTCCAGTGATCCTATGAGATACTAGACCGGTCAAGCAATACCCTGATTCTTCTAAATGAAGACTCATTTTCTGGCAGAAGCAGAACATTCTGAATTAAGACAACAGAAATAACACAGCCATACACTTTTGCACTGAGCTTGTGAATGTGGTGGAAGAAGCTACCATATCCATTTCTGCTGGAGAATGAAGATTTTGGAAGAGGATGGTGGATTGTGGTGTTGGAAAAGTGGTGGCTGTCAATCCACAAGAGCTTTGAATACAACAAGACTGGCTGTGTGCATGGACATGTGGCCAGTTTATGTGTGAGCTATGTGCACATTGTGAAAGTGCATGTGTATGGGTATATGTGTTGTGGGAACAAGCATGATTGTGCATTGGTTTGAGTGAGTGTTTACATATGTCTATGTATAATTGTGTGTCTGTACTGTCAGTCAGGGCTTCTCTGAGGCTTCCCCTTACTTCTTCTTTTCCAAGGATGCCTATAATTCCCCATGAAAGCACTTTCTATCTGAGCTGGCTCTGTACCACTGGACCAAGGAAATTATAGAGGAAAGTGAGCATTCCAGAGGATGGCAGAGAATAGGCTGCAATGTGAGCAGGAGAGGAACAAGATTCAAGAGAATGACCTGAATCCCATGGACCCAACAGCATGTGAACTTAAGCCTGGCTTTGGAAAGTTCTATAAGAGGATCATAACTGTCCCCTCAGCCTGGTCTTCTGTTTTCTAGTCAGGCCCCTGCTACAGGGGAAGAAAGGGAGAAAGCTGTGTTTGCATATGTTCCTGCACTGTCCCAGGTGACCTGTCCAACTTTGCATGGCACTGTCACATCATAGAAAGAGTTGGTCATTGCATATATCATGAAAATGGGACCTTCTATAAGTGGCCCAGTGTTGATGGGCCATGGAAGGAAGCCAGTTCTCATGTCAATGGACTGTAGCGAAATAATGAAATGTCCTATTCAGCACGTGATGAATCACAGGCATTTAAAACAGCACAAGAAGATCTGTGTGTACTGGTGGAAGCAGAATTTATAAAAATGTAATATAAAAGAAAAATGTAAAAGTCTCCAGAACAGTGATTATTCACCCAAGTGGACCAAGAAGGGAGAAAGCAACAGTTTCTTTATGGACTACTATCATCATATACTGGTTTCACAGATAGGAGGCAGAGAGGGGAGGAGCCTTGAGCATCGTCCCTCCACACCCTAGTCTCTAGATATTGGTTGTAGAGCAAGAACTAGAATGCCGAGTCAATTTCTATTCAGGGATCTTTTCTCTATACCTGCTGATTCTGAGTGGTCTCACACACTTTCCATCAAAATTTCAATGAAAATTATAGAAACGATTCTGAAAGAACTGAGAGAAATGTTCGGCTCTGCTTTAGGCCTGCTGTAATTAAATTGTGGCCCTTCCTAGAGGGGAAGATGGGAAACCATCATAATCTTAGTGCCCTATTGGGGTGCATTGACAGGAACTGCTCAGTTGGGCTAGTTCTGTAAGTGTTTGTGGCCAAGAGAAATACCTTCTCTGATTAACACAGAGGAAGTAGCAGGTGTGGTGACTAACAAATCCAAGAGGATTAGGTCAGGGAAGACTCTCCTGAACAGGTTGGTGCCATAAGCGGAGCAAAGTAATGGAAGCTCCCAGACAAGGAAGTAGCTCAGTTAGACAAAACTCGAAGAGAATACAGCCTAGAGGCTAGAGCTCAGAAGAGAAAAGACATAAAGAGGTCTAGGACAATGGTGGTGGAGCTGGCTGCAGGTATAATAGGAATAATTCAGGCTCCATCCCTTACCAGAGCCTCCCATGCACAAAGTCAAGTGCCACTTTAGAAGAAAGCACTGATCACATTATTTTATAACTGTCTTTTCTAGCTGTTTACATACAACAGTCTCCTCTCCTTCAGTGAGTGGTTGTCAAAAATACAGTAAACTATTGTGCTAAGAAAGTCACTTTGACAGGTCTAATTTACCAAGGCTGAGTCATTTGAGAGCATAAATACATCTTTCTTGTCATAGCTGATATTGAAAATGGATTACAGAGTTAAGCATACTAATAATTTGAGAGGGTTTTTGTGCCGTTTTAAAAATACGAACACTATTCACACCATGTATCCCACTAATAATCTAGATACGTATTCTCAGCAGAGTACATCATTTGGATGCTCACAAATGTGGGTGGCCCCAGAAGTGTTAACATTCTGGCTTCCAGCCATGACATATGACATCCCTGTTTAAATTTGTCTCACAGTCTCTATCACTATAACATGAGAAATCTGGGAATGGGATGGAAACAAATTTCTAAAGGAGAAGATGGACTCCTTGGGTAGAATAACATAACTCCTGAGTATGTTTGCAATTTTGGCATACTTTTTAGAATTCCATTGGCATTGGTATGTAGAAGGAAAGAGGGAAAGGTAATCTCAATATCCATGTAGTCTTTTGCTGCATTTAAGAGCAACTGTCTGTGTTACCTTTTACTTTTTGCATAACTGCATCTGTATCCTCTTTCCAGTGTTTTTAGTGCATCCTGTTACCAAGGACTCCAGGCAGCCCCATTGTTTTCCCCATTATGTTGAAAGCCCATCTTTCATTCTATGATTGATCTTGGGCTCTAGGCACTTATGGTGGGTTTGAGCCATGCTACCTTCCACACTGAGCTGGTTTTGATATCATCACTAGTTTCTATGTCCACCTTCCTATAATATGGTCACTTGTAGTCACCCTGAAGAAAGGTTAGGGTTCAGCTTTGGGTTAAAAGTGAGGGAAGTCAATGAGTCGTAGTCTTTCTTCACCTGTTCTATGATCCCAGTGCAAAAGGAAACCCTTCTGATACCTGAGGTCAACATTTGCCCAAGACAAGTAAAGATTACTGATTTTCTGTGTGAAGCACACAAAAATGGTATAAATGGAGCTATTCACTATTGGAGAATGAAATGTACTTGCAGTTTTATCAGTTGATGGGGCCCTGGTATGAGCATTTTGGCGTCCATGCTGCAGAGATATCAGATGTGATATGTTCATATGAGATATGAGCAAAAAACAGTGATTTATCAACAAGTCCCACAAAGTATGAGTCATCCTACCTACAGAGCAGCCACAAATAAGTCAGCATCGTGTCCCTGAATTGATGCTCACCACTTTCTCATTTCCTTTTCATTAATTAAAGACATTTTTTATCCTCCTTGGAGAAAGCCCCATTTATCTGTGCATGGGTCTTTCATGAAGAGACATAAGGTAGTGGAGAAAGCCCAGGATATGCTGCATGCTCAAACAAACTGCCTCATTACTACACAGTCAGAATGAAGAAGCCTTATAGAAGTGTCAAGTTTCAGACATTTATCACAAAATGACAATTTGCCTCATGCCTCGGGACCACAAAGGAAATGCTATGATCTCTGTCCCTCCCAATAACCAGCCCAGGATTCTAAGCCCAAAGTCCCAATAGCCCCAATTAGTTACTAAGTTACTGTGCCTTCCTTCTTTTCTCTGGATTAGATGATGGCTTTTGTCCTCATCTATTTCTACTCCACACTATAGCCCATTAAAGCAGACATGTGTAATATCAGTAAAAAGTGGCTAAAAAAGCAAGGATGGCCCGTCACTTTACTAACAATGGGGAAGGGAAAAAACTTGATTTCAGAAGAGGTCTGTATTAAGCAGAGAGGAAAATGGAATGAGAGGGAGAGTGGGGCCTCCACAGAAGGCCCTGGCCCCCAAACAATAGGCCCTGGTGCTTCCTTTTCACGCATATGATTTGAATGCTAGGAATCCCTGGAGAGGAGAAAAGGTTTCTCCCACAGGAACATGTGCTTTCCTGGGTGCTATGTGATACCATTCCTGGGAAGATGTGAACAAAGACCTACTCAGTCCAGATAGGGAACCAACAATAGATCATAGTAAGGATATCAGCAAAGCTCAACTTGGTAAGCCAATGAATTTCCCGGGGTGACTTACAGAAGCAGAAATGAATCAGAGACAGCTGCATCATTGAAAGCCCGCCCCAGCATGGGTGACAGCTCATAAAATTGGAAACCTGGAGCACACTGTACAAGCTGCAGGCAGTTCAGCATGTTAGACAGTATCTATTTCAGGCAGCTGTGCTGGTCTTTACATCTTCTAGGCATCTCAGCTTGGCTGAGAGTGTTTCTCAGCAGTCCTTGCTACCTACATATATGCTTGGTTAAGGAGAAGCCTAGTGAATTTGGTTCATTTCAGGGATTTCCGGAAGCCATTGGGTTGTTTACATTCTGAGTTTAATGAGTTTCCTTGCAGGATGGAAGGTTTCACCACCCCTCACAATATTCTATGCCTTAAATAAGCCTCTCTCCAAGACAGAAAGTTTTATCTCAAAGGAAATTACTATACAATGCTGTGGAAGTCTTGCATGGAGAGGTATTAGGAAGGCAGCCACTCAGGATAATAAAGCTGGACCTGCTCTTGGGAGCTACATGTCTTCACCCGTCATCTAGTCAAGGGAGACAAAGGCTTCTAAGAAAGCACTGTAGGCCCCTTGTGGTGCGTGACCAGTGTTGACCTAAGAGGAGATGTGTTCTAGGTTCTCTTGGACATGTCTACCATCTCATTGCACCTCTCATCTGTTAGACATCGTTGAACTCTTGGCTTATCTTGTTGTCACTTGCCAGGTCCTCCAAATGCAATGGCTGCCTCTGGGAATTAGAAGGGTGTAGTCCCATGGGAGTCCATACCTGAACTCATGGATGAGTTTGAGTAGAAGCAGGGTGATAGGAAAGCACTGGACAGGGAATGGGATGAAAATCAGGAGGCGAGCTCAACACAAACACCATTGACCTTCTTGATTTCTTTTTTTTCATTTGGGGTCAGAGTGGTCCTTTAATAACCAAGAGCTTGTGACAAATAAATTGGTACATAATACATTTCCTACAAATAGTGAGCTGTATTTCCTACAGATAATATATAAGGGAAAGGTGAGGGCCAAGGGGGAGACAATTTTCATAAGATTATGCTATGATAATGCAATGCCATTAGAACCATTGGTTTGTTCAATCTAATCACAAATATGTTTTTAAATACTGTTGTATCAAAGTCAATTTGTGTGTGTGTGTGTGTGTGTGTGTGTGTGTGGTTATTATTATGTGTGTGTGGTTATTATGTGTGTGTGGTACATTACTCTGCTTTGTTTGGTAGTTGCCCTGAATGAATGTGGCAAACAGGTTACCTTGTGTGCATGGAGACTCTGCCTCTCTTTAAAATACGAGTTTTGACCCCATGAGTCTGATAGCTAACTTTAATCCAGGGACAGGAAAGCACACTCCATGTGCTTTCTTTTCTTCCATGGGCCTGCACTTGCACACAGCAGCCCGCCATATGCAACAGCTCCAGGAGTTTGTTTGCTTGTTTGTTTTTTCTTTTTTTCAACTTTTTTTATTTGAATTAGAAACAGGATTGTTTTACATGAAAATCCCAGTTCCCTTCTCCCACCCGTCCTCCCATACCTGCCCCCCCCAAATAAAACCTTATCTGTCACATATCTTTTCTGCTCCCCTGGATGGTGAGGCCTTCCATAGGGTGTCATCAGAGTCTTTCGTATCCTTTGGGATAGGGCCTGGGCCCACCCCCAGTGTCTTGGCTCAGGGAGTATTCCTCTATATGGAATGGGCTCCCAAAGTCCACACCTATGCTAGGGATAAATACTGGGCTTCTACAGGAGGTCCCATAGATTTCTGAGGTTTCCTTAGAGAAACCCATGTTCCTGGGGTCTGCATCAGTCCCATGCTGGTATTCCAGCTATCAGACTGGGGAGCAAGAGTTCCCAGATGTTCAGGTCAGCTGTTTCTGTGTGTTTCACCAGCGTGGTCTGGACCTCTGTGCTCTTCACTAGTCCTTCTCTGCATCTGGGTTCCAGTTCAAATCGGTGATTAGTTGTGGGTGTCTGCTTCTACTTCCACCAGCTGCTGGATGAAGGCACATAGGCCAGTCATCAATCTCATAATCAGGGGAGGGCATTTAAGGTAGCCTCTCCTCCGTTGCTGAGATAGTTAGCTGGTGTCATCTTTGTAGATCTCCAGACATTTCCCTAGTGCCTGATTTCTCTGTAAACCAAAAATGTCTCCCTCTATTATGATATCTCCATTCTTGTTATCTTCTATTCTTCCACTGACTCAAACTTTCTCCTCCCTCATGTCTTCAGCATCCCTCTTCTTCTCCCCTTCTCATTCTCCTAGCTCCCTCCCCCCTCCTCCCTTGCTCCCAATTTGCTCAGGAGATCTTGAACCTTTCCCCTTCTCCAGGGGACCATGTATGTCTCTCTTAGGGACCTCCTTGTTTATTAGCTTCTCTGGCAGTGTGGATTGTAGGGTGGTAATCCTTACTCTATGTCTAAAATCCATATTTGAGTGAGTGCATACCATGTTTGTCTTTTTGCAATTGGGTTACCTCACACAGAATGGTTTCTTATAGATCCATCCATTTGCCTACAAATTTCAAGATTCCGTTGTTTTTTTTTTTTTTTCTGTTGAGTAGTACTCCATTGTGTAAATGTACCACATTTTCTCTATTCATTCTTCAGTTGAGGGGCATCTAGGCTGCTTCCAGTTTCTGGCTATTACAAATAGTGCTGCTATGAACATTGTTGAACAGATGTCCTTGTTGTATGAATGTGCTTCTTTTGCCTAGGAGTGGAATTGCTGGATCTTGTGGTAGACTCATTCCCATTTTTTTTGAGGAGTTGCCATACTGATTTCCAAAGTGGCTGTACAAGTTGGCACTCCCACCAGCAGTGGAGAAGAACTGTCATTGGTGTTTTTGATTTGACAGTCTTGATTTTTGAGTAGTATTCTCTATAGGATGCAGGTTGAATGGCCTACTTCCTTCATGCCTTCTGAATGCTGGCTACCCAGACTAACACAAAGTCAAACTATCCAGATTATTCCTTCATGACACTTTGACATTAGGTATTCCTAGACTGTAGCTACCACAGCATGCTGTAAAGTGGGGGCCTAACTAGCAGTTCCAAATTCCTTCCATTCAGTAGTTAGTCCTTCCCTTCTGTGGAGTTTCATACTCCATACTCAGAATATACAAGTGTATCTGAGAAGTAAAGTATTTGAGAAGTAAAGCCTCCATCTATGTAGGATGGGGTTGTGCTCAGCCATCAAGTGCCTGATTTCGGTTCCTAGGCTCTGGGAAGCAAAGCCTTTGGGCCTCATCCACACCTTGGTTGCAAGCCATCAAGGAATGCCAGAGAGCAGACAGAATTCTGACAGAGGGCTCACCAGTCTTAGTGTCAGTGTAGCAGCAACCAGGTATTGGTAGGGGAAGAGTAGGGAGGTAGGGTGTGGATTGGGCAGAGCATGTGTTGAGTTGTGTGTGGTGGGAGTCAGTAGTATACATGTGTTGTTGCTACTGTAATCCATGCTGAATAAGCTGTATCTGCTCTGTGGACTCAAAGTTTCCCTAACTTCTATAGGGGTATTTCTTACCACAGGTTAATCTGTGGTCCCAGAATTCACTAACCAGCATTTTGGGAATAAAAATTTCAACAGGATCCCAAGTGTAACCTACTTCACTACCCTCTCCCTCTGATCCTGCCCTGTTCTCTGGAAAAGCCATTCAAAGGCTGAAACTCTTCATTCTCTAGAACATAATACCTCAAAATAAGGGAGTGAGTGTCATTTGAAGACACCTACTACTTCCCTCCCTCTCCACACAGATGTGGGTTGAAAGGAGGCAACACCTCATCACTGCTTTGTCCTATTGTAGCTCCATCTCCTCTGTTACATGGGCCAATAGATGCCTTTGAAGCAGCTAAAATGAGTTTCCCTGGTTGTTTTTAATGGCCTGTAAGCTTGGATACCAATGATGAGGCAGAGTTAAGGACATAAGTGACAGCATAAGTTTGTGGAAGAGGACAGTAAATGGATATTTAAATGACTCCAGTGGGCCACAGAATTTCATGCATTCACTCTGTTGCCATGCCATTCCTACTTTGCAAGGTGGTTATAATTAACTTTACTACATACAAGGGACAACTGAGGTTTACAACCTAAATAGAACTAGTAAGTGGTCAGCAAACAGATTCCAACCCAGATTATTTTACTTCAAAGCCCCATATTCTTCCCTCTGGTCTGGTCATTGTTTCTGGGTAGATAACTCACACATTGCCCTAAAACATCCTCTAGGAGTCAATACCTATCTAACACATCAGATTTCATCCATCATCCACGTTTACGGAATGCTGACATTCTACAGACCAGGGGCACAGGATCAATGTTTGATTAGTTGTTATTTATTGTCATCTTTCCAATGAAAGCAGTGTCACCGAAAGGTTCAGGCATTATGCTGGCTTGCCCCTGTTACCTGATAGAATCCACTCAGGCAGTACCCTAGTCAGCCCAGGGTTCCATGGGAACTAAGTCTGCACGCAGGTGTAGAGGACCCCTTTAAAAGACAGTCTCCGGCCCACTTACTCTCTCTGCATCTGTCCCTCTTCCCTTCTCTCTGCCTCTTCTCTTTTGCTCTCTCTGCCTCTCTATGGTGACCGGCCATGGCGGTCAGCAATTAACCCTGTTCCTCTTCTCTCTTAGTCTCTCTACTCTGCGGGGCCTATAATAAACTGGTTAATATGTCTCTTAGTCTTATGTCTCATCCTGTGCCCTTCTTCATTTCTAATTTAAACAAAAGAATAACAGTTACTCTTTCTCTGGGTCAATAGGGCTCTAAAAAAATCCATAGGGCATACTACATGCTTAAGCAATTGCTCCTGCTGGAACAGTGACCTATAATCCCTGCACTCAGGATACCGAGGCAGTAGCATCATGAGTTTGAGGCCAACATGAGCTACACAGCAAGATCCTATTTCTAAAAAGCAAAGCAAAACAAAACAGAAAAAGAAAACCCTTGAATGTGAAATGAAGTACAATTTAGATGGTAACTGAAAGGCATTATATGTCAAAGGAACACTCACCAACAGATTTACTGATTTCTATTCTTGACGATATTTGTCTACATCATTTGGATTGCTCCTCTCAATGGGAACTAGAAAGGCAGAATAAGGAAGCAAATTCATGAACAAATAATCATGAGACTGGTATGTTATAGGGCTGTGCAGTATAAATCAAAATACAACAATTTAGTAGAATGTAAACTTGAAGAGAAACGTAGAACTGAAGCATTTAAGATTCTTTCATTGCCTGGGAAGAAAATGAAAGCACAAATTAACATGCTTTGATAAATCAAAGTTGAATATTTTAATCTCTAGGATAGCAATTCTCAGATGGGGTCTGAAGATCCTTAACATCTCCAACAACCTTTTAATGGGTCTGAAAGATGGAAATTCTTTCTGTACTAGTAGTAAGATGGGAGTCGCCTTTTGCATTCTTCATTCACAGGCATACAATGGGTCTTTCCACAGAGGTTGACTGCAGGGATGGATAAGAAAATCCACCATCTTCTAGAAAGCCAGACATTAAAGGGCTTTGCAAAACTCTAAAACTACACCAGTTTTTACACAATGTTTTTATTTAGAAAAACAAAATTATTTTCCATAAAACAAATGGTATTTGTGATATATAATACCACATTAGTCATGGTTCTGAACAATAATAAAACCGATTTCTTGTTTCACTAATTTCACTCTCAAATATACCTTTCTCTTGATACTATTCTGCCCAGAATCTAGAGGTCCAAAAAACAGGAAAATCAATGATGTGGTTGTAGTCTGAAGGTTTAAAAGCTTGAGGCTAGGGAGGAGCTTCTGCTTCAGTTCAAGTCCAAAAGCAGAAAAAATGCTATGTCTCAATTTGAAATCCTTTAAGAACAGGAGTTCCTTCTTATCCAGGCTTTTTGTTCTATTCAGGTCTTCATCAGCTTGGGTGAGGCCCATCTTAATTGAAGAAGGCAATGAGCTTTACTCAGTCTAATGAGGAAATGAATATTAACTTCACCCAAAAGCACCATGGCAGAAACACCTAAGATATATGCCCAACGTCTGGATAATGGATGCTGATATAAAATTAATCATTGCAATTGGAAATATTGTTATACATTTTGATGAATTGGTCAATATTTTAAGTAGTACCTACTTTAATTTCTTACATGTTAGATATCAATAAGTGCAATGCTAATAGCAATGCCATAGTCTGAAGAACATTATGTGTGGACTCAAAAAAGGACATTACATTCATTCTGTAGTCCATGTGCAAGCTGTCCATGTATATAAGTAACAGATCAGGTGGTTGAGCGTGTCTTTCTTGTCTTCTTGATTTTTTGTAGAGTTGCTTAGCAACTATTAAAGGGGGAGCATTGAACTTTCTAGCTATCATAAAATTTTTGTCTTTCCATTCTCTTAAGTTATATTTAATGTATTTTTATACTTTGGTTTTAGTGGAGTATATGCTTATAATTACCTCTTCGACACCCAGTCCTGCCTAACTTGCTGCCTCATTGGCCAAGCAGCATTTGTACATAATAGAAGTCTCTGTATTACTTTGTCCATGCACGTGGCAGGCAGAACTCAGGTGGTTGGTGGAGACCACCCATGTGGCGGTAGGGCTCGGGCGGCTTTTGGCGGAAAGATTTATTGTAACATATTGTGCTTCTTATTTTGAGAAGTGTCTATTCAGTTCATTTGCTCATTTATCAATTGGATTTCTTGATCTTTTAGTGTTAAATTATTTGAGCCCTTTATGTATTCTGAATATTAGTCCTATCAGAAGAATATCTGGCAAAGATTTTATTCCATTCTGTGTGCCTTCTCTCTGTTTACACTTCTAACTGCTGTTGTTGCAAATTCATTTTTTAAATTCTTGTTATTTCCTTAACACCACCATTTGCCAGCTGAAATCTGCTGTTGGAATCTTCTAATTTTCCATTTCAGTTACTGTACTTTTCAAAACCAACTTCTCTTCACCTCTTTTGAATTTATTTTTTATTGGCATTCTATTAAAGGGTCATTTCCATCATACTTTCTTTTAATATTGGAAATATTGTTTCTTTTAAAGATATATTCATGATAACAGCATTGAGAACTTTTTCTGATAATTCTGATATTTAGTTTCCTTTAAAAATGTTTCATATCACCTGTTTCTTCCCCTGTTCTAATATTCCTGTTTCTTTAGTCAATTAAATCTTAATCTTCAAGAAAATTTTATGTTGAAGGCTCTTCCCTGTCATGTGGAATGGCTTATGGCCTCTTTTCCCTCAAAATGTAGACAATAAAAACAAAGTATGTAAAATTAATCAAAGCCTTAGTGAAGTTGCTGTGCCATATACATCCCCTAACTCCTACTTGCCAACCTCTTACCACACAGCTTTGCCTCTTCTGCTATTTCTAACTTCCTATATATTTGCATGGTGTATACCAAGCCTGGATATGTCTGGAGTTGAATTCTCATCATGTAACTCACTTAATTTATGAGGGAGGCACCTCTGTAAAAATACTTCAATAGAATCCTTGAAAAATATGTGAGCAAATTATCTTCTATAGAAATTGAAAATGAGATGTCTTCCTGTAGACTTTGTAACAGTGTCTGGCATCTCTCTAATTGGGAGTATCAATTAAAATTCTGGACCTGAGAGATTATGCTACCTTGACACAGAGAATTCACCTCATAGATACTCTCACAAGAATCAGGCCAGTTTCCCCAAAAATGACAGATTGGAAAGCCTGGGGTTAGCTTCATAAATTATCCACCCATTTAATAATTCCTTAAGAATCATTATAATCAATGCTTATAGGTCAGGGCTTACTTAGCACAGTCCTGGAATAATCTAGGCAAATGATTCCATGAATGGTGAATATCTATGTATCTCTACTTTGGGAAACTGGAAAGACCAGGCCATAATGACTTTCTACTAGGATAACTCCCAGTTTCTTTTGGATACAGTGTAGAAGAGCCATAGAGAATTTGGGGACACTTTACTACCGACATATTTGGAAAAGAACAAATTAGCCCTGAATCTTGACAATTGTCTATTACAGGGAGACAGGATATGTAGGTCAGATAGAAAGATTGGTGAGAGGATGGTGGAGAAAGCCAATGGGCTTATGCTCCTTTACTTACTTCCAGAGACATTTGGGGGACTAAGTGTGGAAAAGTGTGATTGATTAGTGATATCTTATGTAAGTAGGAGTCATGGGAATGGTAGTGACCAGGATTTGCCATTTGTATGTCAAGGACTTGTTCTGGAGTTCAAGAGAGAATTCTGGAAAAGTAAAATAGCTATCTGCTGAGTATATGCTGAATGTCATGGTAAGGCCAATGAGAACTCAAGTTTGGGTAGGAGGTAGGTTACACAAGCTGGCCTCCCTTAACTCTCATTCTGAAAGTTCCTTAAAGCTCACCCATCACAGACATATAGGACAGATCCTCTTCCCTGCAAAGCAGAAAGAAAGGGTGATAATGTGTTCTTCTGTTTCTCACAGCAGAGTACAGGACAGGAGAATAACAGGCAATGGATGCCCTACAACTCGAACAGTACTGTGTGCTCATGGAGACCTATAATCATGTCGGTGGCCTCAGAAACCATGTGACTTCCATGCTTCCTAAATGGAAAAGGTCCCCACACCCAGGTATAAGAAGCTACTTTATAAAGTTCCTGCTTCCCCTGATGGTGCTTATGAGAGTACTATGTCTTCTGTTCTGGAACAAGAGGCTCACAAGACAGGTCTGAGGCATTAATATTTTATACTTTGGTGCATATTTGGATTATCTTAGTTTTTCTAATGGACAACAGTCGTGTTCAAACTTGAACATATATCACAATGTCTAAAGACTTGGGCAACTCCAGTCACAAGGTCCTACTCACATAGTTTCTGATTCTGAAAATGTGCTTTCCTAACAAGTGCCCAGATAGTGATGACACTGCTAGTACAGTGACCATGCTTTGAGAAGCACTAGTTTAGGAGATTTTTTTTTCCATGGACTTGAGGAGGAGCAGGTCTCTTTGAAGAGTGGTACATGAATAGTGTCTGGCAAGGCATTTCCATCACACACTCTACTAGGTGAGTCATATAACCCTTTGGTCTTTTCCTAAGTTTCTGTATTTAAGCATGTTGGATGAGGTTGGCCAAAGAAAGAGTGAATTTAATAAAGCCCGAGAATTGTGAGAGATCTCTCACCCAAATCAATCCTTGATGTGTTTTTAATTAAATTACAGGCCTTGTGATTAAAGAGTGTGAATTTCATTACTGTGACCATTTATCAAAGAACATACCCACTGAACCTTTCCAACTTGCAGGACAAAATGCTTTTTTTAAAAAATTTATCAATACCAAGTGCCCTGTTTCTATCTCCTTTGACTCATCAAGCTCACACTTAGTTAATAGTGACAGAACCATACCCACCTCCATGTTGCCCCTCAATAGGCTAAGGTAGGTGAGTAGGAAACATCTTATTGTGTTGAAGCATTCCTTACAACACAATCTAGGAGCCAACACTCATATATCAAGGAGTCTGGACATCTCAGATATTGAGGTTGGCTTGACCTGACCACTGGTTATGTAGATATATGAATAAATGAGGACTGGAACAGGGAAGGAAGTGACACAATATTGGATGTTAGAAATTGAAAAGAAACCTTGGAAATTTCTTTTTGCTTGGTTATCTATCTATCTATCTATCTATCTATCTATCTATCTATCTATCAATTTATCTAACACCTATCTATCACCCATCTATCTATCATCTATTCTCTCCACATTTACATAATGTAAGCATGTGTATGTGTATTCTTTGTGCTTTGGGTAATTTTTTGTTCAGTCGCTATATACAGATAGCACCAGATCACACAATATAATCTGATGAACTTCACAACATGAGCACATTCATATAACAAAAACCTAGATCAAGAAACATAATATTAACACTCTTCAGCAATACCCACAGGGTCTTCATGGTCACTAATCCAGTCTAATAGAAAGCTCTGTCAATTTTGCTCAGTTTTCTGTTGTACATGTGGTTCTGACTCAATATTATGCTTATGAAATCTACATCTAGATGTCATAACTCTACATACTCTCATCATGATGGGAATTTCCAGTGTGGGCAGTATGAGCACTGCTGTTATACCTGCCCATTGGTACTCATCCTCAGCCATGTGTCATAAAATGATCAGGATGCATTTTGAGAAGTGAGTGGTTTTAATGTGTATCATCTTTTTCTTCCTTCCTACTTCAGCCTCCATTAATTCATATAGCCATGCAAGCTAATGGCCAAGCCTGGCCAGTTTCAACATTTGAGAATGTTCAGGCTCCTCACTGTACCTAGATAGTATCAGTCAATCACTTGATGGAAACTCTTAATGCAAATACAAGTAAGAAGAGGCTCCTGTTAGTATATAGCATAGCATAATACTTTAGAGTATACTATTTTTTAATAAAATGTTTCTCCATAAGTATAAAGGATATACAAAAATAACAGTAAAAGTCTAGTGTAATAAATGCACAAGCCAGTAACAAGATCACTTAATATTACCAAGCATTATGGATTGGATGTAACTCTATTTGCTATACTCAGACAATCAGCAGGTCAGCAATATCACCACAAATAGCTGAGTAATATATTACATTTTGCAGTTATAGCACCTATGATGTCATTTGGCAATAAGAATTCCAAGCTTTATTATAATCTTGTAGGAACCCTGTTGTACGTGCTCTCCTTCATTGGCCAAGACATTATGTGGTACATGATTTATAAGCCTTATCTGTAGTTATAATGCTTTAGTAGTACAGTTGTTGGGTCATATATGTATGTTCAGCTATAGCAGACACTTCCACAATGACATTCTGATTTTCAAGGTGGTAAAGAACCTAGGCTTCCAAAAAAAAAAGAACTTAGGCTTCCATTGATATATAATTGGCCCACTTTGGTAAACAAGACTTATGGTTGGTTCACATCCTGAGGAAAACATGGTAATTTTTACATTTGCAATTCAGAGAGGAGTATAGTTATCTCAGGTTTCATTTCTCAGGAAGTATACTCTAAAACAATACTATACAGGAAGTGTATAGGATATATTCTGAGGATTAATGTTTTTGATGGAGTCAGAACGAGAGAGTGTATCCCCAGCCAGTTTCATGAAGAGCAATGCAACTGGGATGAACCTTCAGAATTGTCTCTAAATTGGACTGGGGACAGAGATCCATCAAATGGCCCATGCAAGGAACCATTTGATTCAGCTCCCCTGCAGGGAGAGGTAACTTCATGCTAGGCAGAGCTTTTCCACAGTGAACAAATCATTAGGAAGAGAAACTTGGCTGTGAATTGTCATCTGTCAATGTTTCTGGCAGCTGGGATATGAGTGCTTTGCTCCATAAGGTGTACTGGAAAATGTGTACTACAGAACTCTATGCTGCAGCAGGGGCCACCTATTATGCTTTTACTTTACTTTTCTCTGAAGAGTTCTGCAACTAAACATATTTAGGCCCTTAGGTGACTTTTAAGTGAATTATTAATTGAATATTTTTGCAAAATTTTCCCTTGAGTTAACATTCTTTTTTAATGATTTGCAGAAATCTTCCATTTCTTAATTCTCCCCTCTCCTCTTCCTCTCTCCACTCCCCCTCCCTCCATTCCTCCTTCCCTCCTTCCCTCAATTCCCCCCATTCCCTTCTTTCCTTGTTCTTTCTAGAAAGTTTTACTTGATCTGGGGACACACACCAGGGAAGAGATCAGCATGTAGCCCAGGTAAATGGCTGGGAAGCCCATTAGGGATGATAAATGTGACAAACTGTTGAGGAAGCTGTAAGTTGCAAGTTGAAGGCCTAAGACAGAAGACGTCATCAGACATTTGATACTAAGTTTGCTCAGTACCTGCAGGAGCCAGAAATTGGTGCTCAAAGTTTTCCCATCTCTAGTGCTCAAGGAGATTAGGAAGAATGCCTCGTGTTCTCTTTCATTTCAGTGCACACTCCATAGACCCAAGGTAATTAAATGGCTGCAACATTACCAGGGGATAAGAATGTCCCAGCTCTGGTGTGATCTTATAGAATTGCTGTCAAATAAGTAATCTGCCATTGACTGAAACATTGCTGTGTGATATACCACTGTATACATCTGTGTGTCTGATAAAGGCTGTTGAGGAAGGACAAAATGAAAGAGGCCACTAATGTGATACTCTTAATGAAACTGTTTCCCTCTAACACTAAGCTGTAGTTTTCAAAGATAGGGAGTCGTGATTGTCTTCAGTTCAAAAGCGGTTTTGATATGGGTATCCATGTACAACTTTGAAAAGTTCTAGTCAAAACTACCTTCTTCATCACCTCAGCATATCCCAAATTCACAGGGCCCTGGCCCCTCCATATGGCATCACTTCTACATATTACCTAAGGTTATGTGAGCTGGCCCTCTCCACACAGGGTTCCAGTTTTTTATACTGCCCCAACATGGTCTACAGAGCAGACAATGAGGCAGATCAGGAATCCCAACTCAAATCAAAGAATCCAGAGAGGTGGAGCTATGCATTTGGGGAAGAGCTATAGCTTGCAGGCAGCTGATGGCTGTTTCCCTCCTTGGTTTGACTTTTTGATGTTTATGTAGTTCTTTTCAGTATCTCTGTCAATCTCTGGATATCTATTTCAAAAAGCTGTCCAGAATATTTTCTACAAATCAATATGAAAAATATTGGTATCCCAACATAAAAATTGGCAAGAGATTTGGATAATAATTCTTTTCTGTGATAGTGTTTGCCCACTCTTCTATTACAATCTAAGATGATTTTAAGTGACTTGTGTGTTTTGTGTCTCATTAAGTATTGGTTTGCAATATGTGAATGACGTGCATAGATAGGTAAAGAGCACTCATTTCCATCTGGAAGCTTAATTAATGTCATGAAAATGGCTGGCCATGGTGGCACACACCTTTAATCCCAGCACTCAGGAGGCAGAAGCCAGTGGATAGCTGTGGCTTTGAGGTCAGCCTGGTGAATATAGTAAGCTCCAAGCCAGCCAGCACTGCATAGTCTCAAACAAAAACAGCAAAGATTAATATCATGAAGATGTTCCAGTTTTCCTATAAAATATACACTTTAATATTTTTGCAAGACAGGGTTTCTCTGTGTAGCCATGGTTGTCCTGGAACTTACCCTGTAGACAAGGCTGGCCATCTACCCATCTCTGCCTCCTGAGTACTAAAATTAAAGGCATGCACCACCATCTCCTGCCAAAATATACATTTTTGCTGCTTACACGTTACCAAAAATTGGTTTATGTGATTAACTGATAATAACTTACTGAAAAGACAGTGCACTTCTTTCTGGGGCCTTCACTGCCTACTTTTCTAGTTTACACTGGACCACCTTGCATGAATATGACATCTTATTTTTTCCCTTTTTTCTCCATTTTTAATTTAAATTAGAAACAAGAATGTTTTGCATGTCAATCCCAGTTCCCTCTCCCTCCTCTCCCCCTGCCCCCCACTAACACCCTACCTATCCCATACCAATTCTGCTCCCCAGGGAGAGTGAGGTTTTCCATGGGGTGTCTTCAGAGTCTGTCATATTCTTTGGGATAGAACCTAGGCCCTCCTCTGTGTGTCTAAGCTGACATAGGTTCCCAAAGTCCATTCTTATGCTAGGGGTAAGTACTGATCTACTTCAAGAGGCCCCATAGATTTCTGAGGCCTCCACATTGACACCAACAATCATAGGGTCTGGATCAGTTACATGCTGGTTTCCCAGTGGTCAGTCTGGGGGCCAAGAGCACTTGTTCAGGACACCTGTTTCAGTGGGTTTCCCCAGCCTGGTCTTGACCCCTTTGCTCATCACTCCTCCTTCTCTGCAACTGGATTCCAGTTCAGATCAGTGTTTAGCTGTGGCTGTCTGCTTCTACTTCTATCAGCTGCTGTTTGAAGACTCTAGGATGGCATATAAGGTAGTCATCTATCTCATTATCAGGGGAGGGCATTTAAGGCAGCCTCTCCACTGTTGCTTAGACAGTTAGTTGGTGTCATCCTTGTAGATCTCAAGACATTTTCCTAGTGTCTGATTTCTCTTTAAACCTATAATGTCTCCCTCTTTGATGGTATCTCTTATCTTGCTCTCCTTTATTCTTCCCCTTACACAAACTTCCTGCTCCCTTATGTCCTCCTCAACCCTCCTCTTCTTCCCTTCTCATTCTCCTAGCTCCTTCTCCCTTCCCCCAAGCTCCCAATTTGCTCAGGAGATCTTGTCCCTTTCCCCTTCGACAGGGGACCATGTATATCTCTCTTAGAGTCCTCCTTGTTGCCTATACCCAAAAGAACCACATTCATACAACAAGGACATCTGTTCAACGATGTTCATAGCAGCATTATTTGTAATAGCCAGAACCTGGAAGCAACCTAGATGTCCCTCAACTGAAGAATGGATAAGGAAAATGTGGTACATTTACACAATGGAGTACTACTCAGCAGAAAAAAACAATGGAATCTTGAAATTTGTTGGCAAATGGATGGAACCAGAAGAAACCATCCTGAGCTAGGTAACCCAGTCACAAAAAGACAAACCTGGTATGCCCTCAGTCATATGTAGATTTTACACATAGAGCAAAGGATTAGCAGTCTACATTGACTCTTCTTTATGATTGCATTCTGAAGTGCCTTTCAAAAGCCTGTTTGGGTTTCTATTTGTGTTATATTGAATATATAAATTAATTTTGGGAATAATTAATATCTTTGTAGTATGTAGTTTTTTAATCCATGATTTGTAGCATATCTATTCATTTCTTGAGATCTTTATGTTTTTTGTGTTTAAATTATAGAGGTTCTATGTATTTCATTTCAAGAATTTGGTATTTTCAAATGTTATCATGAATTGCATATTTTATAATTTTAATTGGTATTTAATTGTTATATATAAAACTGTGATATCTTTTAAAATACGTGTCAACTTTGTATCTTACAATCCTACAAAATTCACTCATTCCAATAAATTGCTTTATTGACTCTACTGCATTTCTTATATACTCAGTAATGCAGTTTACAAATAATGGGTTTTTATTTGGTTCTAATATTTATTCCTGTGCCCCAGATTCTTATATTATTGAACTAGATTGGATTGTGATCTAGTGTGGACCGGAAGTGGTAACAATGGGCAAATTTTTCTCATTTTCAGTCTACAGGGAAAGATTTCCTTCTTCACCTTTGATTGTTGGCTGTTTTCTTTATTTTGTCACTTCTCCCCACCAGATGGGAAAGTCCCCTTCCATTTTCAGATTTCTAAGAGATTTTTCCTTAGTTTTTTATTTCATTGTGGATGGTTGTTGAATATTGTTAAATCTGCATCTTTTAAAATTATTATGTTTCCCCCTTTTCTCTGCTAATATGATTAATCAGTGATTTGCTTTCTAATGTTAAGTTATTCATTGAATAAAAATGAATAGGTTGTTGCCTTAGATTGTGTTTCCATCAGAAGCCATGAGGTAAAAATGGTTAGAGTATAAATTTGTAGAGTATAAGTTTGTCAAGTGATCCTTGAAAACACAGTAAGGAATAAGAAGGTAAAGTGTCATCTCCTCAATGTATGTGTGAATGGGACAAGAAGTATACATGAATATATCAATGTAATCAGAATGAGCACATATGTACACATACTTAATATATGACGAACAGTAGAGCTATAACCATTTCTTTCAGAAAGCTTATTGGTCACCTCTATTAAGTACCAGAAACCAGTGGGGCCAAGTTCCCAGTGGTTTGGGCAGCCTTTATATTTAGAATAATTGACAACATGTTATTAGTTTCTGGGAAAAATGTAATCTACCTCCAGGAAAGCCATCCAGCTGAGACTGATTGTAGGGCCTGAACTACCAAATGACTATGGACAGCAACTGACAGAGGGCTGAGATGGGCCAAGGATGCTTGCATCTTATTTATGTGGCTGCTGGACATGCTCCTTGGGGCAACACTGCAGAGGAGGGAGTATCATATGGTACTAGAGGCAGTAAAGAGATGAAAAGCACAGAAAGTATTGATTCTGCACCCACACTCTTATTTATAAACATGTATCTCTCATTGGAGCCACAACACATTTGAAAGAAAGGACATTTTGGTCAACTAAAGTATTTGCTTATAAGTGTCTTGGATCAAAACTAGACTATCCCCTACCCACCTAAGAGCTTTCCTTTCTACACGCTCACTTAGGTACAAATTTATACAGTGTATTTATCAAAATGCTGTTGGAGAAGGCCATGGAGGTGGCACTGGGTGACTGAATTGAGAGGAACTCAGCCTCATAGTAAGGGTAACAAAATAACCCACAGTGCTTATGCTGGACTAACTCAATAGTTTTCCGAATACTATAATATCTATCATTTTTCTAGAACTCCCTCTAAAGGCTAGAAGTGTACATGTTCCCACTGAGAAAGGTTTAGCTCGTTTGAATGATTAGATCACTATGCACCATGTCTTAGAAGCCCTTTCTATAGGGAACGAGGTCATTCTCCACTATTATATCTTGACCCTGTTCTGTAAATGGCACAATATGTGATCTATTTTTACAAATTTCATCCCCAACTCTTGCCATTATTCTGGGCATTAACTAGGGCATTGCCCCAAACCCACTGCATAGGTAAGGGTATCCCTAGGAATGCAATCCTGAAATGGTGAAGTTTGAATGCACTTTGCTTGGACCTGAGAGCAACCACATCTGGATTTTATATATTGCCCTGGATCAGGTAAAGAAGGGGCCTATATAGGTCTAAGCTAGGTTCTCTGCATATATGATATGGTTGTGTACCTTGGTGTTCTTATGGGACTCCAAAAGTGGAGGGTGTGTCTCTGACTCTTTTGCCTACTTTTGGGACCATTTTCCTCCTACTGAGTTGTCTTGTTCAGCTGTGGTGTGAGGGTCTGTGCCTAGTCTTATTGTAACTTGTTATGCCATGTTCAGTTGATATCCCCAGGAGTTCTGCTCTTTTTTTTTTTTTTTGAAGAGAAATGGACAAGAGTTGGATCTGGGGGAGAAGGGAAGTAGAGAAGATGGAGACTGGGAGGAGTGGAGGGAGGGAAACTGTGGTTGGCATTTAATGAGTGAATACATTCATAATACATACATACATACATACATACATACATACATACATACATACATACATAGAAGGAGGCTGTGTGTGAGACTGTCTGTGGTGGATGACTGCTGTAGGACAGGCCTGGGGCTAGGAGCCAGTCAAAAGTCAATAAGGAAGCACTGCTTTCACATAGCAGCACATGCTGCCCCAGAGTTGGGGGCAAATCATCATTTTTAAATTTGAACCTTTAAAACTCCTGGGTCCTGTTATCTAGTGAAGCCTCTAGAGACTTCATTTTATGAAACAAAAAGTCTTCTTGTAATGCAAATCGCCATCCTGTAATTGGCTTTGTTAAACATCTACATTAATTGCACAAGGAGGCCAAACACTTTCTCACTTGTACAATATTTTTATATTGTTTCATCATAAAATATGATGGTCTTGAAGCCAATCATCCCTCTACTACTTGTCCTAGAAATGACGATGTAGCTGGACCTAGGTCAGAGCTGACCCTGTCCAGCACTTTGCACCCCACCCCCAGTATCTCATGGAGGTTTGCAACAGGGCAGTTAATCGGGACCACTGAGCATGCAGGTGGCACACCATACCACCTGGAGCCCTCTCTGAGAGAGTGCCTATGTGCCCCATGGCTGGAGAGGAATACCAATTGCACAGTTACAGACCCCCTCAGGAGCCTACAACAGGAAATTAAAAGGCATACACACGCCTGGAGTAAAGTGCCCTTTCCTTGTAGATAATCACTGAAATTGGTCACCAGATTGCCCCCCCCCATCTCTTCTGGTGAACTAAGGTTTTTCTCTTGTTCTGTTTTTAGAAATGTGAGGGGTGCGATAATTTTCCTTCTGGTACCACACCTCCATCTTCCAAGCTCCAGCTTTCTCTTGGGGTCCCTGCTTTTTCCAGCAAGAAAGGACACAGAAAAACATGAGACCCAGCCTGAAGGCCAGGCAGATTCTATTCCACTTTGAAAGGTGAGTGGTGGTCCATACTGCAATATAACTTAAGGAAGCTGTCTAGAGAGGCAGACATTCTGATCAAGGTTTAAAATCAGGACTTTGCTTTCTGGGCCCTAATCAGATGAGCTCTTCCTGTAGAAGGAGAGTAGGATGGAAATAAGGACATCAAAATTAACATGTGAGAAACCAATGACAGAAAAATCCTGGCAATCCCAGACTAAGGATTACTTGGATATTTGTAAGGAACCAAAATGTGTGAGAAAAGCTTGAAAAATTCTAAATGCAGAAGGTAGGTGTTATGTAAATTAAGAATAAATGGTCAGGGTTGGAGTCCTTCAACCAATAACCTTTCTCATGTCCCTGTCCTACTTCCAGCCTCAACAGTGCTTTCTCCTTTAAGAAACTGAGTCTATTTCCAACATCATCCCTGCTCTAGTGCATTATTCCAAGGCAAAAGGACCTAGAAATCATACTTCAATCCTTGCTACCCTCTATGCTTTCATGAACCCTGCTGCTGGCCATCTCTATCTCCAGAACTTTAGGCAACAGGATTCCATTGGCAGTGTCCTTAGTTAAATGTATATAATCCTAAGGTTAGGTGCAGACATATACCTTGGGCAGCCTGGAGAAGAGGGTGGTGACAGTTCTTAGCAATTTTGGGGAAGCAAACCTGGGCCAGCCTCAGGAGGTACCCTTGAAATACCCAACGTTAACTCTGGGAGCTTAGTTTCCTCTACTAGGTCAGTGAGGGGTTGGGTCACCTGCCATCCAAGACTATTTGCCTCATGAACTTGTCAAAATTGACATAAGCTGTGGTCTTGTACAATTGTAGCTGGGAACACTTATCTCTGTGAATGTCTTGTAGGTAGCTTGGCCTTTGAGCCGGAACTTCGTGAAAAATGCTAACACACTGTAGTGTATTGAACGGTAGCTTTTTCCTAAAATCTGTCTGCCTCAGATGCTGGGAATGTGACCTTAATTGGGAAAGATCTAGGCAAATTTAATTAAATGAAAGATCTCATAATGAGGCCATCTTGGGTTATCTAGGTGGGTTTCAAATCCAGTGACAAATGTTCTTATAAAAAGTGGGCATAAGGAAATTTGAAACCCATAGGAAGAAGGTGAGGCCAAGATAGACCTCGAAATTGAAATAATGGGGCTACAAGTCCAGGAAGACTTGGGGCTACCAAAAACAAGAGGTAAGAATGGACTTTCATCTGGAGCATTCAAAGAAAAAGTAGCTCTTCTGACACTTTCTTTTTAGACTTCAGAACTGTGAGAGAGACAGTGAATGAGTGAGTGTAGGAACATCTATATTTTATACACTACTAAAATTCAGTTTTAACCAATGAATCTATGACAATTTGTTATGGCAGCCACAGAAACCAATATGTGTAGCATAAAATCGATATTATAGAAAAAAGAAGAAAGGAGGGAAGAAGAGAAAGAGAAGAAAATGAGATTTTAGTGAGAACATACCAAGTGCCAGGCCAATATATCCAGCTACTTTCAGAGTTGAATCCTATCTATCATAAAAACATCCCATCTATGTTTTCATCAACCACACTAAATAGTGAAGGAGACCTGGAACATGAACTGGCAGAATATGACCCACTCTGCTAGAGAGAGGTGGACCCCACCAGGCTAGCAGCCCTAGTAGTGGCGTTTCAGGCCTGAATCATCTTTAGGCAGACCAGCAGAGTAAGACAGGTGCCAGGCTGCAGTCTGAACAAACCGTGTAAGTTAAAAACAGCCCTAAAGTAAAGATTGAAAGGAAGTGTAAAGAGCACTTGGCTTCAATTCTGTGCCTTCAAGAGAATGGACTCCAGTATGGCCTAGAGAAGGGGGCCATGGTTTATCTAATCCAGCTCCCCTAAGTCTTCTGTTTCCTTCCTAAAATCTTGCAGAGCTGGTGCTAGAGGAAATAAGATACTTAGGCCCAGTCACTGTATCTGCTTGGGTGAATCTGGACCCGGGGGTTACTTTCCAATAAATACCATGGTGCCTTTCCTGAGTGGCTGTCTAGATATTCATCCAGAAACCCAGGTAAACCCCTACATCCCAAATTTTCTCTTTTTTCTTCATAGTCATTTCCCTTCCTCATACTTATCACTTGCAGAACACATCACCCATGACTGCCCTCCAGGCATTTACTTCTTCCCCTGGTCTCTCATCTGCTGCAACAGAAAAGCATCAGAAGGGTGCTTGAGTGACTTTTAAGTAGCTTGTTTTTGGTGATTATGACCAGAATTGAGATTAGGCCCACCTTGGTGGTGGCAGAAGAGAGCAGGAAGGAAACTGTCATCTGTGACTGATGGATAAAGCGAGATGTTTTAGAAGTGTGGCTGGATACATGGTCCTTGTTGATTACAAGCTGGGCTTCAAAATGAGTTTTGGAACCATATGCCTTTATAAGCTGTTAATGGTGCCATGCACATCACTGTCAGTGGATGAATTCAGTGATGGGATGCTTCCTTTTTTATTCTATTTTTAAATCCTATCCTTAAATAGTGTGCATCTTATTAATCACATTGCATTAAACTTTAAGACACATAGTAATTGAGCTGTCTATAAGCTGGACTTTGACTTTACGTAATGTTCATGTTGAACTCTGCATTCAAGTCTGATTTCTTCATTTGAAGAAGCTGGTTATCTTAGCTTACAATAGCCAAATACACACACAGCTAAAGTTGCTGTTGTTGTTCTTTAAAAAAAATTGAAATTCCTACAGGAAAAAGTTATTTTATATTGTGAGTCAAGAATTCTCTAGTCCTATGGTATGCTCTTAGATTCTTGGTAGTAGAAGTGGTTCAGTTAAGAGGTCAAGAGTCACATGAGAAGACAGGGTATAACACCAACATTATACATTCTGTCCTGGTCTGTTGAGCATAGTCGCATGGCTAGCACCTCTGTTGTGGTTTAAATGTGTCATGTGTTGGAAAATTAATCAACTAATTCATATGTGAATAGTATTTGAAGGAAAGGATTTGGAAAATAATTAGGATTAGAAAAGATCATGAGGTTAGGGCTTCTACAATGACACTGGTGACTTTATAAGAGGAATGAAGCCAAGTAATTATTCATTATACATTTCTTAGTCAAATACATTGTTATACCACTAGAAAATGGACTAGAACAACGTCACAGGATGACACTGTAAAACCAAGGACTCTATCAAATTCACTGTTAAACTTAGTAGGTATTCGATAATGAGTTTTTTCTTTCCTTTTAGTGAGTAAATGGATAAATGGGTTCACTGGAAATTCAGGCTCAAAGCAGGACCCAGGATGACAGACCTTGGATGGAAATACAAGAGTGATAGTACAGTTTATTCCCTGTCTGCTTTGCGTACCACCATGACACTGTAAGAGTTCTTTTTTTATTCTTTAATTACTACTCATATTTACATATCATTCCCCCCATTCCCTTGCCCTCCCATCCTCCCATGCTCCCCAGAAACCCCCAAGTCACTCCCCAAATCCTCCCCAGGGATAGTGAGGCCCTCCAAGGGGGAACTTCAAAGTCCATCATATCGTTTGGGGGAGGGCCTAGATCCTCCTTGCTGTATTTGGGCTCCCAAAGTCCATTTGTGCTCTAGAGTTAAAGACTGGCTCCACTGTTAGAGGTCCTATAGACTGTCTTGACCTCCTAGCTGACACCCACATTGAGAGGTCTTGGTTTGGTCCAATGCTGTTTCTCCAGCTTTATGACTAGGGTCTCCATGCTATCAGTAGGTCAGGTCAACTGTTTCTGTAGCACCGTCTTGGCTCCTTTGCACCTCCCTCTCCACAACTGGCTTCCAGCAGTATGGTTCAGTGCTTAGCTGTGGGTGCCTGTTTCTGCTTCAGTCAGCTGCTGGATGAAGGTTCTAGGAATGGTAACCAAGGTAGACATCATTCTCATTATAGGGGAAGGCCATCAATGGCATTCTCTCCACCACTGCCTGGATTCTTACTTGGGGTCTTGTAAATCCCTTAACATTTTCTCTGTGCCAGACCTCTCTCCAAACTTGTACTGTCTCTCTCTATCAAGTCATCTCCTTTCTTACCCTCCTCTATTCCTCCCCTGTCTCAGTCCTCTTGTTCTCCTCCCCCTCCCCTACTTCCATTCCCATCTACTTCCTCTCCCTCCCCCCAGGCTCCAACTTTGGTCAGGGGTTCTTGTCCAAATCCCCTTCTTCGAGGGATTATGCAATCTTCTCTTGGGGTCCTCCTTATTTCCTAGCTCCTCTGGCAGTGTGGATTGTAGACTGATAATCCTTTGCTCTGTGTCTTAAAATCATATATGAGTATATACCATGATTATCTTTTTGTGATTGGGTTACCTCACTCAGGATGGTTTCTTCTAGTTCCATCCATTTGCTTGAGAATTACAAGATTCCATTGTTTTTTCGGCTGAGTAGTACTCCATTGGGTAAATGTACCACTTTTTCTCTATCCATTCTTCAGTTGAGGGGCATCTAGGTTGCTTCCAGGTTCTGGCTATTACAAATAATGCTGCTATGAACATAGTTGAACATATGTCCTTATTGTATGAGTGTGCATTATTTGGTTGTATGCCCAAGAGAGGAGTTGCTGGATCTTGAGGTAGACTGATTCCCATTTTCCTAAGAAACTGCCATACTGATTTCCAAAGTGGTTGTACAAGTTTACACTCCCATCAGCAATGGAGGAGTGTTCCTCTTTCTCCACATCCTCTCCAGCATAGATTGTCATTGGTGTTATTGATTTTAGCCATTCTGAAGGAGTAAGATGGTATCTCAGAGTTGTTTTGATTTGCATTTCCCTGATGGCTAAGGATGTTGAGCACTTTCTCAAGCGTCTTTCAGCCATTTTGGATTCCTCTGTTGAAAATTCTCTATTTAGTTCTGCACTCCAACTTTTAATTGCATTGTTTGGTGTTTTGGAGACTAGCTTCTTGAGTTCATTTGTATATTTTGGTGATCAGCCCTCTGTCAGATGTGGGGTTGGTGAATATTTTCCCAGTCTGTGGGCTGGTGTTTTGTCTTGCTGACTGTGTCCTATGTCTTACAGAAATTTCTCAGTTTCAGGAGGTCTCATTTATTAATTGTCGATCTCAATGTTTGTGTTACTGGTGTTATGTTCAGAAAGCGGGATCCTGTACCATTTTGTTGGAGGGTACCACCTACCTTCTCTTCTAGGAAGTTCAGTGTGGCCTGATTTATGTTGAGGTCTTTCATCCATTTGGACTTAAGTTTTGTGCATGGCGATATATATGGATCTAACTTCAATCTTTTACATGTCAGAATTCAATTATGCCAACACATCTATTGAAGATACTTTCTTTTTTCCATTGTATAACTTTAGCTTCTTTGTCAAAAATCAGGTGTTGATATTTGTGTGGGTTAATATCAGCGTTTACAAATCGATTCCATTTGTCTATCTGTCTATTTTTGTGCCAATACCAAGCTGTTTTCAGGACTATAGCTCTATAATAGAGCTTGAAGTAAGGAATGGTGATGCCTCTGGAAGTTCTTTTATTGTACATGGTTGTTTCTGCTATCCTGGGTTTTTTGTTTTTCCATATTAATTTGAGTATTGGTCTTTCAAGGTCTGTGAAGGATTGTGTTGGGATTTTTATGGGAATTGCATTGAATCTGTAGATTGCTTTTGTCATGATTGCCATTTTTACTATGTTGATCCTACCTATCCAAGAACATGGGATATCTTTCCATTTTCTGGTATCTTCTTTAATTTCTTTCTTTAAAGACTCAAAGTTCTTACTATACAGGTCTTTCACATTTTTGGTTAGCTTTACCCCAAGATATTTTATGTTGTTTGTTACTATTGTAAAGGGTGATGTTTCTCTGACTTCTTTCTCAGTGCATTTATTATCTTATATAGTAGGGCTACTGATTTTTTTTAGTTAATCTTGTATCCTGCCACTTTGCTGAAGGTGTTTATCAGCTGTAGGTGTTCCCTGGTAGAGTTTTTCGAGTTACTTATGTAAGCTATCATATCATCTGCAAATAGTGAAAGTTTGAGTTCTTCCTTTCCAATTTGTATCCCCTTGATCTCCTTTTATGTTCTTATTGCTCTATCTAGAACTTCAAGTAAAATATTGAAGATATATGGAGAGAATGGGAAGCTTGTCTTTTCCTGATTTTAGGGAATCGTGTTGAGTTTCTCTTCATTTTGTTTGATTTTGGCTGTTGGTTTGCTGTATATGCTTTTATTATATTTAGGTTTGTTCCTGTTATTCCTGATGTCTCCATGACCTTTATCATGAAGGGATGTTGGATTTTGTCAAAGGCTTTTTCAGCATCTAGTGAGATGACCATGAGTTTTTCTTTTTCAGTTTGCTTATATGGTGGATTACATTGATGGATTTTCATGAGAATCCCTGGATTCATGGGATGAAACCAACTTGATCAGAGTGGATGCTTTCTCTGATGTGTTTTTTTATTAGATTAGCCAGTGTTTTGTTGAATATTTTTGCATCGATGTTCATGAGGGATATTGGTCTGTAATTTTCTTGTTTAGTTGTATCTTTGTGTGGCTTGGGCACCAAGGTAATTGTAGCCTCATAAAAAGAGCTTGGCAATGTTTCTTCTGCTGCTATTGTGTGGAACAATTTGAGGGGTACTGGCATTAGCTCTTCTTTGAATTTCTGGTAGAATTTTGCACTGAAACCATCTGGCCCTGGGCTTTTTCTTTTCTTTTTTTTTTTTTTTTTTGGTTGTTAGACTTTTGATGACTGCTTCTATTTCATTAGAAGTTATAGGTCTGTTTAAATTGCTTATATTTGATTTAATTTTGGTGAGTGATAACTATCCAGAATATTGTCCATTTCCTTTAGATTTTCAAATTTTGTGGAGTACAGGTTTTCAAAATATGACCTGATTATTCTCTGGATTTCCTCAGTGTTCGTTTTTATGTTCCCCTTTTTATTTCTGATTTTGTTAATTAGCTCTCTCTCTCTCTCTCTCTCTCTCTGTCTGTCTTTTGGTTAGTTTGGATAAAGGTTTGTCTATCTTGTTGATTTTCTCGAAGAAACAACTCTTCATTTCATTGACTCTTTGTAATGTTTTCCTAGTTTCTACTTTATTAATTTCAGCCCCTAGTTTGATTATTTCCTGGTGTCTACTCCTTTGTGGTTTGAGTTTGTTTCTTGTTGTTATAAAGCTTTCAGTTTTTCTGTAAATTCTCTAGTGTGACTATTCTCCAGTTTCTTCATGTGAGCACTTAGTGTTATGAACTTTCCTCTTAGCACTGCTTTCAAAGTGTCCCATAGGTTTGAGTATGTTTTGTCTTCATTCTCATTAGATTCTAGGAAGTCTTTAATTTCTTTTTTATTTCTTCCTTGACCCAGGAATGTTACAATTGCGCATTATTCAATTTCCATGAGTTTGTACAGTTTCTGCAATTTGTGTTGTTGTTGAATTCTAAGTTTAAAGCATGATGGCCTGATAAGATAAAGGGCGATATTCCATTTTTTTTGTATCTGTTGAGGTTTACTATGTTGCCAAGTATGTGTTCAATTTTAGAGAAGGTTCCATGTGGCACTGAGAAGGATGTATATTCTTTTGTGTTTGGATGGAATGTTCTATAGATGCCTGTTGATCCCAATTGGGTCATAACTTCTGTTAGTTCTTTTGTTTCTTCATTAAGTTTCTGTCTGGTGGTCCTATCTTGTGGTAAGAATGGGGTGTTAAAGTCTCCTACTATAAGTGTGTGAGGTTTTCTGTGGGATTTGAGCTTTAGTAATGTTTATTTTAGAAATGTGGGTGCCTTGGTTTTTGGGGCATAGATGTTCAGGATTGAGACTTCATCTTGAAGGACTTTTCCTGTCATGAGTATGAAGTGCCTTTCTTCATCTCTTTTGATTGCTGTTAGTTTGAACTCTAATTTATTAGATATTAGGATTCCTACACCAGCTTGTTTCTTGGGTCCATTTGATTGGAAAATCTTATCCCAACCCTTTACTCTGAGTTACCATCTGTCTTCGAAGTTGAGATGTGTTTTTTGTATGCAGCGGAAAGATGGATTCTGTCTTGGTATCCATTCTGTTAGCCTGGATCTTTTTTATAGGCAAGTTAAGACCATTGACATTGAGGGATATTAATGTCCATTGATTGTTGATTCTTGTTTGTTTTGGATTTGTTGGTGGTTGTGTTATTATGTGTGGATTCTCCCCTTTTTTATTTTAGTGTTTGGTAAAGTGGGATTATCTATTGCCTATGGTTTTATGAGTGTAGTTATCTTTGTTGGGTTGGAGTTTTCCTTGTAGTAATTTCTGTAGGGCTGGATTTGTGGATATGTATTGCTTAAATCTGGTTTTGTCATGGAATATCTTGTTTTCTCCATCTATAGTGATTGAAAGTTTTGCTGGGTACAATTGTCTGGGCTGGCATCCTTGTTCCCTTAATGTTTGTAGAACTTCTATCCAGGATCTTCTGGCTTTCAAAGTTTCCATTGAGAAGTCAGGGGTGCAATTCTGATAGGTCTGCCTTTATATGTTACTTGGCCTTTTTCCTTTGCTGCTCTTAATATTTTATCTTTATTCTGTAAGTTTGTTGTTTTGATTATTATGTGGCAAGGGGAGTTCTTTTTGTGGTCCAGTCTATTTGGTATTCTGCAAGCTTCTTGTACTTTCATAGGCATAGCCTTCTTTAAGATGGGGGAGTTTTCTTCTATGATTTTGTTGAATATGTTTTCTGTACCCTTGAGCTGTATTTCTTCACCTTCCTCTATACCTATTATTCTTAGGCTTGTTCTTTTCACGGTGTCCCATTTTTCCTGGATATCTTGTGTTAGGGACTTGTTGGACTTGATATTTTCTTTGGTCAGTGACTGTATATCCTCTAGCGAGTCTTCAACAACTGAGATTCTCTCTTCCATCTCTTGGACTCTATTGGTTATACTTACATCAGTGGTTCCTGATCGTTTACCCAGCTTTTCTATTGCCACCAACCCCTCATTCTGTGTTTTCTTTATTGTTTCTAGTTCTGCTTTCAAACCATGAACTGTTTGGATTGTTTCCTTCACTTGTTTGGTTGTTTTTTCTTGGCTTTCTTTAGATTCTTTAAGAGATTTGTTTGTTTCTTGAATTTTTTTCATTTATCTTTTCCTCCATTTCATGTAATTTTTTGCTTATTTTTCTTCTATTTATTTAAGGGATTTTCTTGTTTCTGCTTTAATGGTCTCTATCTTCTTCATAAGATAATTTTTAAGGTCCATTGTAATGATAAGTCTTACTGCCAAAGCTGCCCAAGCCCTGCATCCATGTGGGCTCTTTCTGCCAGCTGCCCAATTTCCTCCTGCTGCTTTAGGGCCCCAAATAACACAGAGTCTTATATTAGTTTATAATGCTGCTGGCCAATTGACTAGGATTTCTTATATGCTAGCTTAGTCTTAATTATCAACCATAATCATAAGACTTATCTTATGGAAGATGCCTTCTGCTGCCATCCTCTTCCTGGGATCACATGGCAGCTCCTTAGAGAAGAGAGCAGGAGGAAGAGCAAGAGAAACAGAGAACGACTTCCTGTTTGTCCCTGCTTATATGAGTCTGCCTGCTATGTCACTTCCTGCCTGTATCACAAGACTTCTTTTTACTACATTTCCAAGAATTCTCTTTGACTCCTAGTCCTGCCTAACTGGCTGCCTCATTGGCCAAAAGTACTTTATTCAACAACCAGTAAGATAAACAAACACAGAAGGACATTACCCATCAGTCCATCTCTTCTTCATCCTCTGGGTAGGGCTTTTCAGTTCTTGTTGGTGTGGAGTCCTTAGATTCTGGTGGTGTCATATTAGTCTTTATGTTGTTGGATGTGTTCTTATTCTGTCATCTTCTCATCCCTTCTTCCAGAAGGTGCAGGTGGTGTCTCTCCCTCTTTTCTAGTCTCCTCAAGCAAAGGGTGGAGGGCAGAGGGGGGATGAAGTGTGAGGTGTATCCAGACTCAGGGTGGGCCTTCCTGTCTGTGCAGATCCACTCTTTTCGAGGGGCAGGCTCAGGCAGCAGGCAGAGGGCAGAGGGCAGGGCTAAGGGGGGACAAGGATGGCATGTGGCCACACTCAGGGTGGGCCTTCCTGTCTGGGCAGGTCCACTCCTGTTGAGGGGCAGGCTCAGGAAGAAGGAGGGGATGATGGGGGAAGTTGGGGGCAGAGCAGTGCCCAGACTCACCTCAGGCAGTAGGCTTAGAGAGGTTCTAGGAACAGATGTTAGGGGTGCTATGTAGTTGAACCTTGAGATATGAATTCTACCTGTGGTCTTAGAATCTAGATGAAAAATAATCATCCTTATTTCCCCAGAAAACCAAGGAGTACAATAAAAGAGTGCAGTGTGCTTGGCAAACAAGGAAGAATCAAGAAGAGGACTGTGTGGGCATCTATAAAGGCTCTTCTGCATTCATCTGGGGTGTCATGCTAAACCCTGAGTCTCTGAGCCAAGAGACCAGCAGGCATTTACAGCTGTAGGCAAGCAGGGGAGGGTAACCCTTGGCTAGAGACAGTAGCTGCAGAAAATGGAGCAGTTAGAGAGGCCAAGGCAGAAGTCAGACCTCTGAATACCATCTGCCATTCTGGATGATTGTGGACTTGTCTTTGAGCTTGTTTTCCTACTGTGTCCCCTCTTCACCTGGTTAAAGTACCCACTAGACAATGTAGAAAAATTAAAATTCATATATCATCTTTAAACTTGTTGTACAAAAATCCCCTGTATGCCTTCCTGTGTGTGAAGTGTGAGATCCAAGAATAAGTAAAATAATATAGTCTACAGTGGACAAGAGACTTCTAGTTCACTGAGTTTGCCTCAAAGTGACCATGATCTTCAGGTAAACTTTCAGAAAAGGTCTAAAACAGAAGGAAGGAATTGGGAAGTCTTTGCAATACCAGTGAGGCTTGAGCTGCACCTCAAAAAAAGGGAAAGGTGGTAAGCACATTGATAAGACCATCACAGGCAAGGGGGAAACCATAGATACTCGGGGACAGAGGACGGCCAGATATTCTGGGGATGAATGCATCTAGGCAACGATACAGTTTTGTGAGTGGGTAAGGGTGACTGTAACGCTAGTTACCTCCGACTACAAAGTGCTTAGCATCACCTGAGAAACCTAGGCCAACAGCATCTCATTGGTACCGGGGGAGGGGTCACAAATGCTGTGGACAAGGGTCTCTTAACTGTTTTTGGAAAAGTGTTTTATCAGATTTAAAATACAGATCATTTAATTTAGTTGTTCTTAATATAGGGGTCTCATTATTTTCTGGGTTGGCCTTGAACTTTCTTTTTTAAACAACATTTTATCAATTATTTGGGACCTTTATACATTGTATTTTGATCATAGCTACCCCATATTCTTACCCCCTCTTTCTAGATCTACCCTCTTGCAATTCAATATCCCCCTTTTTTTAATTCGTTCAAATTAGGAACAAGCTTGTTTCACATGCCAATCCCTTCTCCCTCTCCCTCTCCCTCTCCCTCCCCTCACCCTCACCCTCATTCCTCCTACCCAACCCGACCTACCCCCCACCCCATCCACCCTCCACTCCCCAGGCAGGGTAGGGACCTCAACTGGGGCTCCTCAAGGTCCACCACATCATCCTGGGCTGGGCCTAAGCCCTTCCCCATGTGTCCAGGGCAAGAGTGCATCCCTTCACTTGGGATGGGCTCTCAAAGTATCTTCTTACACCAGGGAAAAATACTAATCCACTACCAGTGGCTCCCTGGAGTGCAGAGGCCTCCTCATTGACATCCATGTTCAGGGATCTGGATCAGTCCTGTACTGGCCTCCCAGACAGCATCTGGGGTCGATGTGTTCCCCCTTGTTCAGGCCAGCTGTTTCTGTGGGTCTCTCCAACCTGGTAATGACCCCTTCGATCTTCATTCCTCCCTCTCTGCAACTAAGTTCCAGAGTTCAATTCAGTGTGTGTCTGTGGATGTCTGCCTCTGCTTCCATCAGCCACTGGATGAGGGCTCTATGCTGGCATAAAAAGTTCAGTTCGTGTCATCCTTGTAGATCTCTGGAAATCTCCCTAGTGCCAGATCTCTCCTCGGACCTATAATGGCTCCCTCTAACATGGTATCTCTCATCCTGCTCTCCTCAATTCTTCCCACAACTCAATATTTCTGCTCCTCCATTTTCTCCTCTCCTCTCCTCTCCTCTTCTCCTGCTCTCATTCTGGCAGCTCTCCCTTCCCTACCTTCATGCTCACAATTAGCTCAGTCATTCCTGCCCCTTCCCATTCCTGGGGTCCATGCATTTATCCCCTAGAGTACTTCATGTTTCCTAATTTCTTTGGTGAAGAGGATTATAGGGTGGTAATCCTTTGGTCTATGTCTAAAATTCATATATGAGTGAGTACATATCATGTTTGTCTTTTTGTGACTGGGTTACCTCACTCAGGATGGTTTCTTCTCGGTCCATCCATTTATCTGTGAATTTCAAGATTCCATTGCTTTTTTCTGCTGATTAGTATTCCATTGTATAAATGTACCACATTTTCTCTATCCATTCTTCAGTTGAGGGACATCTAGGTTGCTTCCAGGTTCTGGCTATTACAAACAATACTGTTATGAACATGGTTGAACATGTGTCCTTGTTGTATGAACGTGCATTATTTGGGTATATACTTAAGAGAGGAATTGCTGGATCTTGAGGTAGACTGATTCCCATTTTTTCTGAGCAACTGCCATATTGATTTCCAGAGTGGTCTTACAAGTTCGCACTCCCACCAGCAATGGAGGAGTGTTCCTTTTTCTCCACATCCTCTCTAGCATAGACTGTCATTGGTATTTTTGATTTTAGCCACTCTGACAGTTGTGAGGTGGTATCTCAGAGTTGTTTTGAGTTGCATTTCTCTGATGGCCAAGGATTTTGAGCACTTTCTAAAGTGTCTTTCAGCCATTTCAGATTCCTCTATTGAGAATTCTCTATTTAGTTCTGGACCCCACTTTTTAATTTCATTGTTTGGTGTTTTGGTGGCTAGCTTCTTGAGCTCCTTATATATTTTGGAAATCAGCCTTCTGTCAAATTTGGGGTTGGTGAAGATCTTTTCCCAGTCTGTGGGCTGTCGTTTTGTTTTACTGACTGTGTCCTTTGCCTTACAGAAGCTTCTCAGTTTCAGGAGGTCCCATTTATTAATTGAAGATCTCAATGTCTGTGCTACTTGTGTTATGTTCAGGAAGTGGTCTCCTGTGTCTATTCATTCATGGGTATCTCCTACTTTCTTTTCTAGAAGATTCAGTGTGGCTGGATTTATGGCGAGGTTTTTGATCCATTTGCACTTTAGATTTGTGCATGGTGACAGGTATGGATCTATCTGCAAACTTTGCCATGTCCGAATCAAGTTGTGCCAGCACCATTTGTTGAAGATGCTATCTTTTTTCCATTGTATAGATTTAGCAACTTTGTCAAAAATAAGGTGTTCTCGGGTGTGTGGGTTAATATCATGGTTTTCAATTTGATTCCCTTGGTCTATCTGTCTATTTTTGTGCCAATACCAAGCTATTTTCAGAACTATGGCTCTATATTAGAGCTTGAAGTCAGGGATGGTGATGCCACCAGACGATCCTTTATTGTACAGAGTTGTTTTGGCTAACCTGGGTCTTTTGTTTTTCCATATAAAGTTGAGTGTTGTTCTTTCAAGGTCTGTGAAGAACTGTGTTGGGATTTTGATGGGGATTGCATTGACTTTTTAGGTTACTTTTTGCAAGACTGCCATTTTTACTATGTTGATTCTACCTTTCCAAGAGCATGGGAGATCTTTCCATTTTCTGGTATCTTCTTTAATTTCTTTCTTTAAGGACTCAAAGTTCTTACTGTACAGGTCTTTCACTTTTTTGGTTAGTGTTACCCCAAGATATTTTATGTTGCTTGTGGATATTGTGAAGGGTGATGTTTCTCTGACTTCTTTCTCATTGCATTTATCATCTGTACAAAGTAGGGCTACAGATTTTTAGAATTAATTTTGTATCCTGCTACTTTGCTGAAGGTGTTTATCAGCTGTAGGAGTTCCCTGGTAGAGTTTTTCGGGTCACTTATGTAGACTTTCATATCATCTGCAAACAGTGAAAGTTTGACTTCTTCCTTTCCAATTTGTATCCCTTTGATCTCCTTTTGTTGTCTTATTGCTCTAGCTAGAACTTCAAGGACAATATTGAAGAGATATGGAGAGAGTGGCCAGCCTTGTCTTGTTCCTGATTTTAGAGGAATCGATTTGAGTTTCTCTCCATTTATTTTGATGTTGGCTGTTGGTTTGGTGTATATTGCTTTTATCATGTTTAGATATGTTCCTGTTATTCCTGTTCTCTCCAAGATCTTTATCATGAAGGGGTATTGGACTTTGTCAAAGGATTTTTCAGCATCTAATGAGAAGATCATGTGATTTTCCTTTTTCAGTTTGTTAATATGGTGGATTACATTAATGGATTTTCGTATGTTGAACCATCCTTGCATCCCTGGGATGAAGCCTACTTGATCATAGTGGATGATTTTTCTGATGTGTTCTTGGATTTGATTCGCCAATATTTTGTTGAGTATTATTGCACATATGTTTATGAGGGATATTGGTCTGTAATTCTCTTTTTTAGATGTATCTTTGTGTGGCTTGGGTGTCAAAGTAATTGTAGCTTCGTAAAAAGAGTTTGGCAATATCCCTTCTGCTCCTATCGTGTGGATCAACTTGTGCAGTACTGGTTTTTTAGCTCTTGTTGGAATTTCTGGTAGTATTCTGCAGTGATGCCATCTGGCCCTGGGCTTTTTTTGGTTGGAAGGCTTTTAATGACTGCTTCTATTTCATTGGGGATTATAGGTCGATTTAAACTGCTTATCTGTTCTTGGTTTAATTTTGATAAGTGATATCTATCCAGGAAACTGTCCATTTCCTTTAGATTTTCAAATTTTATGGAGTACATGCTTTCAAAGTATGACCTGATGATTCTCTGGATTTCCTCAATGCCCGTTGTTATATCCTCCTTTTCGATTCTGATTTTGTTAATTAGCATGCTCTCTTGATGCCTTTTGGTTAGTTTGGATAAAGGTTGGTCTATCTTGTTGATCTTCTCAAAGAACCAACTCTTTGTTTCATTGAGTCTTTGTAATGTTTTTCTAGTTTCTACTTTATTGATTTCAGCCCTCAGTTTGATTATTTCCTGGCGTCTGCTCCTCCATGGTGAGTTTGCTTCTTTTTGCTCTAAATCTTTCAATTTTTCTGTCAATTTTGTCATGTGACTATTCTCCAGTTTCTTCATATGAGCACTTAGTGCCATGAACTTTCCTCTTATCACTTCTTTCAAAGTGTCCCATAAGTTTGGGTATGTTGTGTCTACATTCTCATTAAATTCTAGGAAGTCTTTAATTTCATTTTTTATTTCTTCCTCAACCCAGGAATGGTGTAATTGGGTGTTATTCAATTTCCATGAGTTTGTAGGTTTTCTGCAATTTGTATTGCTGTTGAATTCTAGCTGTAAATCATGGTGATTTGATAAGATAAAGGGGGTTATTTCAATTCTTTTGTAACCTTGGAGGTTTGCTTTGTTGCCAACTATGTGGTCAATTTTAGAGAAGTTACCATGTGGCGCTGAGAAGAAGGTATATTCTTTTGTGTTTGGATGGAATGTTCTATAGATATCTGTTAAACCCAGTTGTGTCTTAACTTCTGTTAGATCCTTTGTTTTTTTTTTGTTAAGTTACTGTCTGGTGGTCCTGTCTAGTGGTGAAAGTGGCATGTTCTACTATAAGTGTGTGTAGTTTTATGTGTGGTTTGAGCTTTAGTAATGCTTCTTTTACAAATGTGGGTGCCTTCATATTTGGGGCATAGATATTCAGGATTGAGACTTCATCTTGAAGAGTCCTTGATGAGTGCGAAATGTCCTTCTTCGTCTCTTTTGATTGACTTTAGTTTGAAATCTAATTTGTTAGATATTAGGATTGCTATACCAGGTTGTTTCTTGGGCCCATTTGATTGGAAAATCTTTTCCCAACCCTTTACTCTGAGGTAACACCTGTCTTTGAAATTGAGGTATGTTTCTTGTAAACAGCAGAAGGATAGATTCTATCTTTGTATTCATTCTGTTAGCATGCATCTTTTTATGGGCAGGTTAAGACCATTGACATTGAGGGATATTAATGTCCATTGATTGTTGGTTCTTGTTTGTTTTGGATTTATTGTTGCTGGTGTCATTGTGTGTGGATTTTGCCCTCCTGTTTCTTTTCGTGTTTGGTAGAATTGGATTATCTATTGCCTATATTTTTGTGAGTGTAGTTATCTTTGTTGTGTTGGAGTTTTCCTTGTAGTAATTTCTGTAGTGCTGGATTTGTGGATATGTATTAAGTCTGGTTTTGTCATGGAATATCTTGTTTTCTCCATCTATAGTGATTGAAAGTTTTGCTGGGTACAGTAGTCTGGGTTGGCATCCATGCTCCCTTAGTGTTTGTAGGATATCTATCCAGGACCTTCTGGCTTTCAAAGATTCCATTGAGAAGTCTGGTGTGATTCTGATAGGTCTGCCTTTATATGTTACTTGGCCTTTTTCCTTTTGCTGCTCTTAATATTTTCTCTTTATACTGAAGGTTTGGTGTTTTAATTATTATGTGTCGAGGGGACTTCTTTTTGTGGTCCAGTCTGTTTGGTGTTCTGTAAGCTTCTTGTGCTTTCATAGGCATATCCTTCTGTAGGTTGAGAAATTTTTCTTCTATGATTTTGTTGAATATGTTTTCTGTATCTTTGAGCTGTATTTTTCACCCTTTTCTATACCTATTTTTCTTAGGTTTGGCCTTTTCACGGTGTCCCATATTTCCTGGATATTTTGTGTTAAGGATTTGTTGGATTTGAGATTTTCTTTGGTCAATGACTGTATATCCTCTAGCGAGTCTTCAACAACTGAGATTCTCTCTTCCATCTCTTGTATTCTATTGGTTATACTCATATCTTTAGTTCCTGATCGTTTATCCAGCCTTTCTATTTCCAGCATCACCTCATTCTGTGTTTTCTTTATTGTTTCTATTTCAGCTTTCATGCCTTGAACTGTTTTGAGTGCTTCCTTCACTTGTTCGGTTGTTTTTTCTTGGTTTTCTTTAGATTCTTTGAGAGATTTGTTAACTTCTTGAATTCTTTGGTTTGTATTTTCCTCTGTCTCATGTAAATTTTTGCTTGTTTTTTCTTCTATTTCTTTAAGGGATTTTCTTGTTTCCTCTTTAAAGGACTCTAAAATATCCCCTTTTTGATTTTTTTTTTTTTTGCTAATACACTGAAACTAATTTCTGTTGCTCATATATTCATCATGGGTATGGGGGTATCCACTGAAACATGGTTGACTATAACCTTAAAGAAAACTAACTGTCCCCTCCCAGGAAGCCACTAACTAACCATAGTGCCTCAGTTAGGGATGCGGATCATGCTACAATGTTGATTGGCTTGATCTTGTGCAAGTCCGGTGCCAATAACCACAGCTGCTGGGAGTTCAGTCATTTGTTGCTGAGTACTCTGTAGACACTTATTCTCTGTACTTCGGTTCTTTTTTCCTTTTTTTATTTAGAAACAATCATTTTATATATCAATCCCCCCAGCCCACTCTCCCTCCTATCTTCCCCTGCCCCCTACCAACCACCTCAACCCACCTCCCACCTGCTCCCCAAGGACAGTGAGGCCTTCCATGGGGGAACCATCAAAGTCTTTCACATCATTTTGGGGAGGGCCTAGGCCCTCCTTCCTGTATCTGGGCTGCAATAGTATCCCTCCATAGGAAATGGGCTCCCAAAGTCCATTTGTGCCCTAGGGTTAAAGACTGGCTCCTCTGTTAGAGGTGCCATAGATTGCCCTGCCCCCTACCTGGCACCTACATTCAGAGTGCTTGTTTTGGTCCAATGTTGGTTCCCCAGATTTACATCTAGGGTCTTTGTGCTCTCACTGGGTCAGGTCAGCTGGTTCTGTAGGAATTTCTGTGTTAATCACCTTCCACAAAGAAACTTCTCTGAGGAGGACCATGTGCTATAATAATCTATAGGTTGAGAAAGATGAATTTAGAAAAAAGTTTGATACTATTTCCATTTAGAAAAATTTAATAGTAGTAAGTTTCCCCCTTGAATCCTCTAAGGTCCCCAGGCCTTCAACTTTCAATCCTTCTGGATTGAAAAAAAAAAAAACTAGAAGAACCTTAAGAAGGGATTAGCCTGGATTTTTCTAGGTGGGCCCTAATCTAATGATATGTGATCTTAAAAAACAAAAACAAAACAGACATATAAAGAAAAGAAGCTATGGAGAAGGCCATGTAAAGATAAAAGCAAGGATTGGTGTGACATAGTCACAAAGTAACAAAGCCAGGAACTGCCAGAAAGCTAAAGGATACAAGGAGATATTTTCCCTGAGAGCCTTAGAAGGGAACATGGAGTGCTCAACCTTGACTGCAACACAGTGATAATGAAGGGCACTGAAGCTTTCTAGTCTACCTTCCCCAGTCAGCCATGTACCCCATAAGTCAGCAGCCATATCATTTTTAGTCACCATTGTAGCCCCAGTATCAATCACAAGTCCTGGAACCTATTGGGGTCTTGATGAATATTCACTGAAAGAATGAATGGTGACATTTCCGGGGTTGGTGGCTGAATCCTCGTGTACAATGAGTACCATCTTTGGATGTATAGATAGGCTCTAGGAGCTAGTACATTTTAAATACAAGGTTCATAAGAGAGGTGCTGAACTCAAACAAGCTGTCTATTTGTGTTCTTTATTGAAGAAATAATGTAATGTTTCATGCAGTTACTTAAAATCTGGAAAATGTTTTGTATTGGAGTGGAAGAGGTAATTGGGCAATGAAGAAGTTAGGCCCAGTTCTGAGATTCTTCCTTTCTGTCACATCCTGTTTGTAAGTCAAATGGGAAAACAATAGGCTTTCATGTCCCCCACAGTTTCTAATCCATCAGGACACCTGTCAGTCCTGAGCAGGACATCTTAGAAAGGTAAAGTGGTTCACACACTGCCAGTGGCAAGCAGCCATCTCACAGATACCCAACTACATGGATCTGAGAAGATTCTAGTCTGCCAGAAACATCCAAGAGGGCTCTGCTCATCCTTTTTCCCTGGTGACAAGGAAAGTTCCTAATTCCCTAAGTAGAATAAATAATCTAGGGTAATGTACTCTTTCCTAGGAGCTCCTCCCTCCCAACCTATTCAGGGGTCCAGAGGCATCTTTGTCTTGAGTTAATAGTTTGTAAATGCTCACTTTTTGACTGTTTGTGCCAGTTCCAGGAACGGATTAATGACAGGTTTTGGAGGGCTGCTGGTGCACTTGACAGTTCCAGACCAAAGGAATAACATGCAGGCTGTAGAGGAATGGCTTGGATAGCTTACCTTAAATCACCTGTCAAGAGAACTTTCTGTCTTTACTCATCAGCGATAGTAAAGATAGTATTCTTCATTTCTTGAGGTTTCATCCTGAGCTAATGTGTAGTGCATGGGGACTGACAGAGTTGAACTTAAGAGGGAAGGGGTTGCTTGTGAGGTTACCAAATTGAGATGTTTTGCCAAGCCCTTTGTCTAGATGGCCCTAGACAGGAAGGAGGCTGAATTGACTCCACTGTTGCATCCTGGCCTTGAGGGTGCTGAGCCCTGGGGAGATTTTCTCTGGATCACAAAAGAATGTAGGGTCAGGGGCTCTAAGAATGCCTTCTGGCTTCTTTACATACCTGCAGAGAAGCTATGGACAATCTCCTTCCTAGCCAGTGACAACCAGAGTACTGTAAAGAAAGGCAACAGCACAGCGCTAGGAGTGCAGCAGATGAGGGATGGAGGCTGGAGGAAGCATCGCCAATAGGAAAGTGAGACTGAGGCCATGCAGGCACTGTGATCTCCAGTGCTTGCTCACAGAGCACTGTCTCAAGAAGCCCTTTCAGATAAAGACTGAGAAGTGGAGGGCAAAGGAGTAAGGTTGGCCCCTGTTGGCAGTGTATCAACTAAAGCTCTTTCTGGGAATAGTATCATTTTCTGAGGGCTTGGGGGGCCCACATGTCTTTAACATCCTCCTAGTTGTTAGAATCTCATTAATTTTCTTGTCATGTACATATATTTGCTGATGTTTCTGGAAAACAAATAAAGAAATAGCTTCTAATAGATGTATTTATATTCAGTTTATCTTAGGAGCATGGAAGTTTTAAACAGAAACAGTCCGCATTACATGGATTAATTAGATGTTTTAAGCTAAGGGGGAAAAAGAAAACCAAAAAAACCAAAACCAAGAAAATAAGTTGCAGAACACTGGTATAAAACTCAACAGGCTTTGATTTTCTGAGATAAAGCTATTAAAAAATAATTAAGACTCAGCTACAAATTGATTCTGTGCGTATATCAGGCTTATAAAAGGCATGTGTTTGTTTTTACATTATGATGTACATAAATTTAGCCCAAACTATGAGCTTGTGCTGTGAATTGAGATAAACCTGAACTCTAATCTGGTGCCAGACGGAGTAGACTATGGCGATGGTAATCCTTTAGAGACTGTAAATGCATGGCAAAGGGGACCATGAGGGTCCTCAGACACCAGAGGAAAATGCTCTCTACAGGACCCAAAAGGCTTTATTCCATTTGCAATGCAAAACCATTTATTAGGAGATCTTCCAGAGCTGGATTGTTTTTCTCCAGTTCAACTACAAGATGCCTGCAAGCTACTCCTGCTCCAGAACTCAGTTGTGTCTACATGTGTCCTTAAACTTTAGCATTCTAGCAGAAAGCTACAGAGACAAGAGTTCATGCTCCTGAAACTACAACCAGGCCAGGAGAGATTGCTAAAGTGCTTATTGATAAGTGTTCCCAAACATTTCCATCACAGACTAAATATAAGGACATATTAAGTGCAAACAGTGGGAATGTCTTAACATTAGGAATCTTCTCCTTCTGGAAAGGTACCTTTTTGTTCCTGTGGACTGTTTTCAGGTGACAGTGGCAGTATTAGTACAGCTGGCAGCTGGAATAGTTTTTTTTCCTCAAAGATGTTATTGAATTTGGGGGTCACACCCTATGTTCCAAGCCGCATACAGCCTCCCATCCCCAAAAGTCAATTAAAAGAATCAAATTAACAGTAGAAAGCAGAAGACAGATATATTCAATGTGGCCACATTAGGAAGAAGGGACAAAGAAATCCAGTGAACCAAGTTTATCTTCAACATCCTGAAGTGAGATTAAACTTTAGAGGGACATGCACATCTAAGCAGTGTAGTTCCGCCCACCATTGGCTCATTCTTGTCTGGGATTCAGTCTCATTCTGTAAGGTGGTCGGTCTGGCAAGTTGTTACAACTGCGTGAAATCTCTTTTAGAGACCTTCTAGCTGAGGTCTTTTCCTTTTCCTTCCAGGAGACTCCTGGAGAAATCCTCTATTTCTTTGGGCTTCACTGTTTCAAGAGACACAAGTGTCTCTTTAGAACATCTTTATTTCTGTTAGTTCCCTTTCATTTGCAGGTTCCTCTGATTCATTCCAGATACTAGGTCCTTAACTCCTAGAGGGCAGGGGAAGGGAAGGAGAAGGGAGGAAGAGTGAGGAAATATGCAATTGCTATGGAAAAGGTGGTCTATACTTGCCCAGAAGTGAGGTCCCACCCAAGATGAGGAAAGCTGGAGCACAGCTCATTCCTTGAGCTCTGTCTTCCTGTGTAGGGGAAGGAGACATGTTGCTGGCTCTTACTACAGCCTGAGCACTTCCTGTTTTGAGTCCTGCACTTAACACAATGTTTGGGGATGAAGAAAGATATCACATTTTCCCGGGTGTGAAACCCTTTTGTGATTTGCTAAGCACCTCTCTCATGACATGTCCTACCCTTTGCTAATGTGGAATCTCACAAGATCAGTCCCAATAGCCATCAGAGCACACCATGTGAGACCTTGCAAACTGAGAGTGTGTGCATGATGACGCCACACTTTCCTGGCAGCCAAGCTCAGAGCATCTCAGCCTGAGGGATGGGGGAGGCTCCTGCTCATGGCACTCCTGGCAAGATCTGTAACTACTGATTAGTTCTTACTTTCCCAGCTGGAAATACACCAACTCTTTTTATCCAAAGATTCACGACTCTCCCTGGAGGGTTAAAACATAAATAGCAGTTTCTAACCACACTAATAAATAGATGAAGCTAAGCAAACAATTTATCAGCTGTCCTCACAGCCCCTCAGTGTGCCCGTCTGCCTGCCTGCCTCACTAATGTGCCCACCACTTTCCCTGGGCACGCTCTTATTCTGCAAAGGCTGGGAGAGAGGCTGGCCAAGTGGGTCTAAAAATAAAATGAACAAGAGGCAGAGAACAAGCTGCTACCACCCAAGCAGAGGATGTTGTCTGCCCAGAAACAAAGCCAAAGTGCCAGGAGCTTAGATGGAGTTGTCTGTGAGGGGCTTTGGCTTCCCTCAGCCCCCCAAGGCTGGACCAGATTGCTATTTCCTTGGTGTGGGGAGTATGAGTGTCCTTTATTATTTGAATCATGTGGTAGCATTATATTTCTGAAGCTGAAGTGTAGTGGTTGCTTAGGGTTCCAAGGTGGGGCCTGCCCCTCTTAGTCTCTGAATGACTATGTCTTTCCCTCCCCAGGCAGCAGTCAGAGCTTACTTAATCTCTCCCATGGCATCCTAGAACACTTTGAGCCACAAGCTGATGTATTCCCAAGAACCTAGGAGGACAAGACAAGACCTCTCAGGTCAGGCATGCCCTAAACCCAAGCTGCTGATAGGTGGGATAACCCCAACCACAGGGGCCGGGGATATGCCTAAGGACACATGCAAGGCAGGGCAAACCAGAGATTCTGCAATCTGGCTAGGCCTCTTGGCAGAGCTGTCCAAGATGCCAGTGAGCCATGGAGGATCCAGCAGCTTTCCCAAGATCCTCAGAAGTAGCATGCTCAGTGCCAAGCCTGGTAGAGATTTCCTCCAGGTGACTGTGTAGGCTTGCACTGGATATCTCAGAATCCTTCTACAAAGTTCACCTGGTGAAGATGGTGTCTGTCTAGTGCATGGTTCCCAAGGGTACAGGATGCATCTCAGAAGCAACTGCCCTCGTCCCAGGCTAGCTTAGATAGAAGCTGCCAGAACTTTCCCAGTGGGTGCCCAAGAGCCATGGCAAGCCATTCGTTCCCTGGAGACTCTCAGAAGACTCAAGAATGGAGATTTTATCTGAGTCATCCCAAGGAGGGCACTTCTAGTTGGAAATAGGCCTGTGACTCTCTCAGCCACTGGCAATGCCGAGCCACCATGCAACGGAGCAGGTGAGAGATGGATCACTGGGCACAGGCAGGCTTCTGGCCCGGCTCAGATACACACAGGGATTTTGATGGAATGCAGCGTGGCTCTCATGGAGAGCCTAGCCCTGTAACAGCATTAAACTAGCTGTGTCCCCAGCATTGCAGGACCTCCTGCAGAGGCAGTATGCACTTTAGCAACTTCTTCAGAGTTCCCTAGGTTGCCGGTGACTGTTTATAGAGGCCTGGGCAGGAGTTACAGCTCAGGCCAAGGGACAGATAGCAGTAAGGTAAGGTCAGAGGGCATGCTTTGGAGAAGATGCTCAGGTGACCAACATGGAGCTGGCTGAAGAAGACTGGTCCAGCAGGGGCTACTGGGCTCCAAGAACGGTGGGAAGCTAAGGGCTCCCACAAGGCCATAGCCATAGAAGTTCTCATCACATATCTCCTGAAATTCCACGAAACCCAAACAACTTTCTGTGTGGTCCTGGTGGCCATGGTGCTGAGTGAGAGAACTGGGGTTGAGTCTGGGGATGGGCCTGCCGTTGCCTGGAGCTCTTGTTGCTGCTTCTTCATCATTGCCAGACTGATATCTAGCAGCTTACTGGACATGGTACTTTCAGATATTCTTAAAAGCTCTCCAAACAACTGGCCAAACCTGAACTTCTCTGGCCCTCACCCACAAGACCATGGAGATAATATCAGCCTAAAGGGTGTTCCCCACTATTCATCATTTCTTCCCCCAGGCCCAGGTGTATCTGTTTTTCCAACTCTTTTGTTTTGTTTTGTTTTTTGAGACAGGGTTTCTCTGTGTAGCTTTGGAGCCTATCCTGGCACTCGCTCTGGAGACCAGGCTGGCCTGGAACTCATAGAGATCCCTGCCTCTGCCTCCTGAGTGCTGGGATTAAAGGCGTTTGCACCACCAACGGCCGGCAGTTTTTCCTTGCCCTATCCTCCAGGGTGACTCATGGGTCCATCCTCTACCAGGCTCCACAGCTTGATCCTGGAGCTTTTTAAAATAGGGCTCAGTCTCTTCTGGGTCTTGGCTTTTCCCCTCCTCCTCTTTACTTTCTCACAACTTACACTTCCTTGGCCATACCCCGGCGGGGTGTCTCTGGGACTGGGTTCTACTACAGTCAAGCTTTTGAAGGAAACACTGGAATAGCACCACACCACAGAAATAACTATTTGCTAGCTTATGCAAAGTGTGACTTTAATTTGTTTTTGTAGATTTTCTAGCAAGCAGTTTGACTGTTTTTAGCCCCTTTCCCTAAACTAGCTTTGTGGGTGCATAGTGCATGTTAAAATGATACCCCCATGTCACTGGCTATCCATAGGTCTTACTTAGGCAGACCAGAAATAGGAGAGCTTTTGGAATAGGGAACTCTCTTCTGTGCAAACTGACTAACATTTATTTAAAAAAACAACACAACAAACAAACAACAACAACAAAACAGAGTGCCTCTTTCTGACTACTTTAGTTCCACCTTTCCTTTTAGCTTTTTTGGGGGGGAAAGTCTGGAAAGAATATGGCTTTTGATTTCCTGTTGGCCTATATGACCAACCCTCTTCACAATGCAAAAAGCAAAGATCAGGAACTGAAGCTGACCCTTGTTTGTGAAAAGGCTGTTGTTCCGCATTCCTCAGAGAACTGCTGACATCTAGAAGCAAACAGTCTGCTGAGGGACAATTAGGTTGATGGAGTCTCTCTGGATTCCCATTCCATTCCTTTTTAACTGCCTCAGTGCCAGCTGAACGAAAGCCCCAGGAGCTGAAATTGAACCCAAGGATTTCCCCAGCTATCTGGAATGAAGCTTTAACTTCTATAATTAGAGTCCTAGAATGTCAGGGCTGTTGAGGCCCTTAGGATCAGCTGCCCTGTCTCCATCACATCATTGACAACCATGGTACCAGGCCCAGCTGGGGGGCCACCTCTTGCCTCCCTCCCTGCCAGGGCCTTCCTACTCTATTTGTCTTTTCTGTCAGCCAGAGACTATTCTAAAGGTACTCGGTGAATGGTGAATTGAATCAGAGCTGTTATACTCTCTCCATGACCAGAAAGGCAGTCAGGCCTCTCAGAAAGTAAGTATCAAATCTCTTTCCATAGAAATCCCAGTGTCTCCAGGAAAACACACAGCATGTCAGGCCCTTACCTTCTCCCACACATGGAGTCCTTTGTACTCTTTTGGGGGGATAATTCTGGTACCTGAACATTCCAAGCAGTTTCCTACCCTCTGGCCATTTCCCCAAGTGTTTCTCAGAACAAGATGCCATCCAATTCCAGTTGTCCCTGAGACCCTTCTGGTTAATCTTGTGTGTTCTTTCCTCTGCAAGCATTTTGAAAGACAGCATCATTAAGCACCTCCAACTTCACCTTGTGGTTCACTTATTTATTCAAGTGCTATTTCATGAGTGTCCTGTGTGTCAGGAACTGTTTTAGGCACACAGGAAACAGTAGGAAATGAGATGGCATTTGCCTTCATGGAGAAAACATTGTAGTGGGGAAAGAGAATCAGTAAGAAGAGCAAATCATGCAAGCTTTTACAATTGCATTTATTAACTAATATATGTGGGTGTTTGCCTGCATATATGTCTTGCACTATGTGTGTGCCTCATGCTTGTGGAGGCTAGAAGAAGGTGGAGTGACAGACTGTTGTAAGTCACTCTATGGGTTCTGTGAATTAAACCTGGCTCCTATAAAACAGCAGTCAATGCTCTTCCCTGCTGAGCCATCTCTCTACCCCCCCCCTGCAGGCATTTAGTGGTGCAATTTGCTTCTCCTGCAATGTTTAGGTTTTAGAGCCTTTAAGGAGTCCTTCCTTCACATTACTTTGTGGTTTACTTACTCTGCTTATGCCCCTGGCTCTCCCAAGGAACTGAGCCATTTGAGAACCCAAAACTGGGCTTCTCTTTAGCCCCACAGCCCAGGGGAATCCACTCAAGAAATGTTTGTGGCCAGATGTACTGGAGAACAGGTGTAAATCCTGCCAATGGGATTCTGAGTCAGAAGGACCACAAGTTCTAAGCCATCCTGGGGCACATAGTGAAGCCATCAAAACAAAAATGTGGACAAATAGAAAGCAATCTCCTGGAGTGAGTGATCTAGTACTGACCTAGCATGTATGAGGCCCTGAGATTGAATCCTGACACTGAAAGTAAGTAGACAAATGAATATATGATAAGTGGATAGATGTGTATGTGCACACATGTGTATGCATGTGAGTGTGTCTAGATTAATGAATGCGTGGGAGTATGTGAGTGAATGAATGAATGAGTCAGAAAGGACATTTGACTGTAAGTGAGTGGATGAGTGAATAGATAAGTAATAAAAGTAAGTAGATAAACAAACAAGAGAATTGTAGGGGAACCTGTAGCCAAAAGGGGAATTATAGGAGAACCTGTAGCCAGCTACTAAGCAGGCATGGCTACAGGTTCCCCTACAGAGAATGAGTAAGAAATGGAGTGAGTGAAAGAGTGAATGCGAGAGTGAACAAATGAATGAACAAGAGAAAAAGGTATGTAGGCTCAGAACTTTTGGTGAGTTTTTGATTTTCTAAATCAGATTTTCTACATTCAAAGTTTGGGTAGCTCAAGCACGGAATTTCTGGAAACCAAGAAAAATGCTCTCATTAGTTCTCACACCACAGAACCAAGGAGAAGTGACTCGACACATGAGACTCATGGACTGTGCCACATTTCAAGCCCCTTGTGACTTTGGACTCTGGCCTTGTTTTCAGGCAATGATGTTTCCAGGGAACACATTTTGCTGACTCGGCCCAGGTGGTTCAGGACACACTCCCATGCTCTCATATCACCTTCCATTTCTTTTGCAAACATCGCTAGTACTGAGAACAAACAGCACTCCTCCCTCATTCAAAACCAACCATCCAAACAAACAAAAACTTCTATGTCAGCTTCTCCCATGCCCCATACTTTATTAAATGTGTCCTGGAATTGGCTAATTGCATTACCAAATACCCTTTAATTATTTGCTAAAGTTTTCCAGGTCCCATTTTATCAAGTGAATTTTAGGCCAAAGTTTGGTTTTACTAGATGTTTAGACTGGGAAGGAAACCATTTTATGATCTAAAATGTGAATAGCCTCTTTCAAGCAATCCGATTGTTGGTATCACTGAATTGTGAACACTATGGTTGTCTTTTCACAACATGATCTGCTACAGGACTTTTTCTCAAGGAACCTGTCTCATCTGTCTGCCTTTCTACACACTCAATCTCTAAATACTCTTTTGGATTTTCAGTAAGATTGGTCCTGAATGCTTTGGTCCCCACCAGCAGTGTCAGAGAGGAAGGCTGTAGTGTGCATTTAAATGCACTAGGCCAAGAGAGAAAAGAGCATTTGTGTATATTTATGGATGTTCAAAGTGCATTTTGGCTAAGTTTACATTTACAGTGCTCTGTGAATTAGCCCAGGGCTATCTGTTTGATTTTCCTGCTAGTTGACCTTCTCTGTAGTTTTGCTCTGTTAGTTTTAGTAGTTGTTTTCATTGCTGCTACTCTTATATTGTGTCTGATTTTGCCATTGAAAACACAGTTGTTTAGTGAACAAATAGTACACTTCTTGATAGCCTTATGATCAAACTGTGTTCAGTCTGCAAAGCAGATCCAGTTTGTCATGCCTAAAGGGGTTGAATGTGGCTCCAAATCCCACATATCCAGCCTCGTGTCATTGCCTAACAGCCTGGCAGATGAGATCGCTATAGATTCAAAGCTACTTCACTTGTTTCTCTCCAGCATGAACTGAGCTGTCAGAACTGAGTGGTGGAAAACACTCCCTTAACTACTTTATTTGTGTCTTTCATCAAACCAGAATCATCTCTCAGCTTCCAAGCTGGAAAGCTTGGCACTATTTTTCAGCTCCAACTTCCTCCCTCTTCCACTGACTCATAGCAAAATGCCATAATTTCATCTTTCTCCTCTAAATATCTTTTGGATGCATCTCTTCATTTCAGTTGTACTGCAACCTTCTTGTTCCAAGCCCCTGGGACATCAGCCTTAGAAGGCTAGATTAACCCCCACATTCTTCTTTAGGTTCCACAATGAGATGTAATTCCCAGATCTATAATCCTAAAGAGCTCCTTCATAATGTCTTTTTGTCTCTGACATGCCAGGATACCCCTTAGCTTAGTGAGTCAAGCCCAAGCTTTTCTAGTTGATTGTCCAGACCATTCCTAATCTGGCTATCCCTACTTTTGAGCCTTTTAGGCCATGCTGAGCATTCTGTTGTCAATAGCTATTTGGTGACATTTGCCTGCTATAGTTTTACATTAGGAAAAAGAAATCGAGTGATGGAATAGAAAAGAGAGCTTACAGGTGACTCATGGATAAACAAGCTGTGATTGATGACAGAGAAACACTGCACATGACTGGAGAACAAGACTGTCTTAATTGGTTGTGCAAGGATAACGGATATTTGCTTGTTTGTTTGTTTGTTTGTTTGTTTGTTTTTGTTTTTTTCCAGACAGGGTTTCTCTGTGCAGCTTTGTTGACCAGGCTGGCCTCAAACTCATAGAGATCCAACTGACTCTGCCTCCTGAGTGCTGGAATTAAAGGCGTGCACCACTGCCACCTAGCATGATAACAGGTATTTTTAAAGATTAAAAAAATGAGCTACAACTTAGACGGTAGAGGTAAAACTGTAAGGCTTTCAGATGGTTATATAGGAGAACATCTTCCTGATATAAGGGTAGAAAAAGATGAGCATGAAGCACACAGAAAGACAGACCAGCTTGACTATATTATAATAAAGAAGTCCTATTTGTTCAAAAGCTAGCACAGACTGAAACAAACAAGTCGCAGACCAGAAAAGAGTATCTGCAGCACCAAACACTGTTAAAGGGTTTCTATCCAGAAAGTTTGGAAAAGGGGTACAATTTATTAGTAAATAGGTGTGTAACAAAATCAAAAGGCTGGCAAAAGTCTGAGTGGATAAATATTATGCCAGGAAGTGCAAATAATTCAGAACTGTGTGAAACAGTGATAGGTGTCATACTAACCAGAGAAATTAAAATGAAAGCTACAGTGATAACCATTACTCACCAGAATGGCCAAAATTAACTGGATTGATAACAACAAGTGCTGGTGAGGATGAAGAGCTCCTGGAAATCTCCAACACTGCCTCATGGTAGGAGTGCACAATGGCAACTGGAAAACTCTGGAGACAACCAATTGTCCACTGTGAAGTGTGAACAAGTAAACTGTGGTGCATTTCTTTTTTCCCTTTGGTTTTTTGAGACAGGGTTTCTCTGTATAGCTTTGGAAACTATCCTGGCACTCACTCTGTAGACCAGGCTGGCCTTGAACTCACAGAGATCCCCCTGCCTCTACCTCCCGAGTGCTGGATCTTTTGCAGCATGCCTGAAAAGAATATGTATGGCTTAATTGCATTTCTACAAACTTGCAAGTGGCAAAAGAAATCTTGGTGTTTTCAGATATAGCACTAGGTGATAAAGCGTATCTAGGAAGTGGTTCAGAGAGATAGGGATGTAGAAATGGTTGTATGTGTGAATGGACAGGTACATGCCTGCTTTCTGGATCTGGTAATGGGTACTGACAACTCATTCCTTAAGCTCTCTCTCTGCTTCTCTCTCTCTCTCTCTCTCTCTCTCTCTCTCTCTCTCTCTCTCTCTCCTATCTTTCTCTCTCTCCTCTCTCTCTTTTTCTCTCTCTCTTTCTCTCTCTCTCCTTCTCTCTCTTTTTCTCTCACTCTCTCTCTTTCTCTCTCTCCTTCTCTCTCTTTTTCTCTCCCTCTCTCTCTCCCTCTCTCCTCTCTCTCTCTCTGTCTCTCTCTCTCCTCTCTCTCTCTCTCTCTCTCTCTCTCTCTCTCTCTCTCTCCACACACACACACACACACACACACACACACACACACACGTATATATAATTTCACAATAAGGTTAGCTAAAGTCATTTCATTATGTGATCCCTCCTTAAGAATCATTTAATCAGTGTACATTATCCTATTGAACTGTGTGAGGTGTGGGTGCAAGTGGAGCTCAGGACTCTAGCAAGTGTGTCCTCTTGGAAAGGCAAACTGTTTTAAGCAAAGACCATGACCTAACCTAGCTCCTGCTGTGGATTGCACCCATGGCTCCTATAATTACTAACTGCTTGAAGACATTGGCTTATCAAAACAGAAGGGCTGCAGGAGATCATCTGGTGAGGAGGACAGGGTACTAGAGAAACTTCTAGTGAGGACTTGAAACCTAAGGGTTAGCTTAGGTATTGATTGCATTCCAATAGCAAGAGAAGGGACAAGTTTGTGGCTTCCCAAAGACTGTTGTGGCAGAAAATACAGCTGAATGAACTTCCATGTCTCTGTCCTTAACTTTTAACTTTGTCACACACAAAACCTACGAAATACCCCTGAGGACTCTGAAAAAGTTCCAGCTTTGCCCTATGTTAGATACAGGATAATTGCTACCCACAGCTATAATCAGTCACTGGTTGGGGACTAGTAAAGTCAGAGGCTAACACTGTATCCTCATGTTGGCCTCTGACTTCATGATCAGCACACTTTGCTTTCTTTCCAGTCATCTACATTTTTTAGGCTGCTATCTTCCAGATGATTTCACTACTTAAAATGACTTTCTACTTTTTGATATCTTATTTGTTTTGACAAGGATCAGGCAATGTCAGCATGAGGAAAGTAACTCTGTGTAGAGTTTCTAGACTACTTCAGAGAGACTGGAGGCTGTGTAAGAATCCCCATTTTGAGTTAGGTGGGCCCTTTGACTGCCAGGCTATTCTGAAAAGCTACATTGAAAACTGCTAGCCTCAGTCAATCTTCTGGAGTCCCAAGAAAATTAGTAGAGGTACTTGGCCCCTAATTATTGGAACTATCTAAGGGCTTTACAGGAGAGCACATTAATGACAATGAACCAGAGTATGCCAGTGTTAGGCAAGCCTCAAAGGGACTTCATAGGGTTACTTTTTATCCCCAGAAAGCACCTCTTTAACTTATTACCCTAGAAACTCTTAGATAGTGACTTTGACCTGGTTATAAGAATCTCCTTAACAGAAATGGGGAACCCCAAAAAACTAGCTATATAGGTAGAACTCTAGAACCCCCCATTCTGTATGAGCTCTGCATAGTGCTACCTGGCCTGACATTCTTGTAGAAAAGGCAGCTATCATCATGCATTTGACTGTAAGCCCAGAAATCTTGAGATCTCCCCTTTGCTGAACATAAATACTCTATGTAACAACATCTAGAGGAGAAGATGGGAACCCACAAAGAGGAGAAGAATCTTGAGCCCTGTGGGGCCTTTCTGACAACTACCTTCTCAGCAGCCAAGTTGCTCACCCCACTGATCTGTCCAATTAGAACCAGAAGGCTGCACCTGCTTGTCAATATCCCATTTGAAGACTTACCAGCACCAGTAACAGAATGGGAAATTTACTTCATCTCCTTGGTGTTTTGATACTTACATGGCTTGCTTACCAACAGATGTTCTGTATAGGACAGGCTCTTCTCTAACAGAACTGAGGTCAAGTCACAGATGGATGAGCAAGACAGTCAAAGGCTGTGTAGAATGGGCTGCAGAAAACACAAGAAATGGGTTACAGTGATTAGTATTTATGTTAATAACATTTGTTTGTTGTGGAAAGTCATGCAGAATAATCACTCTCAAACTACCTGCCATCTGCTGGTGATTTCTTGTGAGGTCCTGGTAGCAGGGCCCCACACTAAGCTGTGAGACACTCGTTTTCCTATGATGGCTCTTATCTTCTCTATCAGAATATATGGAATGTTCAATTGAGCCAAATTATTAATAGCACCCAGCATAGTTTGCATTATTTTAGCAGATTTTTATCTTCCTAAGTGGAAGTTTTCAGAAGGTTACAAGAACAGTCAGCCCCATTTCTGGGACATGAAGACCTGGCCGGACCTCCTATGCTCTCTTATCTGGTACTGCATGAACAGTGCTGGGAGTAGTTGACCTCCCTGAGAGCTTGGGCTGAATATGGAGCCCAAAAGAAAGAAGAAAGCTGGGACAAAGAGCAAGTCACCTGATTGGAGCTGAGGTAAGAAGAAGGAAGAAATGCAAAGGTTTGCTCTTCATCACTAAGTCAAATGCTTAGGGCTCAGTTTACAGACTTCCAAACAATCTGCAGAATTCTGGCAGACATGCAGGGACAGAGCATGGAGACATTCCATGTGCCTGAGTTCAGATGGTGCTGCCAAGCGGTGGGAGGAAGGGATGAGGAGTTACATAGCTAAGACTGCGAATGCTGGGGTACAGTCATTTTCTCCAATGTAGTATGAGGTACAGCTCTGCTGAGAGCCCCATAGCCTCTGGGCCCAATACTTCTTGCTTCCCAGAGCCCAGAGAACAAAATGGACCCAAGAGATTCAGGCAAAGTTGCTGTCCACTATACTCCCAGAGCATTATTCTGCCTTGTCATAATGCAGCTTCGGCAGTCTGGACAGTACTAGGTCCAGACAATTGGAACATTCTTTGGCCAACCCACCAAAGTTACCATCAACAAAATATTGCCATGAATTTCTTATGATAAAGGATATGGATCATGAAAAATCAAGAACATGATAGACCCTAGATAGTAATGAGCCAACAGAAACTTTCATGAACACATTTATGAGTGCCTTTGTGGGCTCCAGAAATACTTGAGGGACAAGGCAGAGTGAAGAATAAGGGCACAAACTGAGCCTCTGACTGGCTAATGTTCTTGAGTCCCTATATATATGAACTGATGAAAAGCTGAACCTATGGATTACAGGTGATTTAAAATCTGTACGGAGGCACTGTTATAGTACTGGGGCACAAATGCCCCATCAGGCAGGCCTGAAGATGTTGGAGTTTATACATATTCTAGTAGCCGTGTCTTTCCTTAGACACCTTTTAATTACAAGAGCTGAGTGTGATAGTGACTTCCATGCAAGTTAAGTAAGTCAGAGCTGAGATCTGCAAAGTTCTCTTTCCTGTATAGGTACCAGGAGCCACATAAAAATCAGATGATATTTGAAGGAAGTGAAGCAGAAACAAACATTAGAACAGTTGGTGGATAATCCCATAATGTGTTGGTTGGTCTTCTGGAAAGAGCAGCTAGATGGTAGCTCAACAGACACATAACCTCTTCATTCTTCTTCCTGCAGCCTCCTCAAATGTATTTGTATTTGTAGCTCTTGACAAAGAGTAAGGGAGTCAGAAGGTTCCACAAGGCATTGAGGTTGGAGGTGGCCAAAGACAGGTTTCAATCTATTCTATTCTTGTTCATGTTTTATTTTCCATCCCAACTGTTCCTTTTTATAACCTCAGGCTCAATATCTGACATGCAGCCCCACCAGGCTCAAACAGGGCAGTAGACACCATTCCTACAGAAAACCACTTATTATTATATAGCAATTGGACTATCATGCCCTGGGGATGAACTCTGACTGATTCATACACTCCAACATGGTAGTTCAAACATGAAATGCTAGTACATGGGATGTTGAGACAGCAGGATTGCCCCAAGTTTGAGGCCAGCCTGGACTATATAGTGAATTCCATGGCAGGTGCACTATAGACTGAGATCCTTTCTCAAAACAAAACTAAAAGCAAACAAACACATAAGTTTACTCTGTAGTTAAAAGCAAAAAAATATGTTTTCCATTGGCTCCTTGGAAATTTGCTTGGAATTGTTAGAAGACGTTGGACTTCCACAGTGTCAGGGCTTGGTACCATGGGTGGTGCTATAATAGCCCAGCAGCCAATATGCATCACATAGCCTCCTGTCAAACCACTTGCTGAACTGTAACCCTTCTCTTCTCTTCCTCACTACAAGACCTTAGACAAGCTTCAGTCTCAGTCTATGATTTAACCTTTCCATTCATACAATGATTTGGAAATATTGGTAACTCTTAGGTATATTTATGGTACAAAATATACGTTAAATCAAGTCTATGCCTAAAAGCACATACCACTTAATATAAATGATAATGTAAGTTTCATGTACTGCTTACTATTACTACATAAAATACATTGGATATTTTCTTTTTCAAAAAAGAAAGATTGGCTCTATTACTTATCTCTTTTATGTATCTTTTAATTTTAATTACATTTATTTATTTTGTGTGCATGTATACGGGCATTCAAATATCATAGCATGAATGTGGAGGTCAGAAGACAACTTGTGGAAGTAAGTGCTCTCTTTGTGGATCCTTAAGATTGAAATCAGGTCATCAGTGTTGGTAGAAGGTGCTTTTCCTCTCTCAGTCATCTCACCAGTCTACTTGGATTTTTCTATAGTGTTCTTTTTGTCTTCTCAGGCTGCCAATATACTCAAGTTACTACCTTGATTTTTGGAAAAAATAAAGCATAGGTCATGAATTATGGTTTGAACAATCCCAGATGCTCCTGAAAAATCTAGCTGGGCTGTAAGGGCTAGGATCCCATAGGATTTTGAGGGGCCTCTGACAATGGCCACTTCATAGTATCTTCTGAGCATAGACCACTGGTGAAGCTGTGCTTAACCTGCTGGGGATGAATGAAGACATTTCATTTTTTTTCTTGGGAGGGGTCAGAGCCCAAGACCCCAGAGTAGAGATCATGCACTATAGCACCAGGGCCTGGAGTGTCCGTAAATACATACTGCACATTTTGGGTCATCACTTTGAAAAGTGCAATGACAGGAAAGGCACTAGGGTATCACTGCAAGTTAGGCCAAAGAGCCCTTGTGACTCAGGAACACTGTGACCTAGCCAAAGGGTCCTTGAATTCAAGTTCCATCCTATGATATTTAGAGAATTTAGATGGCCAAAAGAGCCAGGGAGGGCATGACATCAGCCAAAGTGGTGTAAACAATAGAACAGAGACTACACTCCAGTGAGCCTGTCTCAGATTGTTTTGAAAGTATTTCCTACTGTAGGTAGCATCTGCAAATAGTTAACTTTAAGAAAAGGGGACTAGAGACTGGAGAGATGGCTCAGCAGTTAAGAATAGGGTCTTCTCTTGCAGAGAACCTGGGCTCAGTTTCAAGCAACTACAAGAGGCTGGGGGTTGGTTCCCACCACCATCTGTAACTCCACTTCAAAGGGATCCGATGTCCTCTTGTGGCCTCTGTGGGCACTTACACATAGTGTGCATACAGCAAACAGGCACACATACACATGCACATGCACATACACATGCACAGACACAGACACATGCACATGCACATGCACATACACATACACATATACATACACACATGCACATATACATACACATGCACAGACACAGACACAGACACATGTACATGAATAAAAATAAAAATTTATTAAAGGAGATAATCATCAGTGATGCATGTTCTTGCCTATAGCTCTTGAGACCCATGCCAGCCCTGAGAGGGGCTTGAGGGGTTTCTGTTCTCTGGAAGAGCTTATTTTGACTATGCACCACTGATGCAGTATAAAGAATGGTGTGGAGTTGCTGATTTTTGGCTTTAATATTAAAAATGTATTTATTCAATAGCATGGAAAAAACCACAGTCTATTATTTAGATGAATTGGTCTGTGGGAAGAGACAATGTACATCTTTTTGCTATTTAGAATTATTGTAATTAGCACTAACCTGTAATGAACACCACCTATAAGCCACATGTTAACTTTGCTCCTTCCCTCTACACATGCAAGTCATCTTAGAGAATAAGAGTTTGTCTGTGACATCAGTTATGTTATCAATAATACAAAATAATCACAATTATCAAACTTCTGAACATTGTCTCGTCTCAGAAAAGACTTCTTCCATTAAGAAGCCACTTCTCTATGATCCGTCCTCCAGCTCCTGGTAAGCACTAATCTACTGTCTGTCACTATGGATTTGCCTCTAATGGCCCTTTCATAGAAATAGAATCAGACAGTACATGACCTGTTGTGTCTGGCTTCCTTCACTTAGTATATGCTTCTAAGGTGCACCAACAGATTACTACTTCATTCTTTGTTATAGAAGGATAATATTCCACTATACAGAAATAGCATATTTTGTTTATTCATTTATCAGTCCATGGACATTTTGTTTCCACCTGTGAGCCATTATGGGTAATGTTGCTACGGAGATTTCTCATGGGGTCGCCTGTTGTTAATTCTTTTGGGTATGTACCTAGGAGTGGAATTGCTAGGTCATATGATAATTCTATGCTTTGCTCTTTGAGGAACATCCAAACTGTTTCCCATAGTGACTACTTTGTACAACGGATCTGAGTTCTCTGCACCCTTTCTATAATTTGTTACTTTCTGTAGGTTATTTGTTTTATTTTGTTTTGATTCTAGTGGGTGTGAAGTGGTGTCTCACTGAGATTTTAATTCATATTTCCCTATTGACTAGTAATATCGACAATAGTTTCCTGTTTCTTGGCCCTTCCCATGGTTCTGAAACAAAAACAAAGCCTTATTTGCTGAGCATCCAAGGTCTTGCCCCATTCCTCTTCCTCTGTGTGTCCACATACCCTCTTTTTTTCCACTCGGAACATCTGTAACCTGACCATTTCCCTCTCCCTAAGCCTTGGAGTTTCTGTATATACATCTTGATGATGCGGCAACTCCTCTTCCCTGATCCTCGACACCTTCAGTGGCTTCCAAGTTCCCACCAGTCTATTGCCATGAACATAATATCACCATGCCTGCATCATGGGTTTCTTGGATCTCAATCTTGCAGTTCCTATGTAGCAAAAGCTGTTGTTTGGCTTATTCTTCTTGGTGACTCCAGCTCTCAGCTGAATGTTAGACAAACAGAATGCTGAAGTAAGCAAAAATGAATCCAAAACTGAACCTAAGATGTACAGCTTTCCTGCTCAGATAATGGGTACTCTCTTGCCTCTGGATCACTCCCAACTGTAGTCTGTTCCTGCTGCAATCACCTGTTATTATGGTAGGGGATGACTAAGGCATTCCCAATGTCTCCTGTTGACATCTTTAGAACTATCCACCACCAACTGTAGTCTGATATGACTCATGCCTTTGAGAGAAGATGACTGTTGTCAGAAAGGGACTCATGAATACAGTTCCTCATCCTTTGCAACTTTGGCGTGGCTGGCCTGATGACACAGAGTAGAGAACCCCACAGTGGGAGGTAGGAGTCAGACTTCCCGTTCTATTCTGTAATGACTGAATGTGTGATTGGAAGCTCTTGATTCTCTACCTGTAGAGGTCAGCTACCTGTGGAAACAATTTAAAGGTGTAGTGGCTACACCGTGTCCTCATCCCAAAGTTGTCATTTAGAGTCTGGAAAAGATGCATTTGAAGTTTGACTTTCCTTGGAGATTTTACACAAGCTGCTTTGAGGACACTGTTTGTTATAGGTGTATAGGTGTGAATCAAAGTCCAGAGCTTGCCCACTGAGATATTCAAGTTCTTGTATCTCTGAATAAAGAAGTAGAGCAGAGACACATACATAGTGGAGGAACTAGAGACAGATTGTTAAGAAAAAGAGCCAATCCCAGCACTTGGGAAGCAGAGAAAGGGAGATCTTTGTGAGTTTGAGACCAGCCTGGTCTACAGGGTGAGTTCCAGGAAGCTAGGCTACATAAAGTAACCATTTCAGAAAGAGAGAGAGAGAGAAAGAGAGAGAGAGAGAGAGAGAGAGTGAGAGAGAGAGAGAGAGAGAGACTCCTGAGAATAGAAGTAATCTAGAGAACTTAGAAAGGTCCAAGGCTTGAAAGCTCTAAGCCAAAAGTGTCAAGACCCTGTATGAGTCTTTTATTTAACAACTACATTTTCCTGCGTTTTGAGATTGTGAGATTTCCTTTTGTATCCTCAGTCCCATATTTATAATACTGGTGGGCTGGGGTTTGCTGTCTTCCTGCCAATTGACTTCTTTCATATGTTAACCTTGTACTTCCCCATGCCCTACTATCCTGCCATTCTCTTAAGTCACAGTTCTGGAATTCTAGAGGATCCTTCCATTATGGTTTGGAAGGCCACTTGGCTGATCCCAGCAAAGGGTGAGCATGTTAACTCTGGTATATATGCCACTGTCTCAGAATGCATTCCAGTCTTTAACAGTTGACATAGTCTGCCTTCTTCAGTGATTTTCAAACTTCTAACCTAGAATTACCCTGTGAAAATAGCTACAGTATAATGGTGCAGATTGAAGGGATGGGTCAGGTGTGGTGGAGAATATGGTCAAACACTCCCCAAGGGGCAATGATAAAATCCAGCAGCAGCAACAGCAGCAGCAGCAGCAGCAGCAGCAGCAGCAGCAGCAGCAGCAGCAGCAGCAGGGTACTCCTGTGTTTGGAGCAGCACACTGAGAAAGAAGGTTTGAAGGGACGGTGGAATTATGGTGTTGGCATAAGTGAGAGGTACAGGAAAGAAGCCTGTTGAGATTGGCTCTATGGAACAGTAATAACTGCTCTAGAATATAAGAGGAAGGCAATCTTGGCCATGTACAAAGCACATGAGGTATTTGAAATGATGGAGTATTGAGATGGGCATGAGAAATGGGTGCAGTATCGATATTGTCAGTCCTTCAGAGCAACTACAGAGCCCATGGCTGCAGCATATAAAGGCTTATAAATGGAGTATTCCAGCCCCTTAACTCAGTCTCTCTTGAGGTTACCCCACCTTTAGAAATATCCACTGAAAATGAGGATTGTCTGAACAGATCGAGGCCCAAGGTGGGGCTGCTAGCATCTCCTTATTTTCTGCCTGTGCATTTAGAGCAAGGAGGATGTCCACTCCTTGCTGTACACTGTGTGTCAAAGGGTACTTGGCATGTCTCAGCGAAGTCCCAGTCCATCTCCACCACTGTGACACTTAAGGCAAGATAACCATCGTTTCTAAAGCTTGTTGGTGGTGCACGCCTTTAATCCCAGCACTCGGGAGGCAGAGGCAGGTGGATCTCTGTGAGTTCGAGGCCAGCCTGGTCTCCAGAGTGAGTGCCAGGTTAGGCTCCAAAGCTACACAGAGAAGCCCTGTCTCGAAAAACCATATAAATAAATAAATAAATAAATAAATAAAGCTCAATCTGCTCTTTTCATGAAGACCACATTAGCATCTAACTGTGATTAATTTTTCTCTTTTTTGTTTTTTACTTTTATTTTGTATTATTTTTACATTCCAACCCCAGTTCCCTCTCCTTCTCCTTCCTCCCCACCTCCCCCATCCCACCCGCATCTACTTCCCCCCTTCCCCTGTAGTCAGATTTTTGACCACCCTGACTCCCATCATAGAATCAACTTCCAGTAACTGATGGAAGAAGATACAGTGATCCATAGCCAAGCACTGGGCAGAGCTCCTGGAGCTTTGATGAACAGAGGCGGGAGAGAGCATATGAGTAAAGGGGGTCTGATGGGGGTGTTTCTGTATATATGTTTCTCTAACTGATTGATGAATAAAATACTGGCCAGGCAGGAGGTATAGGTGGTGCTAGGAGATGAGGAGAATTCTGGAAAAGGTAGGCAGAGGGAGACTGTCAAAGGAGTCGACATGTAGTTGGCAGAGGAGTAGAAGGTCTGGACATTCTCCGGTAAGATAAGACCGAGTGGAAATACATAGATTAATAGAAATGGGTTAATAATTAAGGCAGAGATAGCCAATAAGAAGGCCTAGTCATCAACCAACAGTTTAATAATTAATATAGTGTCTATGTGTTTATTTGAGGCTGAAAGCGACAGCAAGACCAGGCTGGAAAAAATCTGCCAGCAACAGGGGTCAAGATCATGATGGGGAGAACCACAGAGACAGTTGACCTGAGATAGTGGGAGCTCACAGACTCTGAACCAACACCTGGGGAACTTGCATGGGACTGAATGAGGCCCTCTGAATGTGGGTGATGGTTATGGGGCTTAGTATATTTGGAGGGGCAGTCTGGCAGTGCAATCAGGACTTATCCTAGGTACATGAATGGTCTTTTGGAGCCCATTACCTATTTTGAGTTACCTTGCCCAGCCTAACTTAGTGGGGAGGGGCTTGGTCCTGACTTAGTGTGGTATCCCAGACTTTGGTGGCTATGATTTTTAATAATACACAAGCAAAAGCCTATGGATAAAGGCCCTTTCCAACTTCCTGATTTTCTTTTCTTTCTTTCTTTCTTTCTTTCTTTCTTTCTTTCTTTCTTTCTTTCTTTCTTTTTTGGTTTTTCGAGACAGGGTTTCTCTGTGTAGTTTTGGAGCCTATCCTGGCACTCAATCTGGAAACCAGGCTGGCCTCAAACTCACAGATATTTGCCTGCCTCTGCCTCCTGAGTGCTGGGATTAAAGGCGTGCGCCACCAACGCCTGGTAACTTTTCATTCTTTATGGCAAAATCAAAACTCCACCAGTGTATTTGACTTCATGACATAGCTCCTCTTTCTTTATCCTAAACCAACAACTATCTCCTCAGGCTTCTGAAGAGAATCTCATACTTGGAATCATTCATTTTGCTTAAGGTATGGGGCCAAGTTGTATGGATGAATACTACTGTAGATGTCATGCTGTATAGTTACTATTTGATTAATAGTTGATTCAATTGAGTTTGTGAGCAGATGAACAACCTCTCTCTCTCTCTCTCTCTCTCTCTCTCTCTCTCTCTCTCTCTCTCTCTGTGTGTGTGTGTGTGTGTGTGTGTGTGTGTGTGTGTGTGTGTATGCATGTGCACATGTGCCTCAGTTGAGAGATTTAGGAGGTAAGACAAAGCATCTCTGAGAGAGACAGAGAGAGAGAGAGGTAAAGAGAGAGGGAGAGACAGAGACAGAGACAGGGAGAGAGAATTCTGCCCTTCAAAGATATCAGAAAACTATGTTGGGCTTTCCAGTCTCTGGATCAAAAGCTGTAGCATCAAGTGTCACCTGTTTCCAACCTTCCCTATTTTCTTCAGACTTGTAACTCCCTAAACTGGGTAAATATAATTCCGTAAAATCAATCTTTCTCAATCCCTCTCCCTTCCCTCCATGCTCCCAACTTGCTCAGGGGATCTTGTCCCTTTCCCCTTCTCCAGGGGACCATGTATGTCTCTCTTAGGGTCCTCCTTGTTTGCTAGCTTCTCTGCCAGTGTGGATTGTAGGTTGGTAATCCTATACTCTATGTCTAAAATCCACATATGAGTGAGTACATACCATGTTTGTCTTTTTGTGACTGGGTTACCTCACTCAGAATTATTTCTTCTAGTTCCATCCATTTTCCTGCAAATTTCAAGTTTCCATTGCTTTTTCCTCTGAGTACTCCGTTGTGTAAATGTACCACATTTTCTCTATCCATTTTTCAGTTGAGGAGCATCTAGGTTGTTTCCAGGTTCTGGCTACTATAAATAATGCTGCAACGAACATTGTTGAACAGATGTCCTTGTTGTATGAATGTGCTTCTTTTGGGTATATGCCCAAGAGTAGAATTGCTGGATCTTGCGGTAGCCTGATTCCCATTTTCCTGAGGAATCGCCATACAGATTTCCAAAGTGGCTGTACGAGTTGACACTCCCACCAGCAGTGGAGGAGTGTTCCCCTTTCTCCACATCCTCTCCAGCATAAACTGTCATTGGTGTTTTTGATTTTAGCCATTCTGACAAGTGTAAGATGGGATCTAGGAGAATGAGAAGGGGAGGAGGGGTGAGGAACACATGATAGGGTAGGGAGGTTGAGTTGGGGGAAGAACAGAAGAGAGCAAGATAAGAGATAATATAATAGAGGGAGACATTACAGGTTTAAAGAGAAATCAGGTACTAGGGGAATGTCTGGAGAGCTACAAAGATGACACCAACTAACAATCTAAACAACAGAGGAGAGGCTACCTTATATGCCCTCTCCTGATAATGAGATTGATGACTAATTCATATGCCATCATATAGTATTCATTCAGCAGCTGGTGGAAGTAGAAGCAGACACCCACAGCTAAACCTTGAACTGAACTGAAATCCAGTTGCAGAGAAGGAGGACTGATGAGCAAAGGGGTCCAGACCAGGCTGGTGAAACTCACAGGAACAGCTGACCTGAACAAGGGAGAGCTCTTTGTCCCCTGACTGATAGCTGGGAACCCAGCATGGTACTGATCCAGACCCCCTGAATGTAGGTGTCAGTGAGGAGACCTTGGAAATCTATGGGGCCTCTTGTAGTGAATCAGTACTTATCACTACCATGGGAATGGACTTTGGGAGCCCATCCCTCATGGAGGTATACTCCCTGAGCCTAGACACAAGGGGGTTGGCCTAGGCCCTATCCCAAAGAATATCACAGACTTTTGAAGACCCCCTATGGAAGGTCTCATCCTCCCTGGGGAGCAGAAAGGGTATGGGATAGGTAGGGTGTTAGATGGGGGGCAGGGAGAAGGGGAGGGAGAGGAACTTGGGATTGACATGTAACATAATTTTCTTTCTAATTAAAATAAAAAAATCAGTCTTTCTCTGGTTCTCTCTTGCTCTATCTCTGTCTGTTCTTTTCTGTTAGTTCTGTTTCTTTGGAGGTCTTTGGCTACCACAGTGGACAGGCAAGTTGAGTGATCATGGCTACAACCACCACACACAGAAAATATGAATCTGCTTGGGGAACTATAAGTGTGTCACATTCTTGGTCCAGCTCCTCCCCACCACATGCCCACCCAAATTTTTCCCTGCACAGCTGCTACTTACATGTTATTTACAGGGGCCACCAACCAGTGTTGAAAAAGGGCTTGTTCCAAATCCAGCTCTGACATGAGCTAAGGTGATGTCTCTTGTCTCCTTGTGTCCCATATCTCAACAGAACCACCAGACAAAAAAGGCTGTGCTGCTTTGTGCCACAGGGAATCTTGTCCTATGGGTTGATATGGAACGCTGTACATTTGGCCTCTCTGCTTTCTTGTGGTGTGGGGAGAAGTAGAGATCTTCTCTGAATCTGTCACCCTTGCCTTCTGCCTGGGCTTTGACATCCCTCTCTGCTATGACATCTGAACACTGGTCCCCTGCACACTCCCTAATGCCCTAGTTAGCTCCTGGGGCCTCTTTCTTGCCCTTCACTTTGATAATAGGGAAAAGATGGAAGTTCACTACTGCCATTGATGGAAGTCTCAATCCAGCAGACTAAGCCTCATTGCAGAGCTCATTTTGAACCCCAGTGTCCTAGTATGTGACAAAGATATTTGGAGACTCCATAATAGAGTAATCACATACAAGGCAAAAAGCAGGACTTGTCAAGGGCACTGGCAGCTGAATCCCTCCTCCTTATCATCCTATTGGGTCCTGCTGTCCACCGAGGGGTTCGAGAAAGGTGCTTTTTGTGCTAGAAGCCCCAGTCAGAAGATGGGACCAATGGAACAAAGAAGCCTGGACTTCTAGATACTTTAAGACAACTGTCTTCCCCAACTCTGTCTATTTCTGAGGCAGCCTATTAATCAGGTGTCCTGGGAACTAACACACAGAAAGCCTGAATATCCTATGAAGCCCAAGCAGTTGACCTATGAGTTGAGAAAGGTGACTTTGGCTTCTTTTTCCTTCCATTCTTGGGTTAGCAAAGACACTTCCAGGAACATGTTTAGATGAGGCCAAAGGAACTGGTAAACTGGGTGAACACATGACCTTTATCTCATTCTGCTGGCTAGCTTTATGCCAGTTAGATACAGCTAGAATCATTTGGGAAGAAGGAAGCTCAAATGAGAACATGCCTCTACCAAACTGGCTTGTTGGAAATTTTCTTAATTAATGATTGATATTGGTGGGCCTGTCTGGGTTATATCTTGTTGAGGGAGAGGGTGTTAACTCACAGTCACAGTGTGACCTGGGTGATAGGGACCAGAGATGTCGTTTCTCTTTGCCATGCACTTTTTGTGGGATGCTCCCTAGCTTATCATTCTCCATGAAGGGGACACTTGAACATCAGTGACCTATAGGGGACACAATGTCATTGTTTTATTCTATCTATAGTTTACCTCATACCACAGAGTGAGTCCTAGGCAAGGGAGATACTGGTGGGGCCAAGCCAGATCTTTAATGACATCCCTCTTCTCCCACCATGCTTCAGACAGGGAGCGTGACACAGTAAGGCATGAGTGGGAAAGAAAGGGTGCAAAGTGAGGTTTGTGAGTTTAGTCCACTGCCAGCTATCATCAAAGAGTTGTCAGCATGATATCTGTGTATCACTGGAGTCATCATTGTCACAACTAGCTTTCTGGGAGTTGACCTGGGATTAGAACTTGTATATGTAGATCAACCCTCCCACATTTGCTGGAGTGTCCACTCTCAGGAGAGAGTAATATTGCCCCAAATGAAAGCCTGAGAAGGCAGTTACCCTTCTGCTTCCCCTGCTTTGGCAGCCTTTCCTTCTATCAGAGGACTACTTGGTCTGTGTAATGCATTCTGGTTCACAGTCTCGCCATACGCAAGCATGGTCCAACTCTGATTCTCACACTTACCCAATAGGAGGCTTAGTATCATCTCTGAAGAAGGGAGAAGTAGAAGATATGAAGACAGTGGGCAATTCCAAGAAGCCAAAGTCAGACAAGTCTGTAGATAGCAGCCTCATTGGTTGCCTCTAGACCCCTGCCCTCAGCCCACCCTGGCCAAGGATTTCAGGGAAAATATTCCAGGTTCAATGATGGGCTTTCCTGAATGGGCTGAATTCTGCTCCTGGGGACTGGAAATATCTATGTAATGATTATAATGCTTCTTTCATTGACATATTTAGCCATCTCTCAGCAAACACCAGGCCATCCTTGATGGAGTTAACAAAACATTTCTAGTCACAACCCTGCTGAACTTCCTTTCTTTACTCACCAAATACCTCCAAATCTGACTTGAATCAACCAGAAAGGGATGGAGCAGGTGAATTCCATCATTTTCCACCTGAGATGGGCTTTGCTACCAGACAGGTTTTTTTGTTTAATTACTGTCAATCCACAGACTTCACATTACAATTTCACCTTCCCAATTGCTTACACATAAAGTCTGCTTCTCAAAGGAACTTAGCAGGCCTGACTGGGATAGAAGCCTCAGCACAAAATGGAAGACTAAAGGTTCCATGAAGCAAGGGTCTGTCCATTCATGAGTGATACTTGGGTTCTAACATTTGGATGGTTCCTAGGCTCAGCATCTTGGGTCCATCATGGTTTACTGTATGAGAATCCTTTTGGGGCCATAACAAATCACCACATACTATGTGGCTTCCAACAACAGAAATCCAGTGGTTGCCAAAGCCACAAATCTCCCCCAGTATTTGTCAATGCAAAAATAATCTGACTTTTGCTTCAAAGCGAGTCAGACCTTATTCTGGATCCAAATAGGAGTGACCATAGGCCAGGAATACGGATTTAGAATGCTCCAAATACCATGTTCTGATGTGATGATGTTTTCATGAAGGTTTGTAGCTACAGAACAAATGAAGACATAAATGAAAATACTTTTCAAATATGTTCTTGGTACATCAGGTATGAGGGTATGCAGTACAGGAGGTATTACAATAGAGTGGGGAAAACTCTGTCCTAGGCCTCAGATAATATTTGATGACATTCTTAGCTTTGGATTGGTGGAAGTTAAGGCTCCGTTTGTAAATTTCAATGGATTTATTTGATAGTTACAATGATGTTAGGCCACACACTTAAGATGGGCAATGAATGGCTATTAAGACAGCTATAGAAAGGCCAAGATAATTGGGCTCCCGATCTATAACATGATGTTATTGTTCCATGATCAGTCAGTTATCCTTTTATGATGATTAATGTGATATGACTATTTTTCTAGAAACTGAAAAAAGCCTCAATTGAATTCTCTCTCTCCTCAAACAACTGATATTTCATATAAAATCTTTGTTCCCCAGCATCCCAGTCATTTCTGAATCCCTACTCTAATGATAAGTATATGCTTCTCCAGGAAACCTGGCAACTGGTTCAAGAGCTGCCAGTTCTCCCATTATGCAGTTGAGGGGGGCTGGCTTCTTGCAGCGCTACCCCAGACTTCCCACCTTTAGTCTACTAGGTCCCTTAAGAAAATGGGGCTCCAAAATAGCCAGAGAGTCTGGCTAGTATATGAGCAGAGCAGAAACAAATTGTATACCCCAGATATCTGATACCTGTGACAAACACTAGACACTTGAGCTCTTATGATGCTTGGGATATCATTGGATCTCAACAATTCCTTTGACATAGTTTCTGACATTTCTGCACTCACTGAAAAAAATTAAAAGGACCATCTAGTCTCAGAAAGGTTAATTTCTTCAAGCCACACAGATAGTAAATGATAAAGTCAGAAGTCTGCCACAAACAGTATTGTTCCAGAGGCATGCCTTCCACAGTAAGGCGGCTACAGAAGGGGGCAGTGTAGACACCTCCCATGTCCTAAATAGCTCGGTTGATATAACCCATGATATTGTTTGCTTATCTGTGTACCCCATCCTGACACTCACTCTGAAAAGCCAACTATCCTCATCTACCTCCATATCTAGCCTGATAGATTCTCTAGTCTTTTGTTTAGTCCCTTTGTCTGCACTGTTCAAAATCTCCTCCAACTCTGTCCTGCTCCAGTCAGTGAAGTTCCTCCCCTGCAGAAGCACCCCTCCCTCTTTTCCCCTCTGCCCACCCTAACAAGTGACAAAATTATCAAGAAGAGTGAAGCTGCAGCACAGCAGGCGGGCAAAGGGCTGCTGTACAATGCTAGGAGCTGGCACCAGTTAAATTGAGAGCAATTCCTGGAAATCAGGAAACTATTGAGGCCAAAGGCATCAAAATTAAATTGGCCTTTGAAATAAACAAGTGCATCTCTGCAGGCATCAATTGTGATTCTTTGCGCTTCCAGGATGAGCCCTAAATGAGATAAAGGCTTCCAGTTGAGGCTGGGCTGGGCACCTTGGGGGCAGAGAGTGGGGCGATCTATAGCCCTATTTGGCTTGCAAGCCAATGAAGGAAACTGGGAGAGGAGAATCTGGGCTGTAGGTCTTTCATGAGACATACTTTCCTGGCTGTGGGGCTTTGTAAGTTCATTCTACCATATTTACATGATGACAAAATGATGCACGTATCTAAACACATCTCCACCATATAGTGATACATGACATATTCTCTCTCTCTCTCTCTCTCTCTCTCTCTCTCTCTCTCACACACACACACACACACACACACACACACACACATGCGTATATGTCTGTGTGATATGTTTATGTGCATGTGTAGTGTCTGTTGCATTCAGCCTTCCGAAGTATGTCATCTGGAAAGATGGGAAGCATTAGCACTTGGAGTGTAGCCTGGTGGCAGGGACTTCTTCCTCTCAAAGGTTCACCCAGGGAGCAAGGTCCCAGAAGTGTACTTCCTCGTCACCATCCCTGAAATAAGGCCAACTTTAGAAACATGTCTGAATATACTAATGTGCCATTCCATGGAACTCAAACATAATATGCCCATGGTCTCTGAGTAGACATAGCTACAGCCACATAGCAGGGAATCCCCGTCTCTGCCTTTGAGACTGAAATTACATGTAGACTGCCATACCTGGCTGGGATTTACACAGATTCTGTAGAATCCAAATTCTGGTCTTCATACTTGCCAAGAAAATGCTTTAACCACTGACCCATCTAACCATCTCCCTGTCTTTTGAGACAGGGTGCCTCATGTCCTGGTGCTCAGTAAGTAGATTGGGCTGTATGGTTAATGAACCCCAGATATTACCTGTCTCAGCCTCCCCAGAACTGAGATAGCAAGCACATGCCACACCCCCAGATTTTATGTGGACCCTGGGGACCAAACTCATGTCCCTGTGTGTGTGAGGAAAACACTTTACCGACTGCAATATCTTTCCAACCACTGATATCAAGTTTTAAGTGTTATATTCTGTACACTGCTGCTGAATCCTTGTAACCCTGAGCAATTCACTAAACATGGGCCCTATCGTGGAGATGAACTGCACTGTGGGGAAGCGAAGAAGCAAGGCTGGGTATGGACTCTTGAGGAGTTCCCAAAGTAGGGAGTAGGAAACACTCTTACTAATGTGCTATGTAACCTACTGAATGCTAGAGATGAGGTTCTTAGCTTTAGCTCTGGGAACTCTCTGGAAAGCAGAATCCTTTGTATTTGAACACCAGGAAAGCTTACCTAAGGGGCAGGGGGCTTAGACTATGGAGGGTAAGCTCCTTCAGTGATTAGTGCTATGGTGAGAAGATGAAGCAGGAGCAGGTGTGAGAGCTACTGAGGAGCCTGTCTAGATGAAGCTTCATATCCTAAGCTGGCAACAATAGCCAAGGCTAAGCCTGATTTTGCAGTTGGTGGATAGCCACCAAAGGGCCTGATTAAGGGAGGCAGCATAAGCAGATGTGGTGTGCAATCATGTGCAATATTTCTGGGAGTGAAATATGTGTGGGGGTCACTGGCAGCCTTCTGAGTCTTTTAAGTGACCCATGTGGTCAAGGTTATCTTCATAACAATAGGAAAATATTCTGTGCTTTTTCTACTGTAATTTTTTTTTTATCCATTGGAATGAGAGCAGTAGTTGGCACAAATGTATGGCACATTTGCAGCTAGACATAAGAAAAGACAGCTTCACCTAAGAATGCCCTCAACAAATCAGTAAAAAACAATTTTCTCTTTTTCTGAAAATAGAATTTTTATCATGTATCCTGATTACAGTTTCCCCTCCCCCCTACTCCTCTAAGTTCCTTCCCAACTCCCCTCCCATCAAGATCCATCATCTTTCTGTCTCTCATTAGAAAATAAACAGACTAGCTGAGTGGTGCTGGCATGTGTCTTTAATCCCACTATTGAGAAGGCTGGTAGAGCTCTGTGACTTCGAGGCCAGCCTATTCTACAGAGCAAGTTCCAGAAAAGCCACAAGTACACACAGGAACTTAATATTGAAACAAACTACTACTGTGGGATAATAATAAAATATAATATAATCAGATTAAAATAGCCGGGCAATGGTGGCACACACCTTTAATCCCAGCACTCAGAAGGCAGAGGCAGGTGGATCTCTAAGTTTGAGGCCAGCCTGGTCTACAGAGTGAGTTCCAGGGCATCCAGGGCTGTTACATAGAGAAACCCTGTCTCAAAAAAACAAAAAAAATATAATCAGATAAAACAAAAACTAACATATCACAATAGAACAAAACAATCAGAAGGGAAAGAGCCCAAGAAAAGACACAAAAAACCGAGATATAGATGTAGAGACCCACTTGTTTGCACACTCAGGAATCACATAAAAACACTAAACTGAAAGCCATAATATATATGCAAAGGACATGTAGGATAAAGAGATTAAAAGATAAATGAGTAAAAATGTAAATAAAATAAAAATAAGAGGAAATTAAAAAATAAAATCCCTGACATGACATTATGAGACAAAGAACCTTCAAAAGTGCCTTTGAGTTCATTTCTGTTGGCATCTACCACTGGGCATGCAGCCTACCCTTTAGAGTATTTTGTTTCCCTAGTGAGACTCCTTAGAGAAAACTAAATTTTCATTTTCAAGCCATTATCAGTAGGGCATAGCTTCAGGGTTAGGGATGGGGACATGTGTCTTCTGGCAGCTTTAGAATCCCATCTTGTGCAGACCTGTGTAAGACCTGTGCCTGCTGCCTCAGTCTCTGTAAGTTCATAAGTGCATCAATCCTGTTGATTTAGAGGAACTTGATTGATCCTTGAGCCCCCATAGTTTTTAAATTCCCTGGGATGAAATGAGAAATATGCTAAAGCACTTCTCTGGTAGAAACTAAGTGCATTGGTTGACTCAAGGCAAAACAGTCTTGTGACTGTTTGGAGTTGTCAGCTGAACTGACTGAGTTTTCATAGATTGTCATATTTACTTGAAAGAATGACTAATGTTATTCAGACTAGGGTATTTGGCAGACATTTTCTTGTAGATGAACTGAGTAAGCCTGTCATTCCAAGGGAAACAACTGTATTATTTTTGCCAATGATGAAATTTAAGCATTTAAGCAAAGATTAAAATTTTGAAAAGCAAATTTCCACCACTGTGATCATGACAGTTAAGGGATTTTTCCAATGAGGGAGGTGGCAATATTAATCAGTGTGGTTTTGTGATACTATAGAGTGAAACATGTCAAGATACATATGACACTGTGTATTAGTCAGAGCACCAGTGTTTCCAAGTGACCAATGCACAGTGCCAGAAAATCATGAATGGGCAGAAGATCTATTCCCAGAACAGGAGAGTCCAATAAAGGTTCATTGAAGCTGAACAAGGAGGGCTCGCAGATATGCCTCACACCCCACATTGCATTTATTCTAGGAGACACAAGCACTCAGAAGGCTTTTGTGTTATGTCTAAGAAGAATGTCTCAACTGATCTCAGAGGCACATTCAGTTCTCTTTCCTTTTTCTACTGCATATCTGCATGAGCCTGGGTTTCCTTCATAAACAACCAAAGCAACATATCACAACCAAATAGAGATGTGAGAATCCAGCTGTGTCCTCTCAAGCTAGACATCAGAGACATTTGCAAAAATGCAAAACAATGCATTTCTTCTCGGTACAAATTTTTTGTTTTGGAAAATATAACTATTTATATGAAAATAGCTACATTTTCCTGTACTGGGTTTCATGTTTTAATTTAAAAATAAATAATAAATAAACATTTTCATTTCTTCCTAATATTGTTAACATTGATAGCTATAACCCACATAAACAAAAGCACCTTGGAGGCCTCAGTAAACTGTTGTTGCTTTACCTCACTGTACTATGGTTTTACTGAGATGAAATTTGCATGACTTGAAATTCATCATTTGCAAGTGTATAATTGGTGGCACTGAACACATTCACAGTGTGGTGCAGCCATCACCTCTCTCTAGTTCCAGAGCATTTTCTTCATCCCTAAAGGAAAAGGCATGCCCATTAGGTGCTCACTCTCCTTCTCACCCTCCCCCAGCCTTGGCAACCACCCATCTTCTGTGTACTCATCATCAGTTCATTTTAAATGTATACAGGTTCTGAGACCAAAAAGTTTGAGAACTACTGACTTAGTGTATGAAACCCCAGTTTTGCTTTTATTAGCTGTGTTTCAATCAATTGGCATAACTTCCCAGGAATCACAATTTCTTGAGCCTCCAAATGAAGATAATGATGTTGTACTCCCAGAGATATTGTGAGGATTGAATAGAGAGATGCTTAACAGAGAATAATACTCAATAATTTTCAGCTCTTATTACTAAACCTGAATTAGGTCCTCTGGAAAAAGGAAACAATTTCACCCTTATGTCCTTTGTTTCTAAATATGACTAGTATCCTTGGAGAGTGAAATCCAGGTTTACTTCACACAGTCAGCGGGATATGATAGATGACTTCCTCTCTCCATGTTCTGTTCTTCTTATCTGGAAGATGGAGTTCATTCTAATGGCTGTCCCACAGGGCATTTGTTACAAACAGTACAATATCAAATGCCTACATCCTTAGCAGGTAGGAGGCACTTAGTGACAATAAGGTAATTGTTGGGGGGAGGGATCACACTGGTAACAGCAAGTTTAAAAAAATATGTTGACAACTTTTCCTGGCTCTCATTTCCTGGGTGCCCTGCAGGAAACACCAATACAGCCTAGGCTGTTGTCACAATGGATCCACAAACCCTTCTTCCTTGGTGATGACAAAACCAATCACATAACATCCTGCTAAGCACCTTAATGACCCTGAATAGGACACACACACACACACACACACACACACACACACACACACACACACACACACACATATTGGTTTTTCGAGACAGAGTTTCTCTGTGTAGCTTTGGAGACTATCCTGTAACTAGCTCTGGAGACCAGTCTGGCCTCGAACTCACGGAGATCCGCCTGCCTCTGCCTCCCAAGTGCTGGGATTACAGGCGTATGCCACCAATGCCTGCCTGACACTTATATTTGGAAAAGCAAGAAAAAACTTACACCAATCTTTTCTTCTAGAGCTCCATCTCTCACATGATGCTGAACTCCCCAGTTGACCGATCCCAGTGAAGAAAGCCTTGTATATTTGCCACAGGGTCGCCTTGGAGGGACAGCAGAAAAGGGGCCTTGGCACTCAGGCTGACTTTCTCTTTGCAAGGATTCCATAGAGTGCTGAGTAGGCCATTTCTCTTTCTGTTCTTTTTAAATGATCATTTGTTCTAAAAATACTCCAGTAATAACTCACTCAGCTTCCCAAGGAATTTAGCCTTTCTTAATTCCCTGTCACCCATGCCTTTCTTAGGAAGTGGAATTGGGAAACATTATTACAGATATCGTTTGCAGCCCCAAGGTTGATTTCAAGGAAATCCTGGGCTGCAAAGCAGACATGGCCACACTCTTTCCTGGATGTGTATTATCAGTGTTAAATTACCTACTTCATTCATGGAGAAGGTTCAGTGTAAGCAGCACATCTCTAAGCTGTAGGCATTAGGCTTGGACTGCCAAAGGAAAGGTGATATATGAGAACACACACACCTGATTGCTGCACTCTCCCACCCACTTTGACTTGAGCCCTCTATAGAATCTGCCCAAGATTTTGGAAACTCTAGCATATGCTGCCTTGCAGAATATGACTGTGTGGCTAGCCATCACTGCTCACTGTACATGAGCCCCAAAGAATGTTGCAGCCCCACAGTTCTGTGCTCAGCTGAATTAAAGGTCATCTTGGTAACTGGATGTTGAAAATTCCCAAGATATTTTGTGAAAGGACCTGAGAGATATTTTTATAGCTTTCTGTTCCACAACCATGTATATTTATCACAACTTGACACTGTTAAAATTGGATAATGGATACAGACACTTTACCTCTTCCCTAAGAAATAGACTGTGCAGATATCAACATTGTCAATTTACAAGCCAAGATATGGAGATCAAGTGAAATTATTGATTGCCCACAACCAGTGTACAGGAGTAGAGCTCTCACAAAATTCAGCTTTCCTATCTCCAAGCTGAGTTACCTTTACATTCTGCCTGCTTCCTATAAATGAAATGAACACTGATAGGTCATCTTAGGATAAAGATGCAAGGTGGAGATCATTCTCACCATTCACTCATACTCACTATATGAATACAAACATGACTTTATGTTCAGCATATGATACTTAATATGCTACCTCCACAGATAATTGAAGATATTTTCTCTAAAACCTATAACAGAGGATGAGGTTTCAATTTTATAAATTCAAGTCAGATATTTACTATACTGTGTAATACTCCACCAAGATTTTCTCCCTGCTCCCATACCTTAACACAAGAAGTTCCTCCATATCTTTTTAATATAGAGAGGTTAGTGGATGTTTAAAAAGAGTTATAGTCCCCATGTAAAGTCTAGATTATGATTGAAAACTCCTGCTTAGGTCTCAAAGTGAGACCTCAAAATGTTGTCTTTGCAGATGTGATTTTGGTTAAGGATCTTGAGACATAGACAAGAGATGAGCCAGAATGCCATTTCATGTATCCTTCTAAGAGGGAGGCAAGAGATTTGACACAGATTCATAAAAACAGAGATAGGTCATGTAAAGATGGAGGCAAAGACTGGAGTGACATGACCACAAGCAAAGGAATAATGGCAGCCTTAGAAGATGGAAGATGTAAAAGACAGACTCTCCTTGGAGCTCTTTGAAGAGTGCAGTTTAGATGACACCTTAAGTCATTTAGTTCCTGTAAATGGAATTAAAGCCGAGTCCAAAATACTTTCAAGGATATAGAAATAGGAAAGGGCCTGAGGAACTCACTCTTCAGAGAAATTTCAAAATGGTCAGTAAATGTATAGGAATATGTTAACTATTACTTATCAAATAGTACCAAGGAAAGATGTCACCTTTCACCTCTCAAATTGTCAAAGGCTTGAAGAATCCTAGGTTGGTAGTGAAGGCTTGAACTTTTGGACAAGAATAAAAACCTTGGGCAATCTTTCAAAAAAAAGTGGGGTACAGAATTAAATAGAGAATTCTCAATAGAGGAATCTAAAATGGCTGTAAGAAATGTAAGAAAGTGCTCAACATCCTTAGCCATCAGGGAGATGCAAATCAAAACAACTCTAAGATACCATCTTACTCCTGTTAGAATGGCTAAAACAAAAACCACCAATGACAGTTTGTGCTGGAGAGGATGTGGAGAAAGGGGAACACTCTTCTACTGCTGGTGGTTGTGCCAACTTGTACAGCCACTTTGGAAAACAGTATGGCGACTCCTCAGAAAAATGGGAATCAATCTACCACAAGATCCAGCAATTCCACTCTTAGGCATATACCCAAAAGAAGCACATTCATACAGCAAGGACATCTGTTCAACCATGTTCATTGCAGTACTATTTGTAATAGCCAGAACCTGGAAACAAACTAGATGTCCCTCAACTGAAGAATGGATAGAGAAAATGTGGTCCATTTACACAATGGAGTATTACTCAGATGAAAAAAAAACAACAATGGAATCTTGAAATTCATAGGCAAATGGATGGAACTAGAAGAAAACATCCTGAGTGAGGTAACCCAGTCACAAAAAGACAAACATGGTATGTACTCACTCATATATGAATTTTAGACATAGAGCAAAGAAGTAGCAGCCTACCATCAATACTACCAGAGAAGCTAGGAAACAAGAAGGATCCTAAGAGAGACACACAGATTGAATAGTTCTTAGCAATGTTCTCTTCCCAATTTCCAGAATCTATGAAAGGTTGCTTGATATGATAAAAACTGACTTTGTGATTCCTTTAAAGATCTGGAGATGGGAGAATATATTAGATTTTCTAAATTTCCCCTAACTATAGTTGCAAGTGTCTGAGTTAGACAGATAGGAGTAGAGTTTGTATTAGCATCAATGAAAATGTAGTGACAGAACCTGTAATTGGAGTGATGTGTAGCCATGAGAAAAAGAAGGTAGCCTCTAGACACTGAAAAGGAAAAATAAACTGATCATAAGATCTTCCAGAATTAATACAATTTTGTCAACATTTTTAGGCTTCTGATTCTCAGAAGCATGAGGGTGTATCTGTGATATGGGAAACTGGTAATCATGTGTCAATTCATTATAGCAGCCTTATAAAATGAATATATACTATGCTTCTTTAAGGCACTTGCCCCTCATTGGTATTTGCTTCTACCTGGAACTCACTATGTAGTCCAGGTTGGCCTTTGACTCACAGAGATTTGCCTACTTCTGCCTCTACCTCTGCCTTCTTTTCGCTGGGATTAAAGGTGTGCATCACCATACCCTGCTCTTACTAAGTTTTGGGAGAAAGGATCAGTTTGGTTCAGCTTTCTATTCTGCAGAGGCTGGCTCTTCCAGAATCTCCAACCTGTTCATTGTTTTTACTCTATTTGTGGGACATTGGCCTAGCTCAAGCCTTTACTGGATTTCTTCTGGACTCTATAAAAACTTCCACATGGACATCTTGGCCTGACTATCTCCATCTCATCTGGATCATAGTTCCCAGAACAAATACATCACCTTTCTCCTCAGAAGCACTTAGGAGCTTCCCGTCCTTTACAGAACAAGACCCGGAGCCATAATCTATCTTATGCCTGTCAATGTCTGCTTTTCTCTTGTTCTTCTCTAACTTCTGCTCTAACACAGCTACCATAATGACCATTACTCTTCCCCTCCCTCCTTACATAACATCATATGCACTGGCCCCCTATTTGGCCAGCTCAAAACTAAACACTCTACTGTCTCTTATTCTCTGCCCAATGACCAGTTGTGAGTCTTTGTGTTATTCACCATCTACTGTAAAAGAGAATCTTCTCTGATGAATGTCAAGAGATGTACATCACCACATCAATCATTAGGAGTAATTTTGATGCTATATTCAGACAGCTGTTATAGATCATCTGCTTTGTTATCTGTTTCTAAGTCCTGTTCTAACCATAGCTCCAGGAGTTTCCAGAAAAGAAGAGAATCTGTGATAATGAAAGTGATATGTAAGGCTTTTGGAGTAGATGAGGTATGCCCAGCATCCTATGAAGTTGTTAATAAAGGAAGTAGCAAGTACAAGCAGTAATTTCCATAATTTCTAATTGGTTCTTTTTCATGTATATTTATTATTATTCATGTCAGTATTTTATACAATTCCTTAGTTTGGAGATGTTTATGAGAATCTTCAATGTCATTTTACCAAATCATTTTCACAGTACAATATTTTCATTTTTCAGTAGTGATTTTATCTTATTAGTGTTGATTTTTGTACTTGTCACTTTTGGTATTAATTTTCTTCGTGTGTTTTAGAATTTTGGAACGTTTCATATATTAATAAATTTTCTTATATTTTCTGTCCTACCCCTCCTACCAAATAGTACTCTAGGACCCTCAATGAATAATCTTGGTGGCTCAGAGATTCCTTGCTTTTGTGATGTTGAGCATATCATCACATTTATAGGTAATTTGAACTACGCTTTCCATGACAGGTGTGCTTACTTCATTCCATATCCTTAGATGTGTAGTTCTATGTACACTAAACTCTGATCAGGGGTGGTTGTAATATGTAGAAACCCTTAATGGATGGGCAAGCCCCATATTAGTACTTAATTGCAAACAGTGACATCTGTCTCCTCATTAGTGCACAGGAGCAGAAATGACCATCTACCTCTGCTTCTAGAACCAAATCTCAGATGGCCTGTGGCTTCATCCCTACTTAACAGACTTTTTATATTTCATTTTTGCTCTATTGAGTGAGTTATTCATATGCATTTCTGGTGTGCCTCTACATTTTCTTTTTTTTTTCAAAGCTTGAACACTTATCAATACATCTTTCTTTTAAAATTTAAATTAGAAACAATCTTATTTTAGATATCAATCCCAGTTACCTCTCCTTCCTATCCTCCCATGTGCTCCACCAATCTCCTATCCCATTCCTCTTCTGCTCCCCAGGGAGGGTGAGGCCTTCCATGGGGATCATCAAAGTCTGTCACATCATTAGGGGTTGGGCCTAGGCCCTCCCCCATGTCTCAGGCTGAGAGAGTATCTCTCTATGTGGAATAGGCTCCCAAAGCCCATTTGTGCACTAGGGATAAATACTGGTTCCACTGCCAGAGGCCCCATAGATTGCCCAGGCCTCATAACTGACACCCACATTCAGGGGGCCTGGTTTGGTACTATTCTGGTTTCCCAGCTGTCAGTCTGCGGACCACAAGCTCCCCCTTGTTCAGGTTAGCTGTTTCTGTGGGTTTCCCAAGCCTGGTCTTGATCCCTTTTCTCAACACTCCTCCCTCTCTAAAATTGGATTCCAGGAGTTCAGCTCAGTGCTTAGCTGTGGGTGTCTGCTTCTGCTTCCATCAGCTACTGGATGAAGGCTCTAGAATAGCATATAGGGTAGTCATCATTCTCATTATCAGGGAAGGGCATTGAAGGTATCCTCTCCACTATTGCTTAGATTCTTAGTTGAAGTCATCCTTATAGATCTGTGGACATTTCCCCAGTGCTAGATTTTTCTTTAAACCTATAATGGCATGATGGATCAGTAAGATTGAAGAATAAAGGAGAGCAAGAAAAGAGATATCTTAATAGATGGAGCCATTATAGGTTTAAAGGCTACATTTTCTTTTTATAGTATATACTCACCACATTTTTGAGGGAAGAGCTCAAAAATGCAATCTTAACTGATACTTCCAGTCGTGGAACATTTGCCTAGAATTGGACAAGACTCTCAGTTCCATCCCTGAAATCTCAATAAAAGTTACTTTAGCCAACAGTCCAGATTGATTTAGCTTTCAAGAGTCTTTCACAGGTGTTGTTTGGACCCTGAGCTGATTCATGAAACTGCAGATTATATCATTTCTCAGAGTCTGCCACTGCAAAGTTTCATAATTTGGCAAGCTTAAAATAACAGAAATGAACTTTTAAGATTGTGAAAGGAAGAGGTTCAAAACCAGGGTGTTCACATGGTACTATTTCTTTGAAGGTTCAGAGAACCTTGTTACTTCTCAGCTTTTGATGGATGTCAACATTATTCACATAGTCTTTCTTGTGTTTATGTCTTTTTTCTCAGGGCACCATTCACTGAATTACAGTCCACTCTTGAATCTAATCTGGCCTAATCTTACTACATTTTCAAAGACCATGTTTCTACATAATGCCATATCCATGAGTTTATGGTAGTCATGAATTTTAGGAAGACATCATTTACCTCAGCACACTAGCCTTTTACCTAGCAACAAGCCAGGCTTCTGGTAGAAGCAATGAAATACTTGACTCCTTTACTTATTCTCAGCTCTAGCTTAGTCCGTGGCTCTTCAAAATGTTTTAATGAGACCAGGAGGAGGTAAGTGACTGGGCTCCTGGCTGGACAGCCCTGTTCTCTAGTCCCTGGCCCCCAGTGGCATATCCTGAGCCCCACCCCCACCCACTGAAGCCCCAGAGACCTGGCAGCAGCCTCCTCACATGACCAACCATCCTCCACTGCATCAGTGACCACTGAAATCATGGCCGTGTCTACACATGGAGGAGTGATCATTGGAGCCTCAGGCCCCAACTGCACCTGGAGGAAAAACGACCACCTAAGCCACAGGCCCCGCCTGTAACAACTAGAAGAAGAGATAATTAGATGTCAGTGGAAGAATATATTCAACAACATGAAGAGCAATATGGCACCACTAGAAATTAGTGATTCTATAACAGCAAGACCTGAACATCCCAGTGCAGATAAAGCATAAGAAAATGACCTTAAAAATAATCTTAAGAAGATGATAGAGGCCCTTAAAGAATAAATGAAAAATTCCCTTAAGGAACTGGAGGAAAAGGCTACCAAAATACAAAAAAAAATCAATAAATTGCTTGAAGAAAGCAAAGAAAAATCAATCAAGCAGGCGAAGGAAACTATTCAAGACTTGAAAACTGAAATAGAGGCAACAATGAAAACACAAACTGAGGGATTTCTGAAAATGGAAAATCTGGGTAAATGATCATGAACTACAGATGCAAGCATAACCAACAGAAGACAAGAGATGGGCAAGAGAATCTCAGGTGTTGAAGATATGATAGAGGAAATAGATTCTTCAGTCACAGAAAACATTAAAGCCAGCAAAGTCATAACACAAAACATACAAGAAACATGAGACGCCATGAAAAGACCAAACCTAAGAATAATAGGGAAATAATAAGAATACCAGCTCAAGGCCGGGTGTTAGTGGAACACACCTTTAACCCCAGCACTCAGGAGGCAGAGGCAAGCGGATCTCTATGGGTTTGAGGCCAGCCTGGTCTACAGAGCCAGTGCCAGGATAGGCTCCAAAGCTACACAGAGAAGCTCTGTCTTGAAAAAAAAGAATACCAGCTCAAAACACAGGAAACATATTCAACAAAACAAGACAAGAAAAATTTCCAAAACTAAAAAAGGACATGCCTATGAAGTTGCAAGAAGCTGACAGACCAAATAGACCGGACCAAATAAAATTCCCCTCACCAAATAATCAAAATAATAAATGTTGACAGAGATTTTCTGGCCCAGCTGGGTACCACCACCCTAGAGCCCCAAATAAGCACATGCTATATTATAAATTTTACATTAATTATAAAGCTGTTGGCTGTTGGCTTTGGCTTCTTATTGGCTATCTCTGTCTTAATTATTAACCCATTTCTACTAATCTATGTATTTCCACATGGAGAATGCCTTGCATGTAGTCTTTTCACAGACTCTACATAATGAATCCATCTGCCTACATTTCCCAGAATTCTCATCTCCTAGCTCTGCCTATACTTACTGCCTAGTCAATCAGCCAATCAGTGTTTTATTCATTAAGTAATAAGAGAAACATATGTACAGAAGGACAACCCCCACATCTCCTCTTTTCTGTCTAAATAAACAGAAAGGTTTTAACTTTAACATAGTAAAATTATATATAACAAAACAGTTATCAAGTAAGAACTACAATCAAGTAAGAACTACAATTACAATATTTAATCCATTAACATTATGCAAAATTTAAAGACATTATTCTGTCATCTATCCTATCTTTGTGAATCTAAAGTCTTATATGTAATTTATCTTTTATCATAACTAATAAAACCATAACTATCTATCTTCAACTCCATCAAAGACCAAAGAAGGATAATATGTTAAACTTTAGAATTGACAGAGGCATCTCGCTGCCTGGTAGGTCACGAAAAGTTCCTCTGTAACATTGGAATATCCATCTTCAGCCCATAGGCCTAGAGTGTCTAGCAGTTTCCAGCGAAACAGGAAATTTCAAACTGTCCACCTGTATTGACAGTTTGTCAGTCATTTTTCTGTGTCCTGCAGAATGTCTGGCAGACTCTTTCATGAAGCAGTAACCCTTCAGGACTGTCCAGTTTTGTTTTGGCAAATTTAGCACTCACTTTCCTGTGGGTCCTGCATGTTCACTTTATACAGCATACAGAAAAACAGTACAGGCAAGAGAAGTTTTTTGGCTAGTTCTGCCATATTGAAAGCAACTTCATATTGAGTTTCTTTGATACCCATCTTCCTCTCTGAAGTACTTGCTGTTGCCCGGAGCAGTTGTGTCTCACTGTCATGAAAAACCCTAAACCATTTAAATGCTATATATTCTGTAGGTCTTTGAATGGTTTGAAGAATGTCTATCCATCTCAAATATATCTCTCTGTATATCTAGAAAATGTAACTAACATAACTATAAGTTTTGACTATTATAGGTGACTACAATCTGTGTTTAATTATACATTACATTTTAAAAGAGCTGTATAAACACAATACCTAAACAAAGAAGAAACATCATATGAAAAATTGACCTTAAATTTGTATTAATAAACCAAAATCTATACCAATGCAAAGTATTCATTTCTATATCATAGTCCCCCTTTTTTTTCTTTAGAAGGAGATTGACTGTGATCACTAACCATTTATAAACAATATCATTTAAATGAAAACAAACATTTGTAGACAATATTTGTGAATTTGGGCAACATTATCTCCAAACTGCTTCCTGCTATTTGAGGGCACTGTTAATGCCATGGGATCCTGAGAAAACCCAGAATCCTGTCCAAATCCTGGCTGTAGTAGTCTGAGGATGCATTGTCTCAGCTGTTTTTGGATGGTGGGTCAAGTGGGCCACTGCTTCATGGGGTCTTGATTGATCAAACCATAATAGTCTGGAAGGAATCCACAGCTTTTCATTTTTCTGTGGAAACGAGAAAATCTCTTTTCAAAGTAACATGTTCTTAGACCTAAATTTTGAAGTTAAGGCATTTTTAAAATATATAGGTTGGATTAATCCAGTAGCATTTATAATCAAATGTCTTTCCTCAGCAATTAAACAACTCAAAAATAACACAATAACATACAGTATCCAGACTGTCAGTGTATTTTCCATCTTTACGTGGCTTTTTTTAAAAAAAAAAACCCTATTTCCTTTGCTTTTATTTTTTCTTTGTTTGAGACAGAGTTTCTCTGTTTACTTTTTGGGGGGAGGGGTTTTGAGACAGGGTTTCTCTGTGGCTTTGGAGGCTGTCCTGGAACTAGCTCTTGTAGACTAGGCTGGTCTCAAACTCACAGAGATCCACCTGACTCTGCCTCCCGAGTGCTGGAACTAAAGACATATGCCACCATCGTCTGGCCTCTGTTTACTTTTGCCTGTCTTTGAATTCATTCTATACACCAGGCTGGCCTTGAAATTATAGAAATATGCTTGCCTCTGCCTTCTGAGTGCTGGGATCAAAGGTGTGTGCCACCACTGCCCAGCTACACTATTTCCTTTTTAACCACTACATGCTTTTTCTTTTCTCTCCTAAGCCTACGTATATTTTTGAACACTGTAAACCCTTTAGAGGTTTTTCTTCATCTGAATCTGTCTTTACTGTATATCTCTATCTTTTACTGGCCACAAGTCTGTTATCTGCTAAACAGCATTGCTAGGATTAAAGCAGATGATTTAACTGCTGTCTTTCCAACATGGTGGGAGTGGATTTACTGCCAGCCCTGGGAGCTGTGCTCACTGTCTTGGTCTATGCTGCCACCAAGCAGCACGCTGCCGGCTTCTAGATGTGGTCACTGCCACTGCCAACTGCTCATACACACCATTATTATCAGAGCCCCTTAAAAGAGCCTTGCAGTCAGGAAGACTCCCTTAAAGGAGCTGTCTCTCCTAAACAGAGACCACCAGAGAGAATGCTTCTACCAAGAAGCCATGCTTATCTCTGTTATTTTGTTTCTAAACTCCCCTTTTATGCTTTTGTCAGGTTCTATGTGGAAATTCATACAACCCACATTGGCTCCATTTTGTTGATGGAGATTTTCTGGCCCAGCTGGGTCCTGCCACCCTGGAGCCCCAAATAAGTACACAGACACTATATTAATTATAAAGCTGTTAGCCGGTGGTTTTGGCTTCTTATTGTCTATCTGTGTCTTAATTATTAACCCATTTCTATTAATCTATGTATTTCCACATGGTCTTGGCATACCAGAGAATGCCTTGCATGTCCTCTTTTCCCTGGCTCCATCTGCTATGTTTCCCAGAATTCTCATCTCCTAGCTCTGCCTATACTTCCTGACTGGCCAATCAGCCAATAAGTGTTTTATTCATTAACCAATAATAGAAACATATGTACTAAAGGACAACCTCCATCAATTAAACATTCAGAATAAAGAAAGAATATTAAGAGCTGCAAAAGAAAAAGGCCAAATAACATATAAAGGCAGAGCTATCAGAATTAAACACGACTTTTCAATGGAAACTCTGAAAGACAGAAGGTTCTTGATCAATATTCTGCAGACACTAAGAGACCATGGATGCCAACCCAGACTAATATAAAAAACAAAGCTTTCAATCACCATAGAAGGAGAAAACAAGATGTTCTGTGAAGAAAAAATACAAGATTTGACCAAATCTATCCACAAACCCAGCTCTACAAAAAGTGCAAGAATGCAAACTCTAACCCAAGGAATTTAGCTACACCCACAAAAATACAGGCAATAGATAATCACACACCAGCAAAACACAAAGAAAGGAAACACACACCACCACCAACAACAAAGCAAACAAACAAAAAAAAACAAACACAAGAACTAGCAATCACCGGTTATTAATATCTCTTAATATCAATTGTCTCAACTCACATATACAAAAGACACAGGCTAACAGAATGGATATGAAAACAGGATCCATACTTCTGCTGCATACAAGAAATACACCTCAACTTCAAAAAGAGAGATTACCTCAGAGTAAAAGGTTGGGAAAAGATTTTCCAATCAAATGATCTAAAAAGCAAGCTTGTATAGCTACCCTAATATCTAACAAAATAGACTTCAAACTACAATTAACAAAAAGATATGGAGAAGGACATTTCATATTAGTCACAGGAAAAATCCTACTAGATGAAGTCTCTATTCTGAACACCTATGCCCCAAATACAAGGGCACCCAGATTTGTAAAAGAAACATTACTAAAGCTTAAACCACACAGCAAACCCCACATGCTAATAGTGGGAGACTTAAAATCCCCACTCGCACCACTGGATGGGACTGCCAGACAGAACCTTAACAGATAAATAAAAGAACTAAAAAATGTTATGACTCAAATGGGCTTAATAAAAATCTATAGAACATTCAACCCAAACACAAATGAATATACCTTCTTCGAACCACCTCATGGAACCATCTCTAAAATCAGTCACATATTCAGTGATAAAGCAAACCTGAGCCAAAACAAAAAAAAATATAGAATAACACCCTGTATTGGATCACCATGACTTAAAGATAGAATTCAATAACAACACTAATCTCAGAAAGCCCACAAATTCATGGAAATTGAGCAATGCTCAACTGAATCCCCCTTGGGTCAAGGAAGAAATAAAGAAATTAAAGACTTTCTAGAATTCAGTGACAATGAAGGCACAACATACCCAAACTTATGGGACACATTGAAAACAGTACTAAAAGGAAAATTTATGGTTCTAAGGGCCCACATAAAGAACCTGGAGGATAGCCACAGTAGAGAATTAACAGCATACCCGAAAGCTATAGAACAAAAAGAAGCAAACTCACCCAGGAGGAATAGACTCCATGAAATAATCATATTGAGGGCTGAAATCAATAAACTAGACACAAAGAAAATAATACAAAGAATAAATGAGACAAAGAGTTGTTTTATTGGTAAAATCAACAAAATAGCAAACATTTATGCAAACTAACCAAAAGGCAGAGAGAGAACATGCAAATCAACAAAATCAGAAATGAAAAGTGAGATGTAACAACAGACACTGAGGAAACCCAAAGAATCATTGGGTCATACTTTAAAAACCTGTGCTCTACACAATTGGAAAATTTAAAGGAAATGGAAAATGTTTTGAAGAAGTACCACATACCAAAATTAAATCAAGACCAGATAAACAAATTAAATAGACCTATAACCTCCAAGGAAACAGAAGTAGTCATCAAAATTATCCCAACCAAAAAAAAAAAAAAAAAAAAAAAAAAAAAGCTCAGGGCTTGATGGTTTTATTGCAGAATTCTACCAGACATTCAAAAGAAGAGCTAACTCCAATACTCCTCAAATTCTTTTTATGAGGCTACAGTAACTCTGATTCACAAACCACACAAAGATGCAAATAAGAAAGAGAATTAAAGACAAATCTCCATCATGAACATAGATGCAAAAATACTGAATAAAATATTGGCAAACTAAACCCAAGAACACATCAAAAATCATCCACCATGATCAAGTAGGCTTCATCCCAGAGATGCAGAGATGATTTAACATATGAAAATCTATCAATATAACATGCCATATAAATAAACTGAAATAAAAATAATGTCCTGATCATCTCAATGGGTGATGAAAAAAGCCTTCAACAAAATCCAACACCACTTCATGATAAAGGTCTTGGAGCAATCAGGGATACAGGAACATACCTCAACATAATGAAGGCAATATATAGTAACACAACAGCAAACATCAAATTAAATAAAGAAAAACTCAAAGTAATTCCACTAAAATCAGGAACAAAACAAGGCTGTCCACTCTCTCCATATCTCTTCAATATTGTACTTGAAGTTCTAGCTAGAGCAATAAGACAACAAAAGGAGATCAACAGGATAAAAATTGGAAAGGAAGAAGTCAAACTTGAACTATTTACAGATGATATGATAGTATACATAAGTGATCCAAAAAATTCTACCAGGAAACTCCTACAGCAGATAAACACCTTCAGTAAAGTGTCAGGATACAAGATTAACTTAAAAAATCAGTAGCTCTCCTATATAAAGATGATAAATGGGCTGAGAAAGAAATCAGACAAACATCACTCTTCACAATAGCCACAAACAACATGTAATATCTTGGGGGTAACTCTAAGCAAACAGGTGAAAGAGCTGTATGTCAAGAACTTTAGTCTTTAAAAAAATTGCAGGATATATCAGAAAATGGAAAGACCTCCCATGTTCTTGCATAGGTAGAATCAAAATAATAAAAATGGAAATCTTACCAAATGCAATCTACAGAGTCAATGCAATCCCTATCAAAATCTCAACACAATTCGTCAAAAACCCCTAAAGAACAATACTCAACTTCATATGGAAAAAAAAAAAACAGGATAGCCAATACAGTCCTATACAATAAAGGAATTCCCACAGGTATCACCATTCCTGATTTCAAATATACTATAAAGCTACAGTAATTTAAAAAAAGGTTGGTATTGGCATAAAAAAACATACAAGTGGATCAACGAAGACCCTGATGTTAATCCTCACACCTCTGAACTCCTAATTTTTTAAAAAGAAGCTAAAATTATACAATAGAAAAAACGATAGCATCTTTAACAAATGGTGTTGGCATAACTGGATGTCTACATGTAGAAGAATGTGAATAGATCCATATTTATTGTCATGCACAAAACTTAAGTCCAAATGGATCAACGACCTCAACATTAATGCAGCCACACTGATACTGAGAGAGAGAAAGTGGGAAGTTGCCTTGAACACATTGGCACAGGAGACCACTTCCTAAATAAAACACCAGTAGCACAAGAGTCTGAGAGCAACAATTAACAAGTGGACCTCCTGAAACTGAGAAGCTTCTGTAAGGCAAAGGACACAGTCAACAAAACAAAACAACAGCCTACAGAATGGGAAAAGATCTTTACCAACCCGACATCTAACAGAAAGTTGATCTCCAAATATCCTAAGAACTCAAGAAACTAGACTTGAAAATACCAAATAATCAATTTTAAAAATAGGGTATGGATCTAAATAGAGAAATCTCAACAGAGGAATCTCAAATGGCCAATAAAACAAAACAAAACAAAAAACACTTAAGGAAGTGCTCAACATCCATATTCATCAGGGAAATGCAAAAATAAAAGTAATTATGAGACACCTGTCAGATTGGCTAAAAAGCAAGGATGACAACTTATGCTGGAAAGGATGTGGAGAAAGGGGAATACTCCTCCATTGCTGGTGGAAATGAAAAGTTGTACAGTCACTTTGGAAATCAGTGTGGTGGTTTCTCAGAAAATTGGGAATCAATCTACCTCAAGACCCACCAATACCTCTCTGGGGCATATACCCAAAGGATGAGCATTCACACCACAAGGACATTTGCTCAACTATGTTCATAGCACCATTATTTGCAATAGGTAGAACCTGGAAATAATCTAGATCCCCTTCAACTAAAGAATGGATTTAAAAAATGTGGTACATTTACACAATGGAGTAATACTCAGTGGTAAAAAAATGGCATCTTGAAATTTGCAGGCAAATGGATGAAACTAGAAAAATACATCCTGAGTGAGGTAACCCAGACCTAGAAGGACAAACATGGTATGTAGTCACTCATAAGTGGATATTAGACATAAACAAATGATAACCAGCCTACAGGCTACAACCACAGTGAAGCTAGGTAACAAGGAGGACCCTAAGAGAGATATACATGGATCCACCTGGGAATTGGAAATAGACAAATCTCCTGAGTAAATCAGGAGCATAGGGGAGTGTAGAGGATGGGAGGGAAGGAAGGAGGTGAGGAAAGGAGGGAGAGAAAAACATGAGAGAAGGGGATGGTTGAGTTGGGGAAAGGACAGTGAGGGAGTGCAAGGAAAGAGGTATCTTGATAGAGAGAACTGTTATGGGGTTAGCAAGAAACCTGGCACTAGAGAAATTCTCAGGAATCCATGAGGATGACCCAAGCTAAGGCTCTAAGCAATAGTGGAGATGGTTCCTTAATTGGCCTTCCTCTGTAATCAGATTGATGACTACCTTAATTGTCACCATAGAACCCTCATCCAGTAACTGATGGAAGCAGATGCAGTGACCCACAGCTAAGCACTAGGCTGAGCTACTAGAGTGCAGTCAAAGAGAGGGAGGAGTGAAAATAAGAGCAAAGGGATCAAGACCATGATGAGGAAACCCACAGAAACAGCTGACAGGAGCTTTGGTAGCTTACTGACTGACTCAGGACTGACAGCTGGGGAACCTGCATAGGAACAAACTAGGCCCTCTGAATGTGGGTGACAGTTGGGTGGCTTTGGTAGTTTATGGGGTCACTGGCAGTTGGACCAGGATTTATTCCTAGTGCATGAACTGGCTTTTTGGAGTCCATTCCCTATGGGGGGATATCTTGCTTAGCCTAGACACAGCAGGAAGGGCCTTGGTCCTGCCTCAATGTAATGAGAAAGGCTTTCTAGATTCCCCATGGGAAGCCTCACCCTCTCTGAGGAGTGGATAGGAGTAGGGGGGGGAGGTGGAAGGAGCTGAAGGAGGGGAGAGTGGGGGGATTGGGATTGGTATGTAAAATAAAAAAACTGTTTTAATAAAAATGCTGTAATGAAAAATGGAACTGGGTTATAGAACCTGAAACCATCACCCTGTCTATATCAGCCAAATCCTTGGAGTATATTGTCCTTTTAACAGTGCATCACTAGCATAATATCCTTATGCATAGAATAGAAAATAATTTCTGCCTTTTGTGCCTTGGTTAATGTACCTGGGTTGTGGGCAAAGTACTTGAGTTCAAAAGTATAAGCATCATTCTTTCAAGAGGTAATTTGGGAATTTGGAATTGGCAAAGGAATTCTAAAAATACCCCATTATCTAGCTACATTGGAGTATTTGGTATTACAATCAACCACTCCAAGTCGCTGAACTGTTTTCATTTGAAACTGCTTTGTCAGTATTGCTGCTTCCTCTTTCATTGTCAATGATCTGTCCTTATATCTGCCAGCAGCTTTGTACCTCTCTTTGTAACCCATTTCTTCTGTATGCTCCAATTTGAGCGACCTGGCTACAAAGCACTTTAGACATATGGGCATGGTGAGTCTAAATGAGGGTTGGGGGTCTTAGATGATGCCCACTTTGTAGAGGCCTTTCTGGTTCTGCTAGGTCACCATGTAGATGACCTGTTGCAATTTCTCTTGTGGAGCTAAAGGATCCATAGACTTTGCTTGGATTTGATGCCCATCCTTGCACCGACACCCTGGAATGGTCAAAGTGATGGGACTGGCTCAGACACTTCCTGCTGCCTCCACCAGCCATCTGCCAGCCTCATGCACTCAGGTGTTTTCCTTAAGATTCCCAGTGTGGGGCCAAGGCTCCAGGTACTGCACTCCAGATAGGATACCATAGGCTGTAGAGAATAGCAGAAATAATAAGGGCCTTGGTTGGGGCCAGCCAGACCAAAGTTGTAACTCCTAGTCTATCCACTTATAACAGGAGAAATAATTTAACCTTTCTGGTCTTGGCTTAAATATTTATAGAATGAGGACAATAGTATTACATACTACCACCTATTACATACTTTTCAGGAACACACGTGAGTATCAAAGTGGCAAAAGAATCTTGTGTGTTATAGGTTGTTCCTGTAGGCCCACCATATTCTGGGCATCTAATGCTTTACTTGGTACTAGAAAGGTTTTCCTGTTTTGCTTTTCCTTTTCTGACATCGTGACACCAGCAACAAACATGACTTCTGTGTCCTAGTGACAAATTGGTAAACCGCTGAGTTTCAGCTTCCTGGGACATAGAATAACTTGGCAACACAGCTGGGCACTCTAAGACAGTATGGAGGTGGAATCTTCTAGGTCTCACTCTCTCTGTTCTTTGCTCACCCAGTCTCTAGTCTGTATGTGGAAAGCCATATTTAGCATCTCTCTTGTCCTTTGAATGGGAAGAGGACAAGAAACTCTCAATTTCAGTACCTTGCAAAAAGTGAGACAAGGTTGGCACAACTCTTTGTTCTCTCTACTTCTGAAGAGCTCCCTAATGACCCTGAAAAGAAGAGGGATTCCTATTCTCTTTCATTCCCTAGGCTTAATACATCTCAGCCAGGGACTGAGAAAATCAGACTTACATTAGGGCACTGATATTGGACTCAAATTGCTATTTAGAATCTGAAGCCACCTACAATGGCTTTTGACATGTTCAAAATACTTCCTGGATGATTTTTTAAAAATCTTAATCCCCATTTTAGAGATGAAGAAATCAAGGCAGTGTTTGAGGTCAAGGTGCATTTATATCCGAGTTAATAGCCTAGTAGAGCAAGAGCCTAGTTTTCTTGCTTCTTTAATAAGCTCTGTATTTCATGTCAGTCCCATCACTTTGAAATTAAAGAACAGGAAGAAAGCAACAAAATGCCCACTATCCCTTTAGCAGCCTACCTGAGCTTACTGAGAGCCTAGGAACATGAAGTTTCATTTCAAGAAGAGGACAAGTTAAGAGGATTGTGTTTAGCACCAATGCCATTATACTGGTTTTGTTATTCAAGCTTTAGACTTCATGAGCTCAACTCTGTGGCTAGGCAGGAGAGTAGCTTAGAAACAAATTTAAGGGTATGATGCAAAGGTGGAATAACCCCCCCCCCCATCTCCGGCTCATGGATAGGTATTTATGCATATTGTACCTTGTTGATACTTATTTCCTGACCTTCATTTTCTGATGGAAACGGAGGTGATAGTTTTTTCAGACCAGTCCCAGAGCCCTATCAGTGACATAGAAGCCATGTTGCTGTATACATAGGGTTGTAAGAAGCCTCCAAAAGACGGAAAGGATCCAGGGTCATGTGGAATTTAAATAAATGATCAAGATTACTTTTGTATTTGTATATGCCATATAATCTTTGGAAGCATACCAAAAATTATCCAGTTCAATACGAATTCACATCTAACTAGATATCCTGTATTTTATTCACAAGTGAGCATAGAGTTGACACAGCAAGGGGCATCAGCTGTTTAGACAAGTTTTTGTTTATATTTTCATTTTGAAGTAAGAGTGTAATAACCCAGGGTCCAGGAAAGAAATATGGTCCTATCAAAGCAAGGTCACGACTCTGTCCTTATTTTGATGCACGGGAAGACCCCTTATAAAACCAGAAACTTTGTCCTAAAGGAAACCAAGCCACTAGACTTTAATCTTTTCTGTCCTTCCTGAATGTTGCCAGGATTCTGTTTTTCCACATTCACCTGAACACCTCTGGGAAATTATTTTTTAAATGATTTTTGCTTATTCAATTTCCAAATCCATATAAAGATGAGACAGGCTCTCTGAAGATGCCCATAGTCTTCTGAGATGGAATAAAAAGAAATGAGTTTACTCTGCTGTATGAAACAATCAATGAGTAGACAAAACAGAAGAAGCAATGTTTTTAAAAAGGCCAGATATTAAGTAACAAAAGATAGTGTTTCTAAGAGATGGGAAACAAGTGAGCTGGTGGCTACAGTGGCTCAAGCTCATTGCCAAGAGACTGATTCCAGACTGGAACTGTAGTGAAATGCTGAGGGCTAGACAACTTTTTAAAGTGTGTTCTATAGGTTCAAGAAAATGACATCATCTCAGATGTGGTAAGTACCTCATAGAGGAGGGCATCATAATGGAAGTAGTGACAGGGAGGAGCAAATTGATACTGCCAAATTGAAAGCTAGAGAGAGGGGAGAGGCTCCTTTTAACAATTTACCTTCACAAGAATTAAGTCAATGTTCCAAAGGGGCTACCTTACCCCCTTTCAAGCACAGCATTTCCAATGCCCAAACAGTTCCTACTCACCTCTATGTCTTGAAGATCCTACCTATACTCTAGACCAGGTTTCAACACATGAAACTTTGAGTGACACAATCAAATAATATCTAAAGAACAACAGCGCATTTGTTGTTGCATAAGAAGCCAATAAGAAAAGCACTGAATGAAGCACACACATGCACACGTGCACAAGCACATATACATGTATTTCCACATACATGCACACACACTCAGAATCAACTTCCAGCCTACAGAACAGGAGAAAATCCTTCACAGATGGTTATCTAATAGAGGATTCATAGCTAGACTGTATAAAGAACTCAAAAATCAAATACATGGAAATATAATGATTTTTACATGGAAATATCTTTACTCATCAAAGAAATATAAATGAAAATCACAATGGGATTGCATATCACTCAATTGTAGTGGCTCCCAGTGCCTGGGTGAAAGAACCTTTGGCTCTTAGTCAAGGAAGTGACCTGGAGAACAGGAAAATCTTTGTTTCAAGCCATCCTTTCTACACTTTCACTCAGTTTTCCCATTACTCGGTCAAAGCACCCAAGTTTTTAGAAAATTTGAGAATAACAGGAGTAGGCAACTTGTTTAAAGGAAAGTGAGCTTTGGATTCAAGTCCCATCTCTTCTCATCACTAGCTGTGTGACCTTCAAAGCTCCATTTACTCAGTGTTTGCACTGTTGTCTAGAGGATGATCTGGAAGATGTATGTAAGAGTGATTGGCAATGGGTGGGTGTTGCTTTGTGTCTAAGTGCCTGGTAGTGGCATAAAGAGGCATAAAACATACAAAAATCTGTAGTACATGTGCTAGCATAAATATCAACAGTGATATGCATTCCACTTATTACAGTGAAAGTATATTGCAATATATAACAGTCTCCCCACAAATTCATTTACAACAATCCTGTGACCATAGGTCCTTCTTTGTGGATATCATATGGATAGAAAAACTGAAACTCAAAGACCATAGATAATTTACCCTGTCATACTTCAAGGAAGGCGGAATTGTTAGGTTTTTCAAGAGGAGATAGAAGACAGTAGTAACTGAGGGCAAAGCCTGTCTGAATGCCAGCCTCACCACCACATGCAGCCTAGGCAATAGTCTCTCTCTGCCAGATGGCTCACCTGTAACAAGGTATAATACTATCTACCATGGTGTGGTTTATTTGGATGTAAAGGGTCAATACATATATGACACGGATGATGTCAGCCATGGGCACTGAATGTTAGCCAAGATCAATAATTCCAGTTTATCATATATTTCAAGATAAGTAGAAGAACAGAGCTTGATATTTACCAACACAAAATAATGTGATTACAATAATTTTGCTATTAGACATTGTACATGTGCAGAATCATCTCATCATACCTAAAAACATGAACAATTACTATGTCTCAATTAAAAAATTCTAAAAGGAAGATAATTCATCATTAATGAAATATTAATCTAAATATTAGCTTTTTGGGTGATATTATTTGGATGTAGTTTTTCTCTGTCCAAATACATATTGCAATTTGAGCCCAAATGTAATGTTATTTAAAAAGTGGTAGTACCATTAAAATTGACTAGGATATTAGAGATCCATACTTTTCTCACTGCTCTAGGCAAATTCTCATGGGATTGTTGTAAAAAGCAAGGCTACTCCCTGCATGCTTTGTGTCTTTAATATTTACCTATTTGTCATGAGTTGAAAGAGCATGAAGAGGCCTTTGCTGACCTCCATGACTACAAGCCAAATTAAAACATTTTCCTTTTGTATTATCAAGTCTCAAGAATTCTTCTATAGCAACAAGAAATGGACTAAGAATTACACTATAATTAGTGTAAATTAATTGTTGGTACTTCTATGAGTGCTCACGACTTAATAGTTGGTCAATATTTGAATTAATTTTTGCTGTTGATATGTTTTGTGACTACTTGAGAAGCCACCAAAATATCATTCTCAGAGCACAGCTCATCAACTTCACCTAGGAAAAGTCCTTTAGGGAACAGAGAATACAAAGAATCTACAAAATTTTACACAGGAAATGCATGTAAATGCTCAGATTGGCAAATGGGTCTCCATAAAACTAAGCCCGCTGGAAAGCCAGGGTTAAGACAGAAGAATTTGAGGACCGTATGACATTCAACAGTTTTTCCAAGGAGAGGATCAAGGCCCTCAGACACCTTCCCAAGCGAAGTAAATGATGTTTGCCTCAGTCCATTGGTCATCTGCCAATAGGAAATCCTCTTGTGGCACTTCTAAGAATGTTTTCATAGGCCAGAGATACTAAATATCTAACTGATGGAGCACAGGGAAGGCCACAAATCCCTTTTGGCACATGTTCATTGATGCACTAAATGCTTTATAAATATTTCAATGACACAGATGCAGGATAGTCTGCTAGAGGCAGGGTAATGTGAACAGGGTACTACTGTGGCTGAGCAGAGAAAGTGCTTTGTCCATGATGTACTGGGGTGGCAGCCCATTTTGGGGGATATCGCTGCTCCTTGAGGGGTCAGTGCCAAAGAGGTGGGTAGCTCTATTTCATTTCCTTCCCCAGGAGTTCTGTCTTAATACCCATGGTTTCATCCAGCCTGCATGCCTTTCCTCCTTTCACTCTTCAGGCCCTAGCTTCCATACTTTGACCTGAAATTGGACTGTGATTCTTCATACTATTAGCTGGACAAATACTGGGGAGCTGGAAGAAGACATTTTTTGTTTGCTTTTTTGTTGCTGTGATAAAAACACACTCTGACCAAAACTAACTTAAGGAAGCAAAGGATTTATTTCAGCTTGTACACTCAGGTCACAATCCATAATTGAGGGAATTCAGGGGAGGAACTTGAAGCAGAAACCGTGAAGAAATGATGATTGTTGGCATGCTCACTGGCTCATACTCTTCTAGGGACAGTGCTGCCCACAGTGGGCTGGGTTCTCCTATAACAATCATCAATCAAAAGAATATCTCACAAATATGACCAAAAGGCCATTCTGGTACGGGAAGCTTTTCAACTGAGGCTCTCTCTTCCCAGGTGACTATAAATTATATCAAGTTGATGACTAAAATCTAAGTGGGATAAACTATCACTGGTGTTTTGATTTTAGCCATTCTGACATGAGTAAGATGGTAAGATGATTTGCATTTCCCTGATGGCTAAGGATGTTGAGCACTTTCTTATGTGTCTTGCAGCCATTTTAGACTCCTCCATTGAGAATTCTCTATTTAGTTCTGTACCCCACTTTTTAATTGGATTATTTGGTGTTTTGGTGACTAGCTTCTTGAGTTCTTTGTATATTTTGGAAATCAGCCCTCTGTCTGATGTGGGGTTGGTGAATATCTTTTTCCATTCTGTGGGCTGCCATTTTGTTTTTTTGACTGTGTCCTTTACCTTACAGAAGCTTCTCAGTTTCAGGAGGTCCCATTTATTAACTGTTGATCTCAGTATCTGTGCTAATGGTGTTATATTCAGGAAGCAGTCTCCTGTACCAATCTGTTCCAGGGTACCACCTACTTTTTCACTCATTCACTGATGGTGGGAGTGCCAACTCATACAGCCACTTTGGAAATCAGTATGGCAGCTCCGCTGGAAAATGGAAATCAGTATACCACAAGATGCAGCAATTCCACTCTTAGGCATATACCCAAAAGATGCACATTCATACAACAAGGACATCTATTCAACCATGTTCGTAGCAGCAATATTTATAATAGCCAGAACCTGGAAGCAACCTAGATGCCCCTCAACTGAAGAATGGATGGAGAAAATGTGGTAGATTTACACAATGGAGTACTACTCAGTGGGAAAAAACCAATGGAATCTTGAAATTCGCAGGCAAATAGATGGAACTAGAAGAAACCATCCTGAGTAAGGTAACCCAGTCACAAAAAAGACAAAAATGGTATGTACTCACTCATATGGATTTTAGACCTAGAGCAGCCTGAATCAACACCACCAGAGAAGCTAGGAAACAAGGTGGACCCTAAGAGATATATAAATGGTCCCCAAGAGAAGGGGAAAGGGACAAGTTCTCCTGAGCTAATAGGGAGCATGGGGGAGGGGAGAGGGAGTTAGAAGACAGAGATGGGGAGAAGAGGAGGACAAGACGGAACAAGAAGATTGAGTCAGGGGAAGAATAGAGGAGTAAGAAAAGGGATACCATAATAGAAGGAGCCATTATAGGTTTAAAGAGAAATCTGACACTAGGGAAATGTCCAGAGATCTACAAGGTTGATCACATCTAACAATCTAAGCAATAGTGGAGGGCTACCTTAAAAGCCCTTGCCCAATAATGAGATTGATGACTACCTTATATGCCACCCTAGTGCCTTCATCCAGTAGCTGATGGAAGCAGAAGCAGATACCCACAGCTAAACACTGAACTGAACTCTGGAATCCAGTTGCAGAGAGGGAGAAGTGATGAGTAAAGGAGTCAGAACCAGGCTTGGGAAACCCACAGAAACAGCTGACCTGAACAAGGGGGTGCTCATGGATCCCAGACTGATATCTGGGAAACCAGAATAGGACTGTTCCAGACCCTCTGAACGAGAATGTCAGTTTGGAGGTCTGGTTAATCTATGGGGCCACTGGTAGTGGAACATTATTTATCCCTGGTACACAAATGGACTTTGGGAGTTCACTCCCCATAGAGGGATGCTCTCTCAGCCTACACACGGGGGGGGGGGGTGCTAGGCTCTGCTCCAAATGATATGAAAGACTTTGAAGATCCTGCATGCAAGGCCTCACCCTCCCTGGGGAGCAGAAATGGGATGGGATAGAGGGCCAGTGGGGGGCAGGGGAGAAGAGGAGGGAGAGGGACATGTAAAATAAAGCTTGTTTCAAACTTAAAAATAAATAAATAAATAAATAAATAAATAAATAAATATTTAAGTAGGAAAAATGTTGGACATAGGATGAGCTGACCACTGTGATTTGATTTCTCAGAGGTTGCTTCCTTTCTGGTTATAGTAGAAATCCAGCATTGCCTTGATACGCTGAAGAGTGATATGCCAAGGATATGCTGAGAATCTTGATAGGCTGAGGATTTAATAGACAAGGGGCCATAAGTCATTGGGGTGAAGTTTTATGAACTTCTTTACTGTAGAGTGGTACCTATATTTTAGGACAAATCCCATGGAAGCTAGTAGGAAGAGCAAGGAACATAAAATGTTCTAGTCTTAGAGCCTGGGTATTTGGGTTCCAGCTCAGATATCATTATCTCCTTGTGGATGGTGGGAGTGAACCTATCCCTCTCTGGAAAGACCAAGAACTCAGTGAGTTTGGGAGTAGTATAACAAGGAAAAGGAAGAGGTAGTTTGGCTTCTGGTACAGAACCCCAGACTCGTGAGCAAGCATTGTGGACAATATCCCTATGTGAAACCCCATGACTAAAGACTAAAACGTTGGCCCTGGTGCTGAATGTATATCTTGGATTTTCAGCTTCTGGGTGTGATTGATTTGTTGCTACCCCCTCAGTGTACTAGGGACTATATGAATGAATGGGTAAGAGGAATGTGCCCTATTTCAGGTACTATGCTAGTTTCTTCAAGGGCAGACATTCTAGTTCCAGATACCAGGGCAGTCAAGTGGATGGGAAGTATTTCAGAGATTCCAATAGGAACTGGAGTTTAGAGAGGAGCAAATGCCCTCCAGAAAATGTGGCCAAATGAGGTCAGAGACAACTCCATTCTAGTAATGTGTTGCCAATCCCTGGGAGTTTCCTGTAGGATATCAGCCTAGCAAATTGATAAACCTTTCCAGTTGTGGAGTTATCCTCCCTGAGCTTTTTATCACTCTAGATCCTGGGGAGTTGGGTAGAGAAGTGAGTGCCTGCTGACACTGTGCTGCCTGCTAGACTCTAGGAATCACTCAGTGGCTGTTGAAGGACCAATTCTTTTTCCCAGATTCTGTTGGTTTTTAAATTATTAAAGAGTGAAGCTTTTATCTGAAGAGAAATAGAAATAATTAAAAATAATTATTTTTAATAATGAAATCTTAAAAAAACACTGAGAGTTAATTTTGCAGACTGTCTCCTTTAGTGAGCATGCAGCTATTCTCAAGGCCAGCCAGGATCTCTATCTTTCAATTTGGGAATCTTAGATTGGATACGTGCATATGCACTCTTTACTGAAGAAGAGGACAGGTGGGACCTGTAGACTTTACTGACATTTAATCCACAGCCTCTTCCTGGCTAGGTTTGAAAACACTCTCCTGAGCTAAAGGGAGTAGTAGTCAGAAGCCTCATCTCTGGCTTTGGCTCATATCTTGCTCTCAAATCTTCAGGAACATGGACTGGAAACTGGTCTTGTTGTCTAGCTATTTCCTCCAAACAGAAATATATCCTCTTGGAGGCAAAACTAGGCTCAGGAAACAAAACTTACAAGAATTAGAAAGATCCTGAAATTCACAAGATTCACAAACCACTTCCTCAAGGTTAAATAAGCATTTAAAAATTACTGAGAAGACACTCAGGCTTGGTGAGCTGCCTGTGAGTTCAACTTTGGGGAAACTCCAGGGATCCAATCTTCCTGGGTCATTATGCATGATGAAGTAGGGTTTTGTGATGATGCAACTATTCTGGGATCACTCACATGCCTGGAAGTAATCTCTCACCCATAATCCCTATAAGCAATCCCAATAATCTCACCAATTCACTAAGCTGGACTTAAGTGGAATCACTGCTTCGATTTGTTATTCATGCCTTATCTGGGGTGAATGGATGTTTGTTCATGTCTCCCCAGGAAAAGGATATTTGGGATTTGGCAAGGTGTTTTTACAAATAGATTTGCATGTGATCTCATTTAGCTACTTTTCTATGAAATGTGTAGATGACTAAAGCAGAAGTTCTAGGTACAGCCTTTCAGATCAATCTGGCATTATTAAAATTTAAATCACAAATAAGACCTCACACAGTTATAGTGGGAGACTTCAACACCCCACTCTCACCACTGGACAGGAACACCAGACTGACAATGGGCCTTTAAACATTGCCTATCCTCCTTTGCTCTATGACAGAGGAAAGTAAGTTTTGACAATAATTGCTTTCTCTAGCATCACTCCTCATGACATCAAGAAAAATTATTGTCCAAGTCAGTTTCTAATACTTACTTGAAACGCAGTCACCTCAGAACTCTGAGCACAAACTAAATATCTTTATGACCTCCGTTCTGGCAGTTCAACGCTCCTGGGCCCTAATTGGTTATAAGGACACACATAGAGGATTTTCAGGAGAATTCCTAGCCCTGCACAAAGCTATGAATCTTTCAAAAATACGGGCATGCCCCTGTGGCATTTTGAGGTTCACAGGGCTTCCCTGTGACTTTTCACAGAAATTTTTGCTAGCATAAATATAGAATTCCTAGACATTTGATTGCAGAGTTCTAACTCTCCTTCTAAATTTGGGAATTGCTCTAACATAATGTTGCATACATGGTTATGAAGAGAGAGATTACAAGGGAGGAAGCATAGCAAGGAATAGGATGCCTGACTCCCTCACCAACAATGACTGGTATATCTGGGCTTCCAGTTAAGAGATTGGCAACTAAATAACCAAAAGATGCTCCTGATCAGAGTCATGCCTTTTGGAAATGTGATCTTTTGGAAATCATAGAGCACTAAATAATTTGAAGCCATTAAATGTAACCCCTTCTACCTTCATTGATGCCTACCTGGCTTTCTGATAAGTGATGGACTGACCTGAATATTTCTCCTCTGTGTAACTCATTACCTGGGCAGTATAAATAGATAGATGGGACACAATCCCATGGTCAAAAGTTTCTATTTGACTGTTCTTCCTGGTAACTGCATGCACAAACCTTGGAAGTTACTTTGCTCATTTCAGAGACAATGTGCTCATTTCAAGCTGTGTCCTAGACTCTATTTGCACTGGAAAATCAAGTATTTTGCCAAGTTAAGGTTAATAGATTCATATTCAAAGGCCCCAGTTAGCAACAAGCAATTGGAGAGTCAGTCACATTGTACCTGGCAGCAATAGGAAACTCTTAGCAACTCTGCCTGTCCCCACTCTAAAGGCACCTTGATAATCTGCTTACCTCCAAGTGTCAGAGAAGATGGTTCTTGAGCTAAGGTTAGCAATTTCTTCTTTCTTAATTGTCAGTTCTATTGCAATTAGTGAGTTCTAATCATAAATGCATGCTTAGGAAAGGAAAGAGACATGGAGGAGAGAGGAAGCAACAGGAAGAAGTTCATTTTCCTACACACCAATGTGGAAAGAGCCTATACTATGATGTTGTGGTGTGGTTAAGGATACTATGCAAACCTGCCTTTTACCCACTTGCCCGGAGTCAACAAAGGTTGCCTCTAGTTGTAACAGCACTAGCCTCCTGGCTTGGGTCCTGTGTTTGCCTCATTGTTTCAGTGCTTCAATTCAGAGAAAGGGAAGGATGAAGGAAAAGAGGGGGGAAAGAGGGAGTTAGGAGTGGGGCAGGTTGATGAGACATAGAAATAGGTTTTTCACTCATAGAAAAAAGCAATCTATTTCATCTTCATGATTTTACTGGTTCATCACTAGCTAAAGAAAGCTGAAACTAGAGAGTCACATCAACGATCTTGGAAAGAAGATAATTTCTTATTATGGAGAAAATTCAAGGAATGACTGAACTACCATGTGTTGTAGAATTTCTGCTAGAAGTTTAGGGGCAAAATATTACGGGACCAATCCATTCTCAATTCTGGGACTTCCTAGACCCTAAGTTCTGAACCATTCCAGTAATCTACTGCTATACTTGGCTTTAACCCCCAGTATGAAACTAAGTTCCCATAGACCACTGAAAGCCATCTTGTCTCAGGGGAGGTCAGTGATTTTCTCCATTGGCAGCTTACATAGCACCTTCTAATACTATTGGAGCCAATCCAGGAACACAGATGGTAATTTCCATCTCACAAATCCAAGAGAAGTGGTATGAGCCTACCTTATATGAAACTGATCTGGAAGCCTCCTCCCTGAGGACAAGCTCTCATAGTATTGGACGGTGTTGTGTAACCTGCCAATGGAGAGAAGCAATCAGTACTGTAATGCCAATGAGCCACAATAAGAAGTATTGATAGATATCTTCAATGGCACAACAGCAGTACTTTTTTTATCTTGGGATAAACCAAGGTAAAAACCAAGAGCTGACTAATTGGACTTTAGGTCCATTCAATTGGAGGGAAATCATTCTGAGTATAGTAAACCTAGACATTTATTGGTGATTAGAGTGTTCATAGACCACAGAGAATATACTACTGCCAGATTTCCAACCAATATAATTTCTAACTGTATTGTAAATACTTAATCCTTCTGCTCACAGGTTTGGAAGATATATGGATGGCCACCTTACTTATTCCCTCTTATCTGCTCATTGATCATTCTAGGCAAGCTATTCAACTGAGCCTAAACTTTGATCTCATGCCACTTAGGGATGTTGATTGTTACAGTGGAAATCCACTTTACATCTGGCATTCACATTTTTCAGATAACCAATTTTGGCTTTAGTAAATTCGTTGTAAAGAGCTTATATCAGCAACACACATTTCTTATTCTCCTTTTGTCACCTCATGCTACCTTGGTGCCTGAATCAGATAAGAAAGTCATGTTCCTCTGACATCCTCTTTCACCTCCTCTGGAATCTTTGGTTTATGTTTGACTCTGGCAGGTGAAATAATTTTCCACCAAAGATTACCCTACCATTAATCCTCCAAACCTATGATTATGTTATTTTACTTGGCAAAGGTGACTTTTCAGATATGATGAGGTTAGAGAACTTAAAATAGGGAGATTATCCCAGTTTATGTGATGGCCTCAATGTACTCACAAGGAAAAAGTTAATATGATGGAGAAACCAATGTCAGGGTGATAGTACACTGGCTTTGAGTCTAGAGGGGGCCTCATAAGTGAATGCAATGGCTTCTTGAAACTAGAAAGAACAAGGATACAGATTCTCCTTGACAAACTGAAAATGGAATGCAGGCCTGCTGACTTAATTTGTATTTCTGAACACTCCTTCAAGAGTACATTTGTATATCTTCAAAAGGGCAATGATAGAAGCATAATCCCAGGGTCTTTAGCATAGTGAATAGTATTACCTGTATTTCAATCACTATGTTATGCTTATGTGAAGTGATGCATTATTAGAGGAGTTGGACAAAGGATAATGTGAACTCTACTAGTTTCACAACTTCTCTATCACTTTGTCATGATTGATGGATGTTATTCTACCTGCAGAAATATTCTAGAGCAATCCCTAAGGAATCACCTTCTCCTTGGATAGTCTCACCCAAACCCCTGAATAAGCATATCATAAAGGAAGGGCTAAAGCACACCATGAGATCCTGGCCAGGTATTGGGATGCAAATGAAACAGCTAGACTGGGAAGAGATAGAGGCTTAAAGGCATTCTCTTTCAGGCAGAACAATTCAGAGAACAGTCTGGCTCACTTCTCTATTTGTCAGGTCTTGGGGTAAGGTAAGACAGTAGTGGCCTTGCTGGTCTCTCTCGGGCTGCATTTAAACAAAATATGATCCTGTGTATTTCTTTGAACATTCATTATCTGAAGATGATTCGTTGTCTTTTCTTCCTGAAGCTCCCAGGAACTGAAGAGAAATTTGATGTTTAACCAAAATGCTTTGCTAAAAGGAAAAACAACAGTAACAACAACAACAAATCAGTGTGGAATAAATTAGCAAAAGACTTGTTCAGTCTAGCTTTGAGCCTTTTAATATAAAAGCTCCATGCTTTTGAAGGTATTTAGCAGCCTCCAAGAAGTTCTCAACTACTAGAGACTATAGTGTCTTACGGTTCTCAGAAAGAACTAGAACAATCCACACACCCTTGTTCATATAGTAACTGCATTTTGAGTAAAGGAGAGAGGGGAAGGGAAGGGAAGAGAAAGGGGAGGGGAAAAGAGAAGAGAGGAGAGGTGAAGAGAGGAGAGGAGAGGAGAGAAGAGAAGAGAAGAGAAGAGAAGAGAAGAGAAGAGAAGAGAAGAGAAGAGAAGAGAAGAGAAGAGAGCAACAGAGACCACACAGTGAGGGATTCTGCCTGTCCTATCAGCAGTCATCAGTTGCCTATAGTTCTTTGTGTGGGGGTGTGACCTCACAAGATTTCCTCCCATCCATGTTAACATGGTCATTGATATGGCCCTTGTTCAGATCTTGTTTATGCAGCCATTTCTAGGAGAGTTTGTTTTACAGCACACTTTCTGGTATTCTGTATCTTATAATCGTTCTGCCCCCTCTTCTGTGATATTCCCTGAGTGTCAGATGCAGAAGCTGTGGTGCAGATGTAACCACTGGGGCTGGGTTCTCCACAGTCTGTGGGTCTCTACATTGCATCCAGCTGTGGTTTTCTGTGATCATCTCCATTTGCTATAAAGAGAGGCTTCTTTTATCAGACTTGAAACCATATATACACAAAAATAACACCAGACTCAGCAGGTTGTTTTCATATATTTGTGCATACATGCACATACATACATATGCAACAATAATAATCAGGGAAGAAAAGACTAGAGAGAATGGGTGGCTGGAAGGAGTTGGACAGAGAGGACTTAGGATAGGCTGGAGGGAGGAAAGGAAAGGAAACTAATGTAATTATATTTTAATTACAGTATATAACATTTCTAAAAGACATACCTGGCTATTATAGGTAACATGAAACTACTCTATTTTTCCTTTCTCACTGAAAATTGTAAGTGTATATGCTTTGCCACATTTGCTAGGCTTAGCTGGGTTAAATGATTTTCCCAGATATATCTGTCCCAGAGAGCCATCTTTCAAACAAAAAGAAGGCACCAGACAATCTTCATGGAAAAGACAGGAGTAAGCTTGTTATATTGAGGCTACTAGCAACATATACACACAACAAGGAAGCTTGTCATAAGATGAACACAGGTCCTAGTGTAGCCATCTTTTTGTGACAATGGGACAACTTCAGTGCTTCATAACACCACCACATACCTTCCAAAATGGCCTCCTTGCTCACCTCCTATTCTAGGATACAGCCTGTGTCATCAAAGGTGGAATAGGGAGAAAACTTAAAAAATGGTCAGTGTAAGAACCTCTCCCCATCTTCACTCTGAAATTGATACGGGCTAAATAGGACCTAAAAGACTCAGGGCCTAGATGGGTGATCTGGAGGCGGCCTTGCTGCTTCTCTTGGCCTCTTCTCCATCTTAAGCAGACAGACAGCTCTTGACCAGAGCATCCCAAGGGTGCCCCAGAAAAATTTGCCCAAGATCCTGCTAGGCTCTCACTAGTCAGAGTTCTGATATGACAAACCTAGAAAGGCTCTTGAGGGTCATCTATTCCAACAGTCCTATTGTACAAATGGGGAAATAGAGGCTTAGAGCAGGAAGGGATTGGCCTGCGGCATCTGACGAAAAACTCTGTCCTTTAATCTCTCTTCATTTATAATTAAACCTTTTACTTAAAAATAATAGGAGATTCACATGTAGTTGTGGGTAAATATAATGGAATGCCTTGTCTTTTATACTTCATTGGATATATCCCAATTTTGTAAATGATTTCACAATGGAGTTGGCATGAATTTGTATGCATTTATAAAGTAGGAAGGAATAATGGGAATAGAAATGGCTACTGTTCATGCAAGCATGTCTCATATATTTACACCCAGCTGAAACTGCTAAAAACTATCTCTTTGCATTTTTGGTAAATTCAAGGTTATTGAAATAGGGGGAGGAAGGACCATTTGGCTCATTAATCCATTTGGTTTCTTGCAGTGACATATTACTTATGATTTATTAAAACTTGACTAAGGATTCAGAAAAACAAAGTCAGCCTCAAGCTATACAAATCAGGGAGTGGTGGCACACACCTTTAATTCCAGCAGTCAGAAGCTAGGAGGTAGTGGTACATACCTTTCATCCTAGGATTCAGGATTAAGAGGTAAACTGATCTCTGTGAGTCCAAGGCTACCCAGATCTACAGAAGATTGATCCAGTCCTAAAGAGAATTATAGCTCACACTTTTAACCCCAACATTAGGGAAGTATATAAGACAGAAGCAAGGTCTCAGAGAGGCATTCGTTCTCCAGCCACACTGGGGAGAGGCAACAGATTGAGACTCGATGAACTGCTCGTTCATGGATCAGCCCATTCAGCCTGAGCTAGAGGTGAGAGCTAGTGGCCGGCTGCTTTGCTTTTCTGACATTCAGCTTGAAGCTTGAACCCCAATATCAGTCTCAACCCTTCTCTCAGCCCTTCTCCCATCTTCATTCCACTCCCTGCCCTAGCACCCATTTTCATTCATTCTAAGGATGGAGGCTCTGTAAATAGAAGGTGCTAGAAGGCTTTGCATCTGCTGTGCATTGCTTCACATCAGAAAGCCCTTAGTAGATCCTGAGCAGGTAGTCTTTGGGCTCACAGAGCTAGAGAGGTTCATGTGGTTAAAACGGATGTGCTGTGAATCTTTGCATTTCCATAGCACCATTGCTTTATTTTTTGGTACCTTCCCCTTCCCTCTAAGCCTCTAGACATGCCAGCAAATTTCCCTACCCAACATTTATCAGAAAGACCAGCTTTCTATTGTGAGTCCTCTCTGGTCAAATCTAAATTTTGTTTCTTCTCAAGTTCTTTTTAATTATTTTTTTTTATTTTAGAGGCACTCATATTTACATGTCCATCCCCCCATTCCCTCGCCATCCCATCCTCCCATGTCCCCCACAACTCACCCCCACCTCCTCCCCAGGGATAGTGAGGTCCTCAAAGTCCATCACATCATTTGGAGGAGGGCCCAGGCCCTCCTTCCTGTATCTGGGCTGCAATAGTATCCCTCCATAGGCTCCCAATGTCCATTTGTGTTCTAGGGATAAACTCTGGCTCCACTGTTATAGGTTCCATAGACTGTCTTGGCCTCCTAGCTGGCACCCACATTCAGAAAGCTTGGTTTGGTCCAATGCTGTTTCCCCAGCTTTATGACTAGGGTCTTCATGCTCTCACTAGGTCAGGTCAACTGTTTCTGAGGTTTCTGCAGCACTGTCTTGGCTCCTTTGCTCATCCTTCCTCCCTCTCCACAACTGGATTCCAGGAGTATAGTTCAGTGCTTAGCTGTGGGTGCATCTTTCTGCTTCAAACAGCTACTGTATGAAGGCTCTAGAAATGGTAACCAAGGTAGTCATCAATCTCATTATAGGGGAAGGGCATCAAAGGCAGCCTCTCCACCACTGCTTGGATTCTTAGTTGAGGTCATCTCTGTGGATGCCCTAACATTTTAAATACCAACAAGTGACTATAATTTATACTGACAGAAACTCTTCAAGATGGTTTGACTTCAAAAATTCCTCTTTTCTGGTGATAAGTTACTAGGGGAATTTTTACATAGTCTTTCCAGTTTTGGTGAAATTTCAATTTGCTATACAGCCATGAGCAATTTGTCCATCCAACATGTGTATAATCAGTATTTGAAGTAGACACCTACAAAAGACTCCAATAAATTCCTCTAGTAAAGCCTTTTACTTCCTAGCTACAGTAAAAATTAGAGGAAAAAATCTAGAACAAAACATGATGGGCAAGAAAACTGGACCAGTAAAGGAGACTGGGTGTAGGTTGCAATAGTGCTACTACCAGACACAGACTTGGTGTCTGAAACAAAAGAAATTGTAGTACAAATAATATAAACCCAGAGACAGATATTGGTATTCCTAGAAGTTCAACCATGTCCATTCTTTCTGCTCTGAAAAGTCTAAGGCAGTGCTGTCCAGTGTGAATTTCTGCAAAGATGGAGCTGTTCTAAGTCTGCTGTCTTATCAGCCAGGCATGACAAATGTGTGGCTGTGGGATGCGTTAAACGTGGTTAGTGTAACTGAGGAAATAAATTTTTGTGTCTGATTTAAATTTAAAAGATCCATATATCAAAAGAGGCTACCTTAGTCTAAAGTACTGAAGTCAAGTCAAAATTGCTTTCTTCAATATAGCTACCTGTGGCCCTACCCCATGTCATTATAGATCCTTCAGGGAGTACTTCCCTTTTGAGAATGTTGCCATGTTGATTTTCTGCCAATGATTTGGTTGAACTTAAGCATAGTCTTATTTTCACAGACTGAAGGAAAAGCTTAGCCTGCTAAGCAACTCTTCAGATCCCCAGTGAGCATGGTGTACCTGTGACTGACTGTCAGGGTGCAGCAAACAATTGACACCCAGCCCCAGGATCAAAAGATATAGGCTGTACAAAAAAGAATGTACCTTCTTTTCAGCATCACATTGAACCTTCTCTAAAATCGACCACATACTTGGCAACATAGCAAAGAGACAACAGGTACAAAAAAACTGGAATAACCCCCTGTGTCTTATAAGACCACCATGCCTTAAAGTTAGAATTAAAAAAAAAAAAAACCAACAACACACATTGCAGAAAACCTACCAACTCATGGAAATTGAACAACATGCAATTGCGCCATTCCTGGGTCAAGGAAGAAATAAAGATATTAAAGACTATCTAGAATTCAATGAAAATGAAGACAGGACATACCCAAACTTATGGGACACTTTGCAAGCAGTACTAAGAGGAAAGTTCATAGCTCTAAGTGCTCACATGAAAAAACTAGAGAATAGTCACAGCACAGAGTTGATGTCACAGCTGAAAGCTCTAAAACAAATGGAAGCAAATTCACCCCAGAGGAGTAGACACCAGGAAATAAACTGAGGACAGAAATAAATAGTCAAAACAAAGAAAACAATTCAAAGAATCAACAAAACAAAGAGTTGGTTCTTCGAGAAAATCAACAAGATAGACAAACCTTTATCCAAACTAACCAAAAGGCAGAAAGAGAACATGCAAATTAATAAAATCAGAAATAAAAAGAGGACATAACAACGGACACTGAGGAAATCCAAAGAATCTTCAGGCCAATAAATTGAAAACCCCTACTCCAAAAAATCGAAAAAATTAAAGGAAATGGACAATTTTCTGGACAGATATCACTTACCAAAATTGAATCAAGAACAGATAAACAACTTGAATAGACCTATAACCTCTAAGGAAATAGAAGCAGTTATCAGAAATCTCCCAACCAAAAAAAAAAGTCCAGGGCCAGATGGCTGCAGTGCAGAATTCTACCAGACATTCAAAGAACGGCTAATACCAATAAAACTTAAATTGTTCCACACAATAGAAGCAGAAGGTTCATTGCCAAACTCTTTTTACAAGGCTACAATTACCTTGGTACCCAAACCACACAAAGACACAACTAAGAAAGAGAATTACAGCCCAATATCCCTCATGAACATTGATGCAAAAATACTCAATAAAATATTGGCAAAAAGAATCCAATTACATATCAGAAAAATCATCCTCCATGATCAAGTAGGCTTCATTCCCAGGATGCAGGGTTGGTTCAACATTCAAAAATCTATCAATGCAATCCACCATATAAACCAACTGAAGAAGATAAAGGTCCTGGAGAGATCAGGAATAAGAGGAACATACCTGAAAATAAAATAAAAAAAAAAACATATACAGTAAGCCAAGAGTCAACATCAAACTAAATGGAGAAAAACTCAAAGCTATTCCTCTAAAATCAGGAACAAGACAAGGCTGTAAACTCTCTCCATATCTCTTCAATATTGTCCTTAAAGTTGTAGCTAGAGCAATAAGACAACAAAAGGAGATCAAAGGAATACAAATTGGAAAGGAAGAAGTCAAGCTTTCACTGTTTGCAGATGTTAAGATAGTCTACGTAAGTGAACCGAAAAACTCTACCAGGAAACTCCTACAGCTTATAAACACCTTCAGAAAAGTGGCAGGATACAAAATTAACTAAAAAAAAAAAAACAGTAGCCCTACTACATATGGATGATAAATGTACTGACAAAGAAATCAGAGAAAAATCGCCCTTTACAATTGTCACAAACAACATCAAATACCTTGGGGTAATGCTAACCAAAAATGTGAAAGACCTGTATTATAAGAATTTTGAGTCTTTAAAGAAAGAAATTAAAGAAGATACCAGAAAATGGAAGGATCTCCCATGTTCTTGGATAGGTTAGATCAACATAGTAAAAATGGCAATCTTGCCAAAAGCAATCTACAGATTCAATGCAATCCCCAACAAAATCTGAGCATAATTCTTCACAGACCTTGAAAAAACAAATCTCAACTTTATAGCCAAAACAACCCTGTACAATAAAAGAATTTCCGGAGGCATCACCATCCCTGTTTTTAAGCTCTATTATAGAGCTATAGTCCTGAAAACACCTTGGTATTGGCACGAAAATTGGTAGACCAATGGAATCGAGTTGAAAACCCTGACATTAATCCACACACCTATGAATGCCTGATTCTTGACAAAGAAGTTAAAGCTAGACAATGGAAGAAAGAAAGCATCTTCAACAAATGGTACTGGCAAAACTGTATGCTGGCATGTAGAAGACTGTAGATAGATCCATGTCTATCGCCATGCACAACTTAAGTCTAAATGGATCAAAGACCTCAACATAAACCCAGCCACACTGAACTTACTAAAAGAGAAGGTAGGAAATACTCTTGAACAAATTGGTACAGAGACTGCTTCCTGAACATAACACTAGTAGCACAGACATTGAGTTTGACAATTAATAAATGGGACCTACTGAAAGTAAGAAGCTTCTGTAAGGCAAAGGACACAGTCAGCAAGACAAAATGACAACCCACGGATTGAGAAAGGGTATTCACTAACACCACAGCTGACAGAGGGCTGATCTCCAAAATTTACAAAGAACTCAAGAAGCTAGTCATCAAAACACCAAACAATCCAATTAAAAAGTGGGGTACAGAACTAAATAGACAATTCTCAATAGAGGAATCTAAAATGGCTGAAAGACACATAAGAAAGTGTTCAACATCCTTAGATAACAGGGAAATGCAAATCAAAACAACTCTGAGTTACCATCTTACACCTGTCAGAATGGCTAAAATCAAAACCACCAAAGACAGTTTATGCTGGAGAGGATGTGGAGAAAGGGGAACACTCCTCCACTGCTGGTGGGAGTGCCAACTGGTACAGCCATTTTGGAAATCTGTATTTAGGTTCCTCAGGAAAATGGGAGTCAGTCTACCAGAAGATCCAGTAATTCCACTCTTAGTCACATTACCAAAAGAAGCACATTCATACAACAAGGATATCTGTTCAATGATGTTCATCACAGCATTATTTGTAATAACCAGAACCTGGAAACAACCAAGATGCCCCTCAACTGAAGAATAGATACAGAAAATATGGTACATTTATACAATGCAGTACTAATCAGCAGAAAACAAAACCAATGGAATCTTGAAATTCTCAGGGAAATGGATGGAACTAGAAGAAACCATTCCAAGCAAGGTAACCCAGTCACAAAAAGACAGACATGATATGTACTCACTCATTTGTGGATTTTAGAAATAGTGTAAAGGATTGTCAGCCTTCAGTCCATGCTGCTGGAGAGGCTGGTAAACAAGGAGATCCCTAAGAGAGACATACATGGTCCCCTGGAGAAGGGGAAAGGGACATGATCTCCTGAGCAAATTGAGAGCATTGGGGAGGGGAGAGGGAACTAGGAGAATGAGAAGGGGAGAAGAGGAGGGGTGAGGAAGACATGATGGGGCAGAGAGGTTGAGTTGGGGGAAGAACAGAAGCGAGCAAGCTGAGAGATACTATAATACAGGGAGACATTTTGGTTTACAGAGAAATCAGGCACTAGTGAAATGTCTGGAGAGCTTCAAAGATGACACCTACTAACAATCTAAGCAACAGAGGAGAGGCTACCTTAAATGCTCACCCCGGATAATGAGAGTGATGACTAATTCATATGCCATCCTATACCCTTCATCCAGCAGCTGGTGGAAGTAGAAACAGACACCCACAGCTAAACCTTGAACTGAACTGAAATCCAGTTGCAGAGAAGGATGAGTGAAGAGCAAAAGGGTCCAGACCAGGCGGGTGAAATCCACAGAAACAGCTGACCTGAACAACGGGGAGCTCTTGGTCCCCTGACTGATAGCTTGGAAACCAGCACGTGACTGATCCAGTCCCCCTGAATGTGGTTGTCAGAGACCTTGAAAATCTATGGGGCCTCTTGTAGTGGATCAGTACTTATCCCTATCAAAGGAATGGACGTTAGGAGCCCATCCTATATGGAGGGATACTCCCTGAGCCTAGACACAAGGGGGTTAGCCTAGGCCCTATCCCAAAGAATATGACAGACTTTGAGGACCATCTATTGAAGGCCTCACCCTGCCTGGGGAGCAGAAAGTATATGGGATAGATAGGGTGTTATTTGTGGGGTAGGGGAGAGGGGAGGAGAGGGATGTGGGATTTACATGTAAAATAATTTTCTTTCTAATAATAAGAAAAAAAGAAACATGATCTTTCTACGAAAAAAAAGATATAGATTGTTCTCAGATTCAGCCTTTTGTGACCTTTAACTATAAGCCGTGTAGCTTCCCTTATTGTAGCTGGGGAAGCCTTACTATCTAAGAAGTGTGCATGGAGTTGAGTGAAGAGAGAAGAAATTGAGTGGCTTTAAGTGCCACTGTAACCTAGCCCTGTATCTGAAGTACCAGGGTGAGAATTGAAATTCTCCTGGGAAGAGATGAATAGATGTGTCAGACACAAAGATCACAAATTCCCTGAATCCAGGTAGTAGTAAGTACTAAGTAAGGCTTACCAAGTGTGAGCAGCAGCACATAAACAATGTGTAAATTGCCGCATAGAAAAGCCTAATGTCTGTATCTCAGATCCCAGTTACTAAACCATACATCTATTATCACACTTTAGAAATGAGATAGTCTGACAAGGGCAAAGCCTGCCTAATTTCCATCCTATTGATTTGAACAGCTCAGGGCAATGCAGTAGACCCCTGTATTCCAGCTAACAAACTCTAGCTTGGATCGTGCAAAGAATTGAACACGGTTCTGGGAGAATGTGGATAAGAAAGAGGGGATAGCTGTTCTAGAGAGAAACTTTGAAATGACCCTTACAAGATAGAAGTGTAATAGAAAGAAATGAAGAGAGGACCCAGAGTCAAACAGATTTGAGTAGAAATACAAACTATGTCTTACATTGTCTAGGATTATACATGTAACATTTCCATGCCTCAAGTTCTTCACCTGTTATGCCAAAATAATAATATTGTTCCTATGTGCTTGGGTTGACACACAGACATCCCCTTGCCTAAATTAAAAGTTATTTTAAAACCACTTAGTCTATACTTGGATATACTGGACCATTCCCATATAGGGTACTTCTTTCTATGTATAAAAAAGGAAGGTCTTTGCAAGTTTCCAACAGGCTTAGAGGGGAACAGTTTGGGCTCAGGCATGGCAAAGAGAAACAGAAACTATCATTAGGGAGTCCCAGGTAGGCAAGGGAGAGTAAAGTACACCATAAGAGGGGAGGCTTGGTACAGAGGCTAAACATGGATCTCCACAATGAACTTTGAGTATTGCCTCTTACTTTGGACTGCAACCTGTATGCTGTGGGGAGCCAGAGAATAATTTTGAGCAATGGAGCAACATGTTGAATTGTGCAGGAACAAAACAGGCAGTGGAAGTCAGGAAGAGGCCCTAAGAATTCATGGCTCTGCAGAACTAGGAAAGAGAAGCCAATTGGAGTTTGTTTTTGTGGCAGCATGGTCAGTTGAGGAGGGTGATGACACAGCTGAGTGACTGTCAGTAGGAAAGATGCATCAGCAAGTTGCTTGCACAACGGTGTACCTATCAAATACCAAGAGGAATATCTGGAGTGTCACTACAGTGTCTCTTATTTGAGTTTCATGCTATATAAGTCTTTGCAAGTATCCAATGCCAGTAACAGTAATGCCTAACTTTTGTGCAGACGTTGTGCTGCTCCCCTGGGACAAGCAGAATGTGGTCTACAGCTCTGTCTCCAGTGGCAAATATTCAGACACTCCTTATTGGGAAACAGAGAACTATAGAGCCCCAAGCTTCAGTAGCCAAAGAAGAAACAGAGATGTACAGTCCCAGTGATAGTCAAGAGAGCCAAGAACAAGTTCAAGAATTGGGCCTCAAGCCCAGACCCTTCTTCCCTTCCTGGCTTACTTTCCACCTCCCTCATGGAGATGCTATTGCTATTGCTACCTGCTATTGTTTAGCATCCAATCTATAGCTATTTAGTTCCTGGTTCCTGGTGGCAGGCTGAGGGGCAACATCTTGTTAGCAGGTGGATTAGCATGTGTTTGAATTCTTAGAAAAAGAAGATTGGAGCTACCTATGGGTGAGGCTGAAGAGATCTTCATATGGGATCCCAGAAACTGCTTGTGCTTGTGGCTCCCTAGAAAACACTGAGCATGAAGCTAAAGGCCCTGAACTTCACTATGTTTCCTAAAAATCCAGCATTTTAGAAATGAGCACTCTTCCAAGAAAATCCTGATGGGAAGCTAAGGAGCGCTTCCAGGGAATTGTCTTCTACTACACACAGCTTCCTGGGTGCAAGAACTTTACAGGCCAGCACCAGTTTCCACAGAAAGGCTGCAGGAACTGATATCCTCAGGAGGCTTGGCATTAGTGGTGAAATGGCATCAGTTCCTAGTCTTTCAGTAGCAATGCATGCTTTTATGGGCTGGGACAGCCAAGACTTTGGATAGGTTGCTGGAGACTGGTCCTCACACACATATAAAATGTTCTAATTGGTGCCAAGCTATTTTGTGATTTTTGTCTCATGATCAATTCATACAGCCAAATGTGTAAACAGCATGCCAGCTTCTAACATGACTACCACTTCACGCTAGTAACAAATATGGTCATTTTAAAAGTATAATAAATAACATGTTTTTGTTATCTGTGCATGTTCTATAAGACATACACAGAGAGCTTACTAAAAGGAGAGAGAGGTAATATTCAAAGAACCTTAGGTCAATATTTACCTTACAAACTAAAAAAGCCCAAGAACAACGAAGTGCAGACAATGTCCTATGCATTTGAAAAACATTTCACGATGCACTTGAAGATGAATCATGGGCACTAGGCAAGAGAAAGGGACCAGAAACCAGAATTAGCTGGGTTGTAAGCTAGGACAACTTTCTTAATCAATCTGGACCATACTTTCCTCTTGTGCAGAAAGCAGTTCTTCTGAGAGCTTAGCAAAACAATATGTATGTGTTTAGAACTATGCCTAGCACATAACATGGTCTATGAATATGTTGGAGGATTAAAAACATTAATCCTCGCAGTGGTTGTACATGCCTTTATTCACAACACTTGGGAGACAGAGGTAAAGGTGGATCTCACTGAGTATGAGGCCAACCTAGTCTACAAAGTGAGTTCCAGGACAGCCAGGGATTTTACACAGAGAAGCCCTGTCTCAAACTCCACCAAAAACAACAACCAAAAAAACCCAAAAAATTAACCAGATTCCAAGAATCGTCTCCTAAAATGGGCAGAATAATCATCAGCCCATTAGACAGACCAGAAAGCGGGCTGCAAAAGCTTTAATTTATACAGCTAATCAGTAAGAGACTCTTTGGACTTCATCCCCATAGCCCTGTCCAGGAGACTAACCACATGAAGATGCATCCTGTTGAATTAGTGTCTTCACAGCTAGAAGATTAGTACATTTTTTCTTAGCCTAAGATGCAACAAGCAGGGCACCATTATCATACATACTTTTCTAAAGACTGAATTGGCTTATAAGAAATGTATCGATGAAAAGCATCTGCAGAACTAAAACTTTACACAGCTAGGTCAGAAACATTCAGAGGAAGGAGAGAGACATTTCACTGGGACCTGAGGGTGAGATCATTGGGACCAAAATACACTTGGCTCTGAGATGCTTGGCAGCCAACACACAGGAACAATGTAGTCAGACTTCAACCAGCGGTGCCAATAGGAACATTTCTAGATAGGGATGGTGGGATGGTGGGGGTTGCAAGATCAGAAGTCAGGGGGTTCTATGTGTGTCCCCGGGCTCTACTTCAGAGATACCACAGTCTACATGGACAGGTTAAAGATTTATGAGATGGTTGGGTCACACTAGATACCCGGATGGGGACACTTGGAGGGAACAATACCTGAGTCAGTTTCCAAAAATGTCAAGAGCTGCATCCTACTCCATGCAGGTAAATGTGTAGGGATAAAAGGCTCAGTGATTTTCTGTCCTTACACATGCCTCTGATGTCAGCCACCTATGCTGTGGGTGGCTTCCAAGCTTCCTTTAGCTATGTCAGGGATAAAGAAATGAGAGATGAGAAAACCATGAAGTACTGGAAGAAAAAAGAGACTGTGATAGCTTAGAAAGCAGAAATTGTGCATCTTTTAAAAATAGTGCTTCATCAATACACAACCACACAGATCATTATGTATTGAATTGTATTGTCTCATAATTCATATGTTGGAGTTCTGATCCCTAAGAACTCAAAATATGACATATTTGAAATAGATATATTGCAGATATAGTTAGTTAAGATGATAATATACTGGACTGGAATGACCAATGATTTTTTAAACTTTCCTTTTAATTTATTCTTTGTGTCTTTCACATCATGTATCTCAATCCCATTCATCTCCCTGTCCCTTATCTGTCCTCTGACCTTGCAAAACCCCCAATGTAAAATTTAAGAGAAAAAAGGGAAAAAATAAAAATCTTGTCATGGAATCTGTAGTGTGATATAGTGAGTCACACAGTTTATCCTTTTTTTTCCATACATCTTTACTTGCAAATGTTCATTTCAGTGAATCATTGGTTTGATTCAGGCCTCTGAATCTTTCTGCTACACTACTGATTCTGGGCCCTCACTGGGACTTCTCTTGGATATCTTGTTATGTTACTCTTATGTGTCAGAGGGATCCTGCAGCTTTGGGTCTGCAGGATCAACCCACTCACATGCTCCAGAAAATCATAGATGGGGAGGATGTTAGGGTAGGCTAAGTCATATCCTGGTTCTATGTCTAGGTAGTTGCAGGGTTGGTCAGCCCACAAGCTCCCTCCCATCTTGACTACCAGGGTGAGCTTTCCGGAAATGCTCTGGCTAGTTCACCCCTTGCAGCAAGGAGCAAGGAGCAGGGCAGGGGCCAGTTCTCTTGCTTTCACATAGTCAAGGTTGACACTCCTATACTGGGACCATCATGGCCAGGTCTGCTATGTTGCCCAGGTGAGGTGCAGGGACAGCATTCCTGCTCTTATGACCTCAGTGCAAGCTTTCCCATCTTACTCAAGTGTGGAGGGGTAGAAAGAGGGCATCTCTTCCCCACCCATGCTGCCTTATGGCAGATGAGGAGTAGGACCACAACTCTCGTGTTCTTGGCTGAATCACCTGCACTCCACCCCATAAACAGGGTCAGCTCCACTGTGCTGCCCAGATGAGGTGCCCACTTTCCTGAGTGTTGTTTCTAATAAGGGGGAGCAGTAAATTCCCTTGCCATCTGGAAGAAGTAGGGGGGTGGGCATCTTTCCCTTGCTGCCTCCACTAACTATGCCCCTCTCATGCCCTTTAGTGTTGGTTCACCGCACCCTTGTCTACACAGTCAACTCTACTGTGCTGCCCAGGCAAGGCACAGGGCCCATTCTCCTGAGCTGGTGAGGTGGTTCAGGTCCCTCACCGGTTACAGGTGTCAAGAGGCAAGGAGAGGAGGGCATCTTTTCCTCACCCATGCCACCACATGGCATATGAGAGAGGCACAGCCTTCTCTCCCATTCTCATGCCCTCAGGGCCAGTTTGCCTATGCCCCTGTGCACAGCTCTATTGTGCTGCCCACATAAGGTACATGACCTCTCTCCTGAGTGCTTCAACTGGTGAGGGGCAGGACCAGTTCTCCCTAATGTTGCAGCCAGTGAAGGGAGGAGCCAACTCTGTACAACCCTATCCTCCAAGGCTTCGGTGGTATCAGGAGCCATGAATATCAACACAGACCACAGCTACATTAGGGCCATGAACTCAGATATAGTCCCCAGCAGCATCCCAGGCCCAGACATCACCATGGCCCTAGGTGGCAATCAAGCCATCCACCTCAGCCTGATCCTCATCTCTTTTGCCTCTTCAGATATGACTCAGTCCTTAGTGCATGAACCATTCTATTTCTCTCCTATACCATACAATACATGTGCTCACCATAATAGTGACCATCTGCCCAGTTCCATAAGGTGCCAGATGAGCCTGTGTTTTCTCCTCAGAGCCTGGGCAGAGCACCCCAGGACTGCTTGTAGGTATCCTTGTCCTGCTTAGTTTGTCATGGCACTGGGCAGGACCATGCTTCCTTATCATAAAGAGATCATAATAGTGCCTCTCAGTTGGTCCCCTGGTGGGTGCAGAGGTATTGCTGGAGTTCTTTCTTGGGCTGGGGCTAGAAGCAACCACTGTTCTTAAAAGGAGGGGAAATGCTGCAGGGAGAGAAGGCCCTGTAAAGATAAGCAGCAAAGAGATGCTGCTGCAAGACAGGGAATGGAGACAATGCCAGTCTTGCCAGCCAGATAGGCTGGAAGAGGTATGGAACAGCTTCTCCCTCTGAACACTCAGAAGGAGCCAACTCTATTGATAGCTTGGACTTTGAGTCTCCAGGACTCTTACCTGTTCACAGTATTTTGTTCCAGTATCAGTCCCGCAAAACTACCCTGCTCCATACTTCTTATAGGCATAAGTTGCTTTTCATGGGGCTGTAATACAAAAAAAGATACATATCTGAAGATTTACTTGGATTTAAATCAAATACTCTGTATATCACATTGATACAGAGGTATAGAATAAGGATAACTTGTTTCATTCTGTAGGCTGCCATTTTGTCTTATTGACCATATCCTTTGTCATACAGAAGTTTCAGGAGGTCCCATTTATTGATTGTTGCTCTCAGAGTCTAGTGTTATATTTAGGAAGTGGTCTCTTGTGCCAATACATTCAAGGCTACTTACTACTTTCTCTTCTATCAGGTTCAATGTAACTAGATTTATGCTGAGGTCTTTGATCCACTTGAATTTGATTTTTGTGTATGGAGATGGACATGGATCTATTTGCATTCCTCTATATGTCAGCATCCAGTTATGCCAGCATCATTTGTTGAAGATGCTTTCTTTTTTCCACTGTACCATTTTGGCTTTTTTTTTGTCAAAAATCAAATGTTCATGGGTGAGTTAATTAGTATCAGGGTCTTCCATTTGATTCCGTTGATACACATGTATGTTTTTTATGTCAATACCAAGCTGTTGTTTATTACTATAGCTCTATAGTCGAGTTTGAAGTCAGGGATGGTAATGCCACCAGAAATTCCTTTGTTGTACAGGATTGTTTGGGCTATCCTGAGTCTTTTTAACATATTAAGTTAAGTGTTGTTCTTTCAAGGTCTGTGTAGAATTGTGTTGGGATTTTGATAGGGACTGCATTGAATCTGTAGATTACTTTCAGTTAAATTATCATTTTTATTATGTTGATCCTACCTATCCAAGATCATGGAAGATCTTTCTCAGGAATCCACAAGGATGACCCCGCTAAGACTTGCAGCAGTAGTGGAGAGGGTGTCTGAATGGACCTTCCCCTTTAATCAGATTGGTGACTACCTTAATTGTCATCATTGAATCTACATCCAGTAACTGAAGCAAGCAAATGCAGTGACCCACAGCCACGCACTGGACTTAGCTCCTGGAGTTCAGTTGAAGAGAAGGAGGAGGGATTATATTATCAAGGGGGTCAAGAGCATGATGGAAAAAAAAAAAACAGAGACATGTGACCAGAGCTAGTGACAGCTGGGAAACCTGCATGGGACTGAACTAGATCCTCTGAATGTGGGTGACAGTTATGTGACTTGATCTGTTTTGTGGGGAAGGCCTGGCAGTAACACCAGGACCTATCCCAGGTGCATAAACTGACTTTTTGGAGCCCATATCCTATGATAGGATATCTTGCTCAGCCTTGATACAGGCGGAGGGGCTTGGTCCTGCCTCAACTTGGTATGCCAGATTTTGTTGACTCCTCAAGGAAGGCCTTACCCCTCTGAGGAGTGGATGGGGTTGGGAAGGGGGAGATGGTAGGAGAAGGGGTGAGAGGGGAAATTGGGATGAGTGTGTAACACGAAAAAATAATTTTTTAAAATAAAAATTAAGGACAACTTGCTTCTTTTTATTGTATTCTGTTGACTCCTTAAACACTCACAATATTGCTTAACTCTCCCTCTATGCAGAGTTGTAGAGAGTGGTTAATCACATTCTCTAGAGCTCATAGATGAAGAAAACATTATGCCATGAACTAAGACCATTTTATAATAAGTTGGGATGTCTTGATCAAGGTTGAATGGCTAGGAAGTAACAGTAGGATGCAGTCTCAACTATACTAGGACAGTATGTGACTAAGCCCATGCTAACATGTGCTGCAGAGGCAAAATGCACTTGATAGAAAAATAAAGGGCTAAATATTAGTGTAGGGGACAGTAAGCCACACCTGTTAGAGGCTGGCTACAGGTGTGCCTGACCACGCCTGTCAAGGCGTGGTCAAGGTGAGATCAGGATGAAGAGGCATGGGCTCTTACCGGGCTGCAGAGCACATGGAAGCCCCTTCTCCCTGGCCTCACTGCTCGGCTGCCCTGGGCACTCTCTGACTTGCGTTTGGCTGGTATTTATCTCAATAAAGATATCTTGACCATATAGATTACGGATCATCTTTTGTGGTCACGTAATATATTATAGCAAAAATCTTGTTGATTTCCAAGCTCTCCATGTCCTTCCAGCATGCATAATAACATTCTGCCTATTTCATTCATGATCATTTTTTCCTACTTCGGATCATTATTATTGTATCTTTCTGCAGACTTCAATCATCTTCCTACCTTCTGGGACAATCCTCTTTCCTACTGGAGCAGCCCACAATAGGTAGTAGAGCTCCTTCATGTTGATTTTATTCCATTTACAACTTGATGAGATCTAAGAAGAGAGGTAGAATACACAATTCTGTGCTATTCTACTTTATAGCTAAAGCAAAGTTCATCATCACTGGTATAGTTGCTCTTTGGATTGAGACTCAAATTACAGACTCCAAGTTTCAGGTTATTTTTCTAGCAATGGATCTTGACTATTGTGCACTTACCATAATCCAGACACCACCTTAGGTTCTTAGAGGACACAGTCTCATTGAATGAAACTGAGATAAAGGAGACAACCTGTCTGAAATGAGAAGGCAAACAAGTGGTGAAGCTAATATGTAATTGTAGGTCCGGACAAGTCTATGCCTGGCATGGAACACATGCACTTAGAGCTGCTTCTTCTATATCTCTTCCAGAGATGAAGACTTTTACAAGAGGCCAGCATGAAATTTTGGTTCCCAGTTCCATTAGATGTTTCTAATGAATGGCATCAGCCTATAAACCAACTAATAGATCAGTGAAACATCCAGTAAGTCCCTTAGCTCAGGGATGAGATTCTGACACATATTTACAGATCATCTCATTCCTTTTTCTTAGCTCCAGAAATCTGAGGGCCATCACTTCTGGATACTGGTAATCAGTAACCACATTGAAATCCTTCAGTGACATCCCTACTCTCATTTTAACTGGAACTCAGCTCTAACCAATATCCTGTTGCTCTATGTCAGTGACAGGAACCTTTGAAAGCAAATCATTCCAGGAAGCTTTCTGAACTTAACATGAGAGTCCATGGAAGCAACAGTTATTCACTGGGCCATCCCCCTCTACTCACTATGGAACCATTGGCTGGGGCCTATGCAGTGTTCTGCCTGCTGGAGTTCATAATGCAGCTCACCTTCTTGTAGCACAAATGCTTAGCCTTAAAGCTAGTTCAAGAGAAGGAGAAAATCTTCCTAGAGAGAAATAAATTATTTCCTCTAAGAATTCCAAACTCTAGAGATTTTCAAGGGAAAAGCACAGATGCTAAACTAACATGCTGGGGAAGAAGGCAGGTGCCAGGCTAAATAAAGAAATGTGAGCACATACACAGAGAACACGCTCCTTTATTTCCACAGAGAGGCACAATGTATATTAATGAGGATTTTGAATGCCAAGAAATCAAATAATGACATAAACATCACAGCCAGCCCTAAAGCACCAGTATTGGATGCAATCATGCACTATGGAAAGGGCAGATGATGACCTGGGGACATGGTTCTGAAGCTTCTGAAGCTTCACAGAAGTAACTGCTGTAGTTGGAGAACCACAACTTGATATTTAATGAATCACAGCCACTCTTGGGCTTAGCCATTGATACAAGAGTGAGGCTCTGGGAAGCCACTGCAGATCTCAAAGGCAGAAGAGCAAAAATGGACTGATACTCATGTTCCAGACTGAGAGCTCTCTAAGAAGTCTGGGGCAAATGTCTTTCTTCTAAGAAACACATATTTCTTCAGAGGTAATGAGGACTGAGGTAGAGCAAAGCTAGCAAAGAGACAATGGCCTCTTCTTACAATCCTTGCACCACAAGGAAAGGATGCTTTGTGTACAAGAGAGCTTAGGTTTGTCTGCTCCCTTCCAGACCTACAATGAGCTTCTGTCTGCTGGTCAGATATATGAGAAAGCTATACCAATGCCATACAGTCCTACTGTATTATTCAGTGATCTCTACAATCACAAAAAATATGGAAGGAATCTCTCTATCTCTATATATCTATCTATAGATATAGATATATTTATATATCTATGTAGATATAGATATTTAGAGAAGGAATTTATTGAAATGACTTACAGGCTGCAGTCCAACAATGGCTAGCTGTGAATGGAAAGTTTAAAAAATCCAGTAATTGCTCTAGTAATCCAGTAATCCAGTCCCATGAGGCTAGGTGTCTCACCTGATCTTCTATATATGCTGGAGTCCTGAAAAAGTAGGTTTCAATACCAGGGAAGGAATGGGGAAGGAAGAAAACCTTCCTTCTTATATAGGCTTCCAGGAGAAGGTGTGGCCCAGATTAAAGGCTTGTGTCATCTCACAACAAAATTTGGATCAAAAGCCTGTGTCTTCTAGCCTCACATTTATTAACTCCCAATCTTCTCTTTGAACTTAAGGCACAGTTTTATACAGCTCAAACTCAGGCAGTTGGATTTTGGATCAGTGTCATGATGGCCAGCAGAAAATATACCAAATTATTCCAATTTCTGTAGCCATTATGCCAGTGGGGCCAGGGTTCATAAGTGGTGGACAAGCTAGAGATTCTATTCCTTAGTGGTGCAACAAAGATACTACAACAAAAATTCTAAATCATAGCGAGGTGGTGGTGCACGTGTTTAGTCCCACTAAGGCAGAGGCAAGTGGATCTGTGTGATTTCAAGGCCAGCCTAGTCTACATAGAAAGAGTTCCAGGACAGCCACGGTGGTTACACAGAGAAACATTGCCTCACAAAACAAAAAATAAATATTCTAAATCATGATTTTGTTTATGTATCAAGACATATGGCTATTGACCCTGATTCTTATAGCAATGGCAATAATCTATTCCATTATCCTTCCTATATCCACTTCGTGCTTAAAATTTCCAGATCTACAAGGATGACACCAACTAACAATCTAATCAACAGTGGAGAGGTTACCTTAAATGCCCGCCCCTGATAATGAGATTGATGACTAACTTATATGCCATCCTAGAGCCTTCATTGAGCAGCTGATAGAAGTAAAAGGAGATACCCACAGCTAAACACTGAACTGGAATCCAGTTACAGAGAAGGAGGAGGGATGAGCAAAGGGGTCAAGACAAGGCTGGTGAAACCCACAGAAACAGATGACTTGAACAAGGTGGAGCTCTTGGTCCCCAGACTGATAGCTGGGAAACCAGCATGGGACTGATCCAGGCCCCATAAATATGGTTGTCAGTGAGGAGGCCTCAGAAATCTATGCGGCCTCTTGTAGTAGATCATTACTTATCCCTAGCATAGGAATGGACTTTGGGAGCCCATTCCACATAGAGGGATACTCCTTCAGCCTAGGACCTATCCCAAAGGATATGACAGATTCTGAAGACACCCCCAACGGAAGGCCTCACACTCTTCTGGGGAGCAAAATGGTATGGAATAAGTAGTGTGTTAGTGGGGGGAACAGGGGAGGAGAGGAGGGAGAGGCAACTGGGATTGACATGTAAAACAATCTTGTTGCTAATATAAATTTAAAAATGGAGAAAAAAGAAAAATTAAATGAAAGATTGATGGGCAACATCCTTCAGTGTATATGTTTGACTTAATGATTGATAAATAAAGTATTCTTGGCCAATAGGAAAGCAAGATAGGTGGGATTAAAAGTCGAGGATTATTCTGGGAAATGTAGTAAAGGAGTCGTCTTGTGATCCAGGCAGGAAGTGACATAGCAGGCAGACTCAGAATATAAGCAGGGACAAAGAGGAATTCTCTCTCTTGCTCTTCCTTTTCCACCTGCTCTCTTCTCTACAGAGCCGCCACGTGATCCCTGGAAGAGGACGCCAGCGTAATGCGTCCTCTATAAGATAAGTCTTATAAAACATATAGATGTATGATAATTAAGACTGAACTAGCATATGAGAAATGCTAGTCAACTGGCCAGCAGCATTGTAAACGAATATAAGACTCTGTGTGTTATTTCAGGTGCCCAGGTGGCAGCAGGGCTCAGGTGGATGGAGTAAAGTCTTATCGTTACAAAAGAGTACCAAAATATTATATGAAAATGCATGTATAATCATTTCTTGGAAAAATTTGTGTCATCTTAAAGTATATATTTCTACATTCTTGTATCTACTGAAAATATATCACCAATTGTCAATATTTTTCTTCTGGGTTACACCATAAATAGATACAAAGAAGAAAGGATATTATTTTCACCATGGAATTTTCATTTTGTCCACTGCTTATATTTTCACTAGCTATGTAAAATGTTGGCTAATCTACCTCTATGCTTGGAAGTGTAAATAATTTATCATTTATCATATCTTGAGTACCGGTGCCTTGGGAGATGTTCAATTGATATATGTTGCAATTAGTTGGACTTTATGACACGAAGGTATGTTCCCACATGTTGAATGTCTCTTATTATTCTTAGATGAATGGATTATATGAGAATTTGTCTCCCCAATTTGATGTCAAAAAGCGCAAAAGTGAATAATTTACTATTTAGGCATGCTTTGTGTCTCATTTATTGTAACAGAAAATACACCATTAGCTAATGTGTGTGACATGGATAAGTAAAAAAAAAAATTCCAGGGCTAACATTTTACTGCCTATTACCAAGAATCCCAAGCAACTCATAATATGTTAAAATCCCAGAATGCACTTTTTGATTCTCTCCACAATTCTGTCATCCTTTGAAGTCCAATACAAATCTCTCATCTTCTAAAAAATACAGCCAAAATATTCCATTTACTCTAACAATATTCTTGAGTGTTATAAGTCAGGCTCTCTGCTAAACACCAAGGATGTGGCAACACATTGCCCTCTGTACACTTTGCAAATAGTTGTTGTTACTGTTAAAAATGATTGATAAACAGATCAGATGATGAAGATGAATCCCTGGCATATGCCTGAACCATGATAGGGAAATAAGAGATGGAAAATTAAGATCACTGACTGTGATAATAGAAGGCCAGCCACCTAATCAAAAGAGATAATATTCTAGTCAATGTATTAAAAATCATTTCTTTAAGGTATCAAAAATTTGTAAAAATAATAATTATTATTGTGACAAGGTACCAGAAAAGTGAATATTATATCTGGAGACTCTTCTTTGAATCAATAGAAAAATATAATTATGTAGAAATTTTGTGAAAAAAAAAACCAAATTAACATAATAAACTGACAAGATGGGTATAATGAGAGATAACGCACAGCAAAAGAAAAAAACTGATGTACTGGAAAATAACTCAGGGGAAAATAGCCAGAATGTGTACAGAGACTCGACTGTAGAAAACACTACAAAGAGTAAGAGACATAAAGTACAGAATAAATAATCCATGAGTAAATGGCATCAGAGGAATAATGAGAAAAGGGCACAAGAACAACTGAATAGTTAAAGCACAGACACTAAATTAACATGCTAGGCAAGAAGACACTTCTCAGGCTAGATCCATTAGGTTACAGAGTTTTCTTTTCTTTTCTTTGTGAACCTCAAGCATTTTTATTTTCTGATTTTTTTCTTTCTCTCCATTTTGTATTTAAATTAGAAACAAGATTATTTTACATGTCAATTCCAGTTCCCTCTCCCTCCACTCCTCCCCTGCCCCACCTCCAGCTAACACCCTACCTATCTATGCCATACCCTTTCTGTTCCCCAGGGAGGGTGATCCCTTCCATAGGGGGTCTTCAGATTGTGTCCAGAGAAGGCATCAATGCACAGATTAAAGAGGCTTATTTTTTTTGAGGAGTCACCATACAGATTTCTAAAGTGGCTATACAAGTTGGCACTCCCACCAGCAATGGAGAAGTGTTCCCCTTTCTCCAATCCTCTCCAGCATAAACTGTCATTGGTGTTTTTGACTTTGGCCATTCTGACAGGAGTAAGATGGTATCTCAGAGTTGTTTTGATTTATATTTCCCTGATGGCTGAGGATGTTGAACACTTTCTTATGTGTCTTTCAGCCATTTTAGATTCCTCTACTGAGAATTGTCTATTTAGTTCTGTACCCCACTTTTTAATTGGATTGTTTGGTGTTTTGGAGACTAGCTTCTTGAGTTCTTTGTATATTTTGGAGATCAGCCCTCTGTCAGATGTGGGGTTGGTGAATATCTTTTCCCAGTCTGTGGGCTGCCATTTTGTCTTGCTGACTGTCTCCTTTGCCTTATAGAAGCTTCTCAGTTTCAGGAAGTCCTATTTATCAATTGTTGATCTCAGTGTCGGTGCTGCTGGTGTAATGTTCAGGAAACAGTCTCCTGTACCAATTCATTCAAGGGTATTTCCCACTTTGTCTTCTAATAGGTTCAGTGTAGCTGGATTTATGTTGAGGTCTTTGATCCATTTGGACTTAAGTTTTGTGCAAGGCGATAAGCTTGGGTCTAGCTGCAGCCTTCTACATGTATGCAACCAGTTATGCCAGCACCATTTGTTGAAAATGTTCTCTTTGTTCCATTGTATAAAGTTGGATTGTTTATCAAAAATCAGGTGTTTGTAGGTGGGTGGGTTAATATAGGGTTTTCAACTTTATTCCATTGGTTTACCTGTCTATGTTTGCAGGACTATAGCTCTGTAATAGAGCTTGAAGTCAGGGATGATGATGCCTCCAGAAGTTCCTTTATTGTACAGGGTTGTTTTGGCTATCCTGGTTCTTTTGTTTCACCATATAAAGTTGAGAATTGTTCTTTCAAGGTCTGTGACTAATTGTGTTTGGATTTTGATGGGGATTACACTGAATCTGTAGATTGCTTTTGGCAAGATTGCCATTTTTACTATGTTGATCCTACCTGTCTAAGAGCATGGGAGATCTTTCAATTTTCTGGTATCTTCCTTAATTTCTTTCTTTAGAGACTCAAAATTATTATGGTACAGGTCTTTCACGATTTTGGTTAGTGTTACCCCAAGGTATTGTATTTTGTTTGTGGCAATTGTAAAGGGTGATGTTTCTCTGATTTCTTTCTCCACCAATGTGTCATTGGTATACAGTAGGGCTACAGTTTTTTGTGTTAATCTTGTATTCTGCCACTTTGATGAAGGTGTCTATCAGCTGTAGGAGTTCCCTGGTAGAGTTTTCCGGTCACTAATGTAGACTATCATATCGTCTGCAAATAGTGAGAGTTTGACTTCTTCTTTTCCAATTTGTATTCCCTTGATCTCCTTTTGTTGTCTTATTGCTCTAGCTAGAACTTCAAGGACAATATTGAAGAGGTATGGAGAGAGTGGACAGCCTTGTCTTGTCCCTGATTTTAGAGGAATTGCATTCAGTTTCTCTCCATTTAATTTGATGTTGGCTGTTGGCTTGCTATATATTGCTTTTATTATATTGAGGTATGTTCCTGTTGTCCCTGATTTCTCCAAGACATTTATCATGAAGGGGTGTTGAATTTTGTCAAAGGCTTTTTTTGACATCTAGTGAGATGATAATGTGTTTTTTTTCCTCAGTCTGTTTAAATGGTGGATCACATTGTTGGATTTTCTTATGTTGAACCATCCTTGCATCCCTGGGATGAAACTTACTTGATCATGGTGGATGATTTCTCTGATATGTTCTTGGATTCGATTTGCCAGTATTTTATTGAGAATTTTTGCATCAATGTTCATGGGGGATATTGGTCTGTAGTTCTCTTTCTTAGTTGTGTCTTTGTGTGGCTTAGTTATCAAGGTTATTGTAGCCTCATAAAAAGAGTTTGGCAATGTCACTTCTGTTTCTATTATGTGGAACAATTTGAGGAGTATTGGTATTAGCTCTGTTTTGAATTTCTGGTAGAATTCTGCAGTGAATCCATCTGGCCCTGGACTTTTTTGGGTTGGAAGCCTTTTGATCACTGCTTCTATTTCCTTAGAGGTTACAGGTCTGTTTAAATTGCTTATCTGTTCTTGATTCTATTTTGGTAAGTGATAACTATCCAGAAAATTGTCCATTTCCTTTAAATTTTCAAATTTTGTGGAGTACAGGTTTTCAAAGTATGACCTGAAGATTCTCTGGATTTCCTCAGTGTCCGTTGTTATGTCCCCCTTTTCATTCCTGATTTTGTTAATTTGCATGTTCTCTCTCTGCTTTTTGGTTAGTTTGGATAAAGGTTTGTCTATCTTGTTGATTTTCTGGAAGAACCAGCTCTTTGTTATATTGATTCTTTGTTTTCTTTGTTTCGACTTTATTGATTTCTGCCCTCAGTTTGATTATTTCCGGGCGTCTGCTAATCTGGGGTGAATTTGCTTCCATTTGTTTTAGATGTCAACTCTCTGGTGTGGCTATTCTTTAGTTTCTTCACGTGAGCACTTAGAGCTATGAACTTTCCTCTTAGTACTGCTTTCAAAATGTCCCATAAGTTTGGGTATGTTGTGTCAACATTTTCATTGAATTCTAGGAAGTCTTTAATTTCTTTATTTTTTCCTTGACCCAGGAATGGTGCAATTGCATGTTGTTCAATTTCCATGAGTTGGTAGGTTTTCTGCCCTTTGTTTTGTTTTTGATTTCTAACTTTAAAGCATGGTGGTCTGATAAGACACAGGGGATTATTCCAATTTTTTTGTACCTGTTGAGGTTTACTATGTTGCTGAGTATGTGGTTGATTTTTGAAAAGGTACCATGTGATGCTGCAAAGAAGGTATATTCTTTTGTGTTTGGATAGAAAGTTCTATAGATGTCTGTTAATCCCAATTGGGTCATAACTTCTGTTAGTTCCTTTGTCTCTTTATTAAGTTTCTGTCTGGTGTTCCTGTCTAGTGGTGAGAGCAGGGTGTTGAAGTCTCCTACTATAACTGTGTGAGGCCTTATTTGTGATTTGAGTTTTAATAATGTTTCTTTTACGAATGTTGGTGCCTTTGTATTTGGGGCATAGATGTTTAGAATTGAGACTTCTTCCTGGTGGATTTTTCCTGTGATGAATATGAAATGGCCTCCTTCATCTCTTTTGATTGATTTTAGTTTGAAGTCTAACTTGTTAGATGCTAGGATAGCTACCCCAGCTCGTTTCTTGGGTCCATTTGATTGGAATATCTTATCTCAACTCTTTACTCTGAGGTAATATATGTCTTTGAATTCGAGGTGTGTTTCTTGTATGCAGCAAAAGGATGAATTCTGTCTTCCTATCCAATCTGTTAGCCTGTGTCTTTTTATAGGCAAGTTAAGAACATTAATATTGAGGGAAATTAAGGTCCATTGAGAGTTTATTCTTGTTTGTTTTTGATTTGTTGTTGGTACTGGTATTATATGAGGATTTACTCTGCCTTTTATTTTGTGTTTTTGTAGAGTAGGATTATCTATTGCCTATGTTTATGTGAGTTTAGTTAATTTCCTTAGGTTGGGAATCAGTCTACCACAAGATCCAACAATTCCACTCTTATGCATATACCCAAAGGAAGCACATTCATACAACAAGGACATCTGTTCAACGATGTTCATAGTGGCACTATTTGTAATAGCCAGAAACTGAAAGCAGCCTAGATGCCCCTCACCATAGAATGGATAGAGAAAATGTGGTACATTTACACAATGGAGTACTACTCAGGGGAAAAAATGGAATCTTGAAATTTTCAGGCAAATTGATGGAACTAGAAGAAACCATTCTGAGGGAGGTAACTCAATCGCAAAAATACAAACATGGTGTGTACTCACACATATGCACATTTTAGACATAAAGGATTACCAGTCTAGGATCCACACTGCCAAAGAAGCTAATAAAGAAGCAGGACCCTAAGAGAGACATACATGGTCCCCTGGAGAAGGGGAAAGGGTCAAGATATGCTGAGCAAAGTGGGAGCACGGGAAGGGGGTAAAGGGAGCTAGGATAACGAGAAGGGGAGAAGAGGAGGGATGCAGAGGACATGAGGGAGCAGAAAGGTTGAGTCTATAAATTAGACACTTTATTTGAGCAAACACGTATATTGATACAATCTGATAGCAACAGTCTCCAGAACTGCTTTAGTTATATGTATGGGAAAAATGTCTCAACTGTTGTGAACCAAAATGAAACCAAGCAGAACATGGCAGTCCTACTGAGTAGAGGAGCAGAGATCAGAAACCAGGAAGTGTAAAATGAAAATCATCTGTGAGACAAGATCATACCCAGGGAAGAATAACAGGCAGACAGAAGCACCAAAAGTTCGCAACATCATATGCCAGGACCGATAAAACAAGCTACCAAAAAAAAAAATGGATGACTTCAGCAACAAAAATACATTCCCTCAAAATTCTGACTGCCAGAAGCCCAAGATCAAGACGTTAGCAGAACTGCTTCCTTGTGAGAGCTGGGATGAGAAATGATCTTTTCCCAGATGGTTGCCCTCATCTTGTCTTTATTCTTTATAACTCCTGACACTGCCTTCCCTTGATATACATCTTTCTGCACACAATTGTTATTCTTTTTTTTTGGTTTTTTGAGACAGGGTTTCTCTGTGTAGCTTTGGAGGCTGTCCTGGCATCCGCTCTGGAGACCAGGCTGGCCTCGAACTCACAGAGATCTGCCCGCCTCTGCCTCCCGAGTGCTGGGATTAAAGGTGTGCACCACTAACGCACGATGTCACAATTGTTATTCTTATAAGAACTCCAATCATTTTGGATTAGAGCCCATACTAATGGTCTCACTTTGATTTGATTACACTGTAAAGACTCTATTTCCAAATATGAAAACATTTGGAAATACTTGAGGTTGTGAATTCAATATACAAAATTCAAGAATAAAGTTCAACATACAGTCAACTAGTGTAGAATCTTCTGAAAGGCTATGAGTAAATATAAGCTATAGATCTAAGGCAAGATAATTTTCAGGAAGTTAAAAATACAGTGAAATATTCAAAATCTAAGGTACTATGATATTTTGACACAAGAAATCAATTAACTCAACGTTAAAATATTCCAGATACTGATTTTTAATCAGCCAAAAGAGGTTATGAAAAACATTCTATAAACAAATCCAAATAAGTTATTGATAAGTAAGCAGATGGGAATGTAATCAGAGAAGTGAAAAATATCCAAAAGAAACAAATGATACTATAGAATTGAAAAGGACAATAACTGAAAGTAATAGTTCACTGGATGGGTTTAATACAAGCCTGAAAAGGACCAAAGATTGACTTAGTAACTTTAAAGACACGAGTATAATTTATCCTATATGGAGTAATATTCTAAGAAGGAAAATGAAGCAGAAAAATGCTGTAAGAAATAGTGGTCAAACAACTCCCAAGTTTGATGAAAACTTTGAATTATATAACTAAGGATCTCAGTGAAGCTCAATTAGAGTAAATAGAAAAAATTACCTAATCACACCATAGTCATTTGCTAAAAATAAAATATGAAATAATATATTTTAAAAACCAGAAGGAAAAATATATGACATACTCAGTAATAATGATACAAATCCTAGCTGACCACTCATCAGAAAGAATGCAAGCAAATAGGCTTTGGAATAAGATTTTTACAGTACTGTCAAAACAAACAATCCAACAAAATACCCTGCCAAGCCAAGAGTGAAATAAAGGTACTCTCAGATAAGCAATTGCTGAGAGAATTCATAGCCAGTAGATAGATCCACAACAAGAAAAAAAAAAGAGCATTCAATGGAAAGTCAGGGTTAGAGGACAATAATTAAACATTGTACATGATAAGAAAATGGGTTGTCATGAAAGACATTTCCTTATTTATATTACTTCTCTTGATTTATTTAAAATAAAATTGATTAACTCAAAAAAATGATGGAAATTTTAAGGTAGGATCTGTAAAATGAACAAGTAAGGATATGGCAAGAATATAGCACAAAGCTATAGATGAAATTATACCTTTTGAAAATGACTACACTCATAGTAGTCAAGTGAGAGGTATCATGCAGAAAGTGAGAATTGGGAAGTGTAAAAATGCAAAATGTCATATGAAGTGGTGAACACTGACAATCCAAAATGTATATTGCTAGCACTGCAAAGATTAAAATAATGTTATAGATCAGAAATTGAATAATTAAATATTAACCACAAGAAACAGATAAAGAATAAAAAGGTAACAGGCAACAAGATCTGACATAAATTTTGGCTCTGATGCTTGCTTGTCAGGTACCCTTGTCATATTATGAAACTTTCTCATGACTCCATTATTTCAGCTGTATCATGGTAATACAAATATAATGTATTTGTTACAAAACTAAAAAAAAATAGTAAATAGAAAGTGACTACTAAGGCAATATATATAAATACAACAATATGTATGAGTATATAAGTAAAATAGAATGAAGAACTTTGAAGACTAACATTGGCTTGAGAGATGATTCAGTGATTAAGAGCACTGGCTGTTCTTTCAGAGAACCCAACTTCAATTCCAGCATCATGTGTCAGCTCATAACTATACCTCCAATCCCAGGGGATCCAATGATCTCTTATGGTTTTTATGGATACTAGGCACATATGTGGTACACAAATATAAATGCAAACAATACACTCATGCACATAAATAAAAATTAATTAAAAAATAAAATTGGCTTGGGATGTAGCTAAATAGTACAGTCCTTAGCAGGCATCTGAAAGTCATTGCTTTTGATACTTAGTACCACAAAATATAGAATTTGTCATGCCATATAAAAGGGAATATTCAATAATATATCTAAGTACATAATTTAAATATATTCACACAGATTTTATGTTTTAAAATGAAAAAGTATCACACAAATAGTATTTGTAAGAAACCTAGCATCAATCTTTATCTCAACAATATACTTTAAAAGAAAACAGTATGATACAGAATTAGCAGGGACGTATAATAAGGATAAAAGAAATACTCTATCAGGAGCATGCATTTATAAATATAGATGTGTATAAGTATAGGTTTATGGAATTCATGAAGTAATAAAAATGAGAGGCATAAAACAAAGACAAATTTGCAGTCATTACTGGCAATTTCGTCCACCCGCCCCCCCCCCCCGTTTTTAGTAGCTGACAGACCCATTAGGAAAAAAATGAATAAAGATGTTTAGGTTCTAAATAATATTATTAAGCACTATAACTCAATTACTACTTTTAGACTACCACCTCAATTTCCAAATTCAGTTACATTCTGATACTCAAACTAGAAGAAAGTGTCCTAAAAGAAACAAATTGCATATTCTTCATAAAAATGCATGAAAAAATTTCATAATAAATGAACCAATTAAATTTATTAATATATAAATAGGTTAATATATTATGATCATTAAGTATTTTCAGTAATGCTAGGTTAGTTTAACATTCAAGAACCAATGCAATTCAAATTTGTGAACTCAAGCTAAAGTAGTGCTTAAGGAAGAAAATTAGGATATTAAATTAGACAAAAGAAAGATCTCGAGTCAATAATCTAATCCTCCATGTTAAAACTGAGAAAACAGCAAATTTGGACTAAATTAAAAATTAACACAGTTACAATCCACCTTGCAGTATTAATAAAAGGGCACACATGTGTGTGCACATGCATGCACATATACACACAAATTCAGAGAGTTATATAATAGACCCACACAGTGAATAGACTTTTGAGAAAGTTGCAGATCAATTCATTGGAAATTGACTAATCTACTCAGTCAATAATGTTGAAGTAATTGAATATCGATATACATCAATTAAAACTAAAACTTCTAGACCCATCCCTTAAATGTCATACAGAGATTTTTGAAGAAGTTTATGGCTATGAACATAATGCTATACTATCTTCTAAAGAGAAAATATTAACAGCTTTTAGTTCCACAAGAGTTCTTAGACATGACATCAGAAACAAGAATGCAAAAGATAGAAAATAGTGACTTCAGCTTCATAAAATAGAGAAATGTTTTCACAATTATGATTATTTGCTGCTTTTACAAAAGAAATTCTCTAACAGTGGAGCCAGTCTTCAACCCTAGAGCACAAATGGACTTTGAGAGTCCATTCCCTATGGAGGGATACTATTGTAGCCCAGATACAGCAAGGAGGGCCTAGGCCCTCCCCCAAATGATATGACAGACTTTGAAGGTCCTTGGTGGAGGGCCTCACTGTCCCTGGGGAGGAGTTTGGGGATGGGTTAGGGGGTTGGTGGGGAACATGGGAGGATGGGTGGGTGAGGGAATGGAGGGATGGATATGTAAATATGAGTGGTAATTAAAGAATTTAAATAAAATAAAAAATCCATGTTCAATTCCCAGCATCCACATGGCTCACAACCATCTGTATTTCCAGCTATAGGGGATCTAAAGCCTACTTCTGACTTCTGTGAGTATAACACATGCATGTGGTATACCAATACTCATAAAATCATAAAAATGAAATATTAAAATTTTTCTTTGCAAAACTCTACTAAAACAATCAGATGGAAGCTACAGATTAGAAGAAAATATTTATAATCATATAGCTAAAAAAGAGACCTGTACTAGACTACATTAAAGCCCTCACATGATTGAGAAAATAATTTTTAAAACTGAACATTTCTGATTATTTTAAAGTCATGTGTAGTTTCAAGAAATAACAATGAGGACCAGCAGTCCTTTTCTCATTTTCTCACAGTAGCAATACTTTATCTAAGTTCACTATAATATCTCAACCAGGATATTAGCATTGATACAATCTGGATACAGAACATATCCATCACCACAGAGATAATTTTGCTTATGCATTTTATCTCCACATCCACTTTTTTTCCTCCAAGACCCTATCTCCAACACTAATGTCCATCAATCTATTCTACATTTATGAAATTTTCCCAAGTCAATCAGAAATTCGCTTTGGAGTTTACATTTAGATTTACTCTTATAATTCATTCAGGTTGTTGCATGCATTGATAGTTTTCCTTTAATTAGCAAATGGTATTTCATGTTTGTGGGTTCATTGTAGTTTAACTGTTTACCCATGGAAGGATACCCAAACCATTTCCACTTTTAGGTTATTATAAATAAGGCTCTATACATTTTACATAATTTATGTGACTATGTTATGGTTGTATGATAATTGTATCTATTTTCTTAAGAAATTGCTAATGTCTTTTCTAGAATGTCTCTAAACTTTTATATTCCTTCTAACAGCATGCGAATGATCCAGTTTATATGTAGCCTCTCCAGAACTGGTGTCAAATTTTCTTTAGTAATTTTTTAATTTTGTCTGATCTAATGGCTAATGATATTGAATATCCATTTTGATCCACGTGTCTATGAGTATATTCTTTTGCATAAATTTTACATTATATATACTTATTTTCAAACATGATTTCTTGCCAGCATTTACCAGTTTGAACAGATGCCCCTAATATTTCCTGTTCATAGTGTAATTTTCCAAGCATATTTAGACCCATATCAGACAGCATTATACTTGTTTCATCTACCAAATAAATTTAGTGAACTTGAGAAGTAGGTACCTTGTTTCTGGCTGGAAGGACTGAAAGTTTTTTCATCCCTTTAATATTGGAATAAACAGAATGTTTCCTTGAAGTTTCCTGTATTGCTATACTGCCCCTACAATGTATTGATATGTACTGATTTTGGACACGGTTACCAATCTATACTTTGTGCTAAAATTTCACATAATGATAAAAAGTGTCAGCTTACAAATAAAAATGTTTGAAAAGAAAAGCAAAGTTACAGGATTTAATTGACTGACTTAAAAACTCATTGTAAATATTGAATTTGGTAAGTATCCTTATTGGTATAAGGATAAACAAGTGTTCCTAAAGAAGAATTAGAGTTCTTACAAAACTGTGGCTGATTGGTTTTTCAAAAGCTATATCAAAGTAATTCAATGCATAGTAGCATACACTTTCAAAGAAGATGTAGTTACAATTAAATATTCATATAGGAAAATGAACTTCAACCCTTAGTATATGTTGCACACAAATAAGAAGTTGAAGTAAATCCACACATAAAAGACAAAACAAAATTTCATAAGAAAAAGTCACTTGCAAATTTGTTATAGATGTATTTTCTTTCTTATGTATAAGCGAAAGTTTATTTTGGATCACAGTCTTAGATACTTTAGTCCATAATTGATTGATTTAATTGCTTTTCAGCCTCTAGGAAGACAATCTATCGTGGCAGAAATGTGCAGCCAAGAAATATTATAGTCTCATGGCCAGGAGCACAAAGGGAAAGGACGAAAAAAGGCTTCCACAATTCACAGGAAAGGCAATTAACAGTGGCTCAAAGACAGCTCTTTAGTGCCACCTTTTAAAGCCACTACCGTATTTAAGTACTAACAAAGTAATGGACTAAACCTCTAACACTTAGGTATTTGGGGAATATTGGAAATCCAAACCAAACCAAAAAAAAAAAAAAAAAAAAAAAAAAAAAAAAAAGGCGATCTAACAAGAGGAAAGGTTTGCAGCATACTAGAGAAATGCCTACAATTTCACGTTTATAGAAGCATCATTCATAATATGTATTATATGGAACCAACTTAGATCCTTATCAGAGTTTGTAGTTGCTATTTATTTAAGAAATAAAAACACCAAGCTGTAACCAAATAAATGTATACAAAAAATTGTGGAGTCCAAGCCGGGCATTGGTGGCGCACGCCTTTAATCCCAGCACTCGGGAGGCAGAGGCAGGCAGATCTCTGTGAGTTCGAGGCCAGCCTGGTCTCCAGAGCGAGTGCCAGGATAGGCTCCAAAGCTACACAGAGAAACCCTGTCTCGAAAAACCAAAAAATAAATTGTGGAGTCCATCATATATTGGACAACTACTCCTGAACCTGCGGCCTGCCCCAGAGTGGTTGCTATATGCAATGTCACTCTATTAGAGAAAATTAATCTTCCTTTCCTCACCAGGTAAAAATGATGGTTCAGTTGTTAACCTTTGTCATGGTGGGTAGGCTTTAATTAATTCCTTAAAATATAACTAAATAAAATATAAAACAAACAAAAACTATCACATCAAAATTGGATAGAACAACTAACAAACCAACAGGAGGAAAAGAGCCCATTGGAAGGCACAAAAATCCGAGACCCACTCATTCCCACACTCAGGAATCCCTCCCCATCTCCAAAAAATACAAAGGATGAATGAAACAAAGACTTGCTTCTTTGAGAAGATCAATAAGATTGACAGACCCTCGTCCACATTAACTAAAAGGAAGAGAGGGAATATCCAAGATAACAAAATAGAGATGAAAAAAAAGAGTAGCACAACAGACACTGAGGAAATCCAGAGAATCATAAAGACATACTTTAAAAACCTATATTCCACCAAATTGGAAAATCTAAAAGACATGGATAATTTCTTGATATGTACCACCTATCAGTGTTAAATCAAGATCAGATAAGCAACTTAAACACAAATATAACCCTCAGTGAAATAGAAGCAGTTACTAAGAATCTTCCAACCGAGAAAATCCCAGGGCCAGATAGTTTTAGCACAGGATTCTACCAGACTTTCAAAGAAGAGTTAATGCTAAAACCCATCAAATCATTCTATATAATAGAATAGTAGCTATATTTTCTTAATAAGACAGAAAAATGGCAACTATGAAAGAAAACTAATGATACAGTGGCATTTACCACATTTTGCTCTTGGAGAAAAATCACTAGAATTCCACATAGAGGGATACTCTTCCAGCCTAGACACATGGGGGAGGGCCTAGGCCCTGCTGCAAATGATATGACAGACTTTGAAGATCCCCCATGGAAGGTCTCACCCTCCCTGGGGAGCAGAAAGGGGCTGGGATGGCGGGCAGAGTATGAGGGGAGGGAGAGGGAACTGGGATTGACATGTAAAACAAGCTTGTTACTAATTTAAATTTGAAAATAGAAAAATTCTTGCTGTACTATCCCATTTATATGCAATTCGAGAAAAGGGAAGACTTATCTATAGTGACAGAAAGCAAATCAATGCTGGGCTGCAGCCAGGGTGGTAGGAGTTGGCCTGCCAAAGGGCAGGAGGGAGCCTTTTGAGGGAATGGAAATGTTCTATGTCAACAACATGGATCAATCTCACACACAATGAAAGGAAGTTACACACAAAGGAATACATACCACAGACTTTCATTTATACTAAACTCAAAACTAAGGAAAGGTAATGTATAATGTTTAAGGATCCATACTTACATAGTGAATCTATGAAGATAAGGAAGCAATTGCTGGAAAAGTCAGCCTGACCATTTCCTGGAGCCGGGGTGGGATGTAAGGATTGGAAACAGATATGTGGGCAGTACCTAATGTGCTTGCAGTTGTTACTTTTCTTTATTGGTTGCACAAATATTTGCTTTATAGTAAGTGGTTAATCTATAAAGGCTTGTTTTTGTTTGTATGCTATATTTCACATCTAAAACACATTTTAAAAATAAGAGTTTCCTCCCAGATGATGACTGAGAAGCTAATTAAAAAAAAAAATGGTGCCAGGTACCACAAGAGTAACAGAACTGTGCTGTTTTCTGGGATTTTGTTTTTTACTTTTTTGTTGTTTGTTTGTTTGTTTTGTTTGTTTTTGTTTTTTGTTTTTTTTAATGGAGTGTGCTGGATGTCTCTACAATTTTGTTCAAATGACTGCAGAACCTGGAAAAGCTGTTGCTGCTATTGATGCATAACATAGTGCCATTATTGCCATATATATATATCCTAATTGAAACTCAAATATGTAATGAATCCAAGGTGTTTCAGTGAGTGCTCACCTATACATGCAAATTTGATTTCATCTTTAGTAAGTAGCTGTTACGATAAATCTTTCCGCAAAAAGCTGCTGAGCCCCATTGCCACGTGTACGCTTTATGTCGGCCGCCTGCCCGAGTTAGGGCCCAAATGAATACACAGAAACTTGTATTAGGTACAAAGCTGCTTGGCCAATGACTAGGATTCTCACCTGCTAGCTTAGTCTTAACTATCATAAATCTACATATGTTATAAGACTTATCTTATCGGACGCCTTATTAGCGTCCCTCCTTGCTGTGAATCACATCGTGCCGCTGGAGCAGGAGCAGAGGGGAAAAGAGGGCCCTTCCTGTTTCTCCTTCGCTTAAATATGAGTCTCCTTGCTATGTCACTTCTGCCTGGATCACCACTTCTCTACTACATTTCCCAGAATCCTCTTTGACTCCTAGTCACGTCTACTTGCTGTCTCATTGGCCAAACAGTATTTTATTTAACAATGAAAAAGAAACATACACAGAAGTACTTCCCCCATCAAGTAGTAAAGTTATATGCTTGCCAAAAAATATAGGTGACACACTGGAAGACAAATGTTACACAATTTCAATTTTATGTGTAACCTAGAAATGATGAACTTATGGGAACAGAGAGCAGAATTGTGGCTATTAGGCTTCAATGTGGGTCTTTTAACAATGGGGAAACGATTGGTTTAAGGATATAAAACTGCAGTTGGACAAGAGACACGGACTCTGTGAAGTCTTGAGGTCTACCGAGAGCATGATAAATATGGTTGATAACAATATGCTATATTTTAAAAGTTGTGAGATAGTATATTTTAAGTGTTCTCAAAACAAAAATGATGAATATGTGTGATATAACATGTTAATTGGTTTAATTTAGCCATGCCATTGTGAACATGTTGTATTGTGTATCGTAACTGTGCATGACTATTTATGAGCTAAATAAATGAATGGAAAAAATAAAATATCTTTACTCATAAAAAAATAAGAGCAAAACTGGTAACAGCAAGCTGAGACTATAAAGGAAAATTAGGTCAAGAGAGTGTGAAGTAAATCCAGGACAGCCCTTGAACTTAGAGAAGTAAAATGCAAGCCATGCTGATAGCGTATCTCTTCCCATACCTAGCACAGAGTGTAAGCGTGAAGTATTATGGATGCTGATACACTGGTGTATCCAGGTATGTAATTATGAATGTCCAATCACAGCATATTCCCCAAAGCCTACCTAACAAAACAGTACTGAACTTGGACTGTGTTAGGCACAAGAAATGTCATTTCTAGCTCATGATTTGAACAAACCATTTCAGCTCCCAGAATTCATTTCTTTGTCATTTGTCTCAGTGTTCACTTCTTTTTCATCAACTATGTCTGTAAGGCACAGAGATAGCTATGTACATAGTTAAAGATATGTTCAACATCAAAGAAGAGTCAAGGCAGCAAAGTCTTAAAATGAAAACATTAAAGTCCTTAAACCAAGAGAGTCATTTGGCCAATATATGGTCTTTGGGGGATGAATTGCCCCTGGGTGTGAATTAGAATTATAGAAGGAGCCTATATAGCCACTATTCTAAGATGACTATCCCAAGAGGTCACCATTATGAAAGAAGTATTAGGAATCAAGAAGTAAAGACATGAGGGCCAAATGCTTTGGATCTCTCTTGGTCTCATGGGACACAGCCCCAAAGGATAAAATTCCATAATTCATGCTTGGAGGTAAGTATGCACACATAGACACTTCCAGGTCCGACAAACAATCAGCACCATATTGCTGCTGTTTACACAAATTGCTGTCTTCTGGACCAAAGTTGACCCTGCCTGTGGGTAGACATTGAGGAACTCTCTGCCTATAGTACCTTGGCAAGACCAATGTACATTCAAGCTTGGAATTTGGGACAAGCTTCCTTATGTTTGAAGGAAGATTGCCCAGTTGTTTCTGTTCATCTGGGAGGAGTGTTCTGGCTGCATCTCTATTCAGTGTTAGGCAGTGACTATTTGTAAATCAAAGACACAAGATGATTATTGGCTGGCAATTTAGGAATGATAACAATGGACCAGATGCTATAGTCTTGCACATTTCAAAAGCTTCCTGAACAGCCAACTGCACCATGAAGGGATCCTGACTTCTTTTTCATAACATGCCATGGTCCTGATCATGCATTACATACCTTCAGCACCTGTTTTTTTCCATGTCTGTTCTACATATAGGCAATTTTATTCTTAAGTTGATGTTGAAACCATTGAAAATAGATTGAGCTTTGAAGAGTAATTGTATATTGATTCCAATACACACACACACACACACACACACACACACACACACACACACACACACACACAGTTGTTTTTTAGCAATGTACACAATTTAAACACTTTTTAAATGCTTAAAACATTTTTCCATCACCCTCATCCTCAAATAACTCCTTATTTTAGTATTTATTATGCAAAAAGATATTGTAAATTACAGGATTATACTATAAATACAACAGTGCCTCTTCCTATGCAAAACTGTTCCAAACTTGGTCTGTTGGCATGATACATAATCCCAGCACTCCAAAGGCTGAAGCAGGATGATCTCAAGTTCTATGGAAGCCTGGAAAACATCTGGAAACACTGTCTTAAAAACACATTTGTTCTACATATTTCCCAGTCTGTGACTGTTTCAGAATGAATAATCTAAATTGTCTCATAAGATGCCATGGACTGGACATTCCATAATCTCATTTGTCATCTCTTATTGTGAACAATTCATTTGTTCCCACTGTCATATTAGTACAGCCAATTTCATAATACACATTTTCATGCATATATCTTACTAATTCTGTTGAGCTGTTTACCAGGAATAAATTCTTGGAAGGAAGAATTAATGAGTTAAAGATCAGGAAAAGCCCCAGGGCTCTAACTTCACTCAACTGGGCTGCCTCTACAGGTGTGGGCTCCCTTCTTCAAATGTGAGTATCTTCTATGGTAGTCAGCCTTCTCTTTCAGTCCCCCATTCTCTAAATCTGTCCCACTCATTCTTGGTGTCTTGGTTACGGCCTATTGTGTGGGAATCAACTTCTATTTGCTTTCTGAATGTTTTGTGCCATGGTTTCAAAACAGTGCAAACCTGTTTTGGGAAACAGATCCATCGACTGTAGAATATCCTCTGAGCTCTAACAGCTGAGAGTTCACAGTAATTGTCTGTGGGTGAATACCGGCCTTGGGAAGTAAGGAGCAGATGTGCTTGTTTCTCTGAGCCCACATTGCACAGAACTTTCCCCATATCCTTGTCAATAAACCACAAAGCTATATACTAGGCAGGCTTATTCTCACTCCTAGTTCCATTCCCCTCCACACCTACTATGTAGCAGGTCCTACCATGAAGTAGAGACATGGCCCCTTCCCTCACAGAACTTGCAGTCTCTGGTGGAGACAAACAACAATCTGAATTGCAATCCCAGCATTTCCATCTTCTTCTATGTGATCTTAAGCCAGTTATTTTGTGTCTATCATTTTTCCTTGGCTTTGTTGATTATAACAGAGATGTTAGTATTAACACCCATTGGACTAATGGGCCAGCTGAAGCAAAGCATGTAGCAGTGTCTGGCATTTACTAAACTAAGTGTTCAGTAAATTTTTTAATTTATAATTTTTTATTTTAGAAACAAACTTATTTTACATATCTTTCCATGCCCTCACCCCCCATCCTCCCATGCTTCACACCAACCCCCCAACCAAACCCCTACCTGTAAAAATAACTCTTTCCTCTAATCAGGGTTTCTCCATACACCCACCCATTCCCCAAGGATAGAGAGGCCCTCCACGGGGGGCCATCAAAGTCCTTCATATCATTTGGGGAAGGGCCTAGACCCTCTTTCATGTATCTGGGCTGCAATAATATCCATCCATAAGGAATCGGTTCCCAAATTCCATTTGTCCACTAGGAATAAACACTGTCTCCATTGTTAGAGGTCCCATAGACTACCCAGGCCTCCTGGCTGGCACCCAAATTCACAGGGTTTGGTTCAGTCCAATGCTGATTCCCCAGCTTTACAACTAGGGTCTCTGTGCTTTCACTAGGTCAGGTCAACTGTTTATATTGGTTTCCCCAGCACAGTCTTGGCTCCTTTGCTCATCCCTCCTCTCTCTGCAACTGGATTCCAGGAGAATGGCTCAGTGTTTACTTCTATGGGTGCTTGTTTCTGCTTGGATGAGCAATTAAATGAAGGCTCTAGGAATGGCAACCAAGGTAGTCATCAGTCTCATTATAGGGGAAGGGCATCAAAGGCAGCCTCTCCAAACCTGCCTAGATTCTTAGTTGAGGTCATCCCTGTGGATCCCCTAACATTTCCCCTGTGCCAGACCTCTCTCCAAACCTATACTGTCTCCCTCTATCAAGGCATCTCCTTTCTCGCTTGCCTCTATTCCACCCCAGTCTCAGTCCTCCTGGTCCCTCCTGTTCTCTACTCGTTCCCATTCTCCTCCTTTTCCCTTCCCACCTCCCTCTTCTGTTCCCCATGCTCCCAATTTGTCTCCCTCCCCTTCTTCGGGGGACCATGTGTTCGTCTTTTGGAGTCCTCCTTGTTCCCTAGTTTCTCTGGTGGTGTGGATTGTAGGCTGGTAATCCTTTGCTCTATGTCTAATATCCATGTATGAGAGAGTACATACCATGTTTGTCTTTCTGTGACTGGGTTAACTCACTCAGGATGGTTACTTCCAGTTCCATCCATTTGCCTGTGAATTTCAAAATTCAATTGTTTTTTCCGCTGAGTAATACTCCATTGTGTATATGTACCACATTTTCTCCACCCATTCCTTGGTTGAGGGGCATCTAGGATGCTTCCAGGTTCTGACTATTACAAATAATGCTGCTATGAACATAGTTGAACACATGTCCTTGTTGCATGAATGCGCATTCTTTCAGTATGTGCCCAAGAGTGGAATTGCTGGATCTTGAGGTAGACTGATTCCCATTTTCCTGAGAAACTGCCATACTGATTTCCAAAGTGGTCATAAAGTTTGCACCCCCACCAGCAGTGGAAGACTGTTCCCCTTTCTCCACATCCCCTCCAGCATAAACTATCATTGGTGTTTTTGATTTTAGCCATTCTGACATGAGTAAGATGGTATCTCAGAGTTGTTTTGAGTTGCATTTCCCTGATGGCTAAGGATTTTGAGCACTTTCTTAAGTGTCATTCAGCCATTTTAGATTCCTCTATTGAGAATTCTCTATTTAGTTTTGTACCCCACTTTTAATTGGATTATTTGGTGTTTTTGAGACTAGCTTCTCGAGTTCTTTGTATATTTTGGAAATCAGCCCTCTGTCAGCTGTGGGGTTGGTGAAGATCTTTTCCCATTCTGTGGGTTGCCTTTTTGTATTGTTGACAGTGTCCTTTGCCTTACAGGAGCTTCTCAGTTTCAGGAGGACCCATTTATTAATTGTCCATCTCAGTGTCTGGGCTACTGTTGTTATGTTCAGGAAGCAGTCTCCTGTACCATTCATTCCAGGGTACCACCTACTTTCTCTTCTAAAAGGTTCAGTGTGGCTGTATTTATGTTGAGGTCTTTGATCCATTTGGACTTAAGTTTTGTGCATGGCTATAGATATGGATCTATCTACAGTCTTCTACATTCCAGTATCCAGTTATGCCAGCACCATTTGTTGATGTTGCTTTCTTTTTTCCATTGTATAATTTTATCTTCTTTGTCAAAAATCAGGTGTTCACAGGTGTGTGGGTTAATATCAGGGTTTTAAATTTGATTCCCTTGGTCCACCAGTCTATTTTTGTGCTAATTCCAAGCTGTTTTCAGGACTATAGCTGTAGAATAGAGCTTGAAGTCAGGAATGGTGATGCCTCCAGAAGTTCCTTTATTGTACAAGATTGTTTTGGCTATGCTGAGTTTTTTCTTTTTGCATATAAAGTTGAGTATTGTTCTTTCAAAGTCTGTGAAGAATTGTGTTTGGATTTTGATGGGGATTGCATTGAATCTCTAGGTTGCTTTTGGCAAGATTGCTACTTATACTATGTTGATCCTACTTATCCAAGAGCATGGGAGAGCTTTCCATTTTCATGTTCAGTAAATATTAACTTCTGGAAATTCCATCATATTTATTCTTCAAATGTTGACTAAAAAAGGTAAAGAACTAAAGAGTTTCTGAAGTGGGACTGTAATAAATAAATGAAATCCCATCTTCTGATCTTATAAAGATGCCAAAAAGAGGATTGGATCTCCTTTACCAACCCCAAGATGAAAAGACCTGTTGGTGAACTTTATTGAATGGTCTTGACCTGACTAGGGAGGAGAGAGCTCAGACACCTGGGACTGCTTACAAACTCATTTACAGAAGCCTCCACAATCTCTGTCCCCTTGTTTCTATCAGGGAAGGACAGTATTGTGGCCCAGTGAACTACTATTTCCTAAGTGCTAAATTGGCCTCCTTGATTAGAAAAACACAGCCTTAGGCTGGCAGCCTTGCCTGCAATCAGTGTTAATGCAAGACCCAACTGATGAATATAGACCAGGCTCCATGCCCAGTGCCACAGAAGACTTCTACCTTGTCCAAGATGTGATCCGGAGATTTAAAAAAAGAACTGATTTTATAGCACAGCTACTTAGACACAACACTTAGAACTGCCAACAGTGTCTTGTGTACAACAACAAGCACATGAGTGAGGAAGCTCTTTTTGTCACCCTGGAGTCCCTGGGTAAATATTCTCAGAAAAATTGTTAATTGAGAATGCCCTTGAACTGGAATGTCCTACTGTAGTATATGCACTACAAAACTATCCATCACTTCTGTGGTTAGCATGCTTTTCTCAACAGGCCTTAGACTTTCTGGGTATAATGTATGCTCTGTGCTCTTTCTATGGGAGCATACTGTCTACATCAACAATAGCTGCTTTCATAACCTGGCTTACCTATCTCTTATCTTGCATCACTGTTTAACATAAAGTTGTCAGAGCATCTACTCTGCAAATGCAAACCTGAATCAAATGTCATTAATGCTCTGAAAAAAAAAATAAACATAGGCACTTATCTACTCCACTGTTTCCAAGAAATTTTCCTGTTTCCCCAAGATTCTCTCTTATGGGGACTAAGGAATGTAGCATCCCCAAAACATATTTTATACACATGTGTAGGAAGCACTTAATAAGACCAGAAGTCAAAGCATTGTCTTTGGGAAAGCAGGCCTATTCCAATTTTTAAGATAAGTAGACTAAAGCCCAGGAAAGGGACTGACCTGGCCTCAGATAACATAGGAAGGGTCACAACAACTTAACTGTAGCACCCCCCCCAAAAGACTGTTTCTAAGGTGCCCTGAAGGTTGGGGAGCCACAAGATGGTTTCCAGTCGTTGGGGCATTTTGGTTTCATCAGCAGTTTCACTGAATCCCTACATGACTCATGTAGAAGTGTTCTAGAGTGAGCTGGTAGAAGGCTGGTGAAGGGACAGCTGAGAACACAGCAGTTGAGAGAGAGTAATTACCAAGAATAGTGCAGTGGTTGGAGGGCTGGTGAAGTGGAGCCATTCCATAAATGGTTGAAAATGATAAGGAAATTGTCAAGATTTGGAGTATGAGAATGTGGGGGAGAGGGAGGAGTTAAAGATGTCACTGAGAAATCTAATGCTAGCAATTGAGTAGGTGCTGGAGCCATGCCCTGAAGACAAGGTTGCTTGAGTGAAGTTAAGCAGGGTTAAAGACTTATCTTTCACTGGCTGTGGAATGTTCAGTGTAAATAACCAATCAGCATTGGCTTTTTAGAGTAATGTTCAGACTAGACCAAATTCAAGGAAACATCATAAAAAGAAGTTAAAGCATGAGACTGGAAAACGTTCCCCAAGGAGAACTTGTAGCTAGAACAAACTCAAGGCCAAAACCTAGAAATCTGGAAGCGTCAGTTCTGGACTCTCACAGCCTATCTATATATCACTCTCCTTTTAAATTTCCCCTCAATAGTATCTCCTCAAGAAAAGGACATTCCAGATGATAAATATGAGGTGCTGGATAGATGTGGATACCAGAGAATTCATATTCAACTGGAATAACTAAGAGTCATGGAATAGCGCTAGATTTTTTGAGGAAGAGTGAGCTTACAGGAAGATGATTTCTGCGTAGATACATGTGTTTCCCTTTCACAATGGCATCTAGTTACATATGTGTTTCCTAAATTTACTGTTTTGGGAGGGCTGGAGTTCTAAATCCTTAGGAATCCGCATTGGTCCTGAAGAATGTCTGGATTATAGTTCTGAGTATGAATCTGCTAAATCTGCAAATGGGGTAGAAAAAGAAGGAGATACCTGGGAAAAGACAGTGTGAGAAGTGGTTCACAAGGGGGAAACTGCTGGAAATGCAGAATGATTGAGAGTGGCCCATACATAAAGTACATGGGTTAGGAGGAAAGAGAACTGTGAGACGCTGGTGAACTATACCAGGGTCAGGTGCTTTGGTGTTGGAGACTAAATCGAAGAAACTAACCACCTTGAAAAGCCACAAACATCTGACCAGGTACTAGAACTATTGTGGGTTAAAGAAACTCTTACTTCCCATTTCTTGTGGCAAAAGCAGTGACAGAGGCTTTGTCAGACTTTTACAGGGATTGGGGGGGGGGGGTTGAACTCAGGTTATCAGTCTTGACTAGCAAGTGCTTTTAGCTACTCAGCCATCCTACTTTTCTTTCTGATAACCATAATAGCTGTGGGAAATTATATTGGTGGTGTATTTTATAAGATGTGTATCAATTTTGGCTTGAGTGCAGTACCCAACAAAGTCACCACAAGGAAAATCACTGTGATTTACAGAAAACAACCCACTCCTTCCATTTCACTATTAATATATCCTAGAGAAAGAGATAGATCTAAAGTTCCACAGGCTTTCAGGAAGTTATATGAGAATGGAATGCATCATCCAGACTCATGGTTCTATATAATGAGTTCTTCTTTGTGTATTCTGAACATTGGGGCCATCATTTCCTTTGAATTTGTATTTAAATGTGTCAACATATTTAGCCTTCCAGGTTTCTTGACAATGTTCCCTCTTGCAAAGCCTGGATTACAGAGGCCCTTAGCTCAAAATTATTATTTCTTCAGAATGTCTGTATCACTACAACTGCAGTACTCAAATTTATTGCCTGGATATACATCTTATATTTTACCCCTGTTGAACAACAAAATAGGACTTATGGTTGAATCATCAGGAGATGAGATGTAAGATCATGCTCACTATAAATATGCAGACCTGAATATCAATACCAGTTTTACCAAGTTTCATTAGCTTTGGTAAGTTCCTTCATATCTTAGAAACTGAGTTTCTTCATTTTCATTTGATCATGGTAGTATAAGAGATAGTATAGGACATCCATCTTAGGAAGACCACATGTTTGTAGAAATAACTAAAGAAGAAAAATTAGGGAGTATCCATAGTAGAATGTAGCAGAGTTCTGGTGTTAAACTCTTTCGTCTTGTTATTTGACCTTAACATTTTTCACAGGACCTGGCAAAGGGTTTCCATTCATTGACCCAGCCAGTCGTTAATTAAAATACCACTGCAAAAAGTTATGCATATTGGCACAGAACATTGAGCACACTATTTAGGAATAGATCTATCCACAGAAGTATATACAAATAGAAATTGTCAGGAATACCTATTATATCCCTAGAGAAAAAAACTCAAAGATGAGATAATTTGTTACATTAGATATCAAAATGTTTTTTGAGACAAGGTTTCTCTATCTATCTACAGTTGGCTGACCTCAAATTCACAAAGGCTCACCAGTTCCTGCCTGCTGAGTACTTGGATGGCAGATGTGAGGCACCATTTCAAGGTAAGGGTTATTATAAAGCTATAGTAAATAGGGAAACAAGTAATAGACAAGTCAATGAAAAAAACTTTGAAGTCTAGAAACAGATGAACACATAGATAGACACATGATATATAACTCTATATCAAACTGTAGATATAGAACTATAGGTAGATTCCTCTATTGAGACTTGTCTATTTAGTTCTGTACCCCACTTTTTAATTGGATTGTTTGGTGTTTTGGAGACTAGCTTCTTGAATTCTTTGTATATTTTGGATATCTTTTCCCAGTCTGTGGACTGCCATTTTGTCTTGCTGACTGTGTCCTTTGCCTTACAGAAGCTTCTCAGTTTCAGGAGGTCCCATTTATCAATTGTTGTTCTCAGTGTCTGTGCTACTGGTGTAATATTCAGGAAGCCGTTTCCTACACCAATTAATTCAAGGGTATTTCCCACTTTGTCTTCTAATAGGTTCAGTGTGGCTGAATTTATGTTGAGGTCTTTGATCCAAGTGGACTTAAGTTTTGTGCATGGCTATAGACATGGATCTATCTGCAGTCTTCTACATTTCAGCATCCAGTTATGCCAGCACCATTTGTTGAAGATGCTTTCTTTATTCCATCATTTAAATTTAGCTTCTTTGTCGAAAATCAGGTGTTCTTGGGTGTGTGGGTTCATATCAGGGTTTTGAAGTCAATTCCATTGGTTTACCTGTCTATTTTTGTGCCAATACCAAGCTGTTTTGAGGACTATAGCTCTGTAATAGAGCTTGAAGTCGGAGATGGTGATGCCTCCAGAAGTTTCTTTATTGTACAGGATTATTCTGGCTATCCTGTGTCTTTTGTTTTTTCATATAAATTTGAGAATTGTTCTTTCAATGGCTTTGAACAAAAAAGACACATAAGAAAGTGTTCAACATCCTTAGCCATCAGGGAAATACAAATCAAAACAAGTCTAAGATACCATCTTGATCCCATCAGAATGGCTAAAATCAAAAGCACCAATGACAGTTTATGCTGGAGTAGATGTGACTAAAGGAGAACACTTCGCCACTACTGGTGGGAGTGGCAACTTGTACAGCCACTTTGGAAATCTGTATGGCATGGCGACTCCTCAGTAAAATTGGAATCAGTCTACCACAAGATCCAGCAAGTCCACTCTTAGGCATATATCCCAAAGAAGCACATTCTTACAAGTATATCTGTTCAACTATGTTCATAGCAGCATTATTTGTAATAGCCAGAACCTGGAAGCATCCTAGATGCCCCTCAACTGAAGAATGGATAGAGAAAATGTGGTACATTTGCACAATGGAGTACTACTCAACAGAAAAAAGAAAACAATGGAATCTTGAAATTTGCAGGAAAATGGATGGAACTATAAGAAACAATTCTCAGAAAGGTAAACCTGTCACAAAAAGACAAACAGGATATTACTCACTCATATATGGATTTTAGACATACAGCAAAAGATTACCAGCCCACAGTCCACACCACCAGAGAAGCTAAGAGGACTGTAAGAGAGACATAGCTGGTCCCCTGGAGAAGGGGAAAGGGACAAGATCTCCTGTGTAAATTGGGAGCATGGAGGAGGGGAGAGGGAGCTAGAAGAATGAGAAGGGGAGTAGAGGAGGGATGAGGAGGGCATGAGGGAGCAGAAAGGTTGAGTTGAAGCAAGTATAGAAGAAAATAAGATAAGAGATACCATAATAGAAGGAGACATTTTAGGTTTACAGAGAAATCAGGCACTAGGGAAATGTCTGGAGATCTACAAAGATGACACCAACTAACAATCTAAGCAACAGAGGAGAGGCTACCTTAAATGTCCTCCCCTGATAATGAGATTGATGACTGACTTATATGCCATCCTATAGCCTTCATCCAGCAGCTAGTGGAAGTAGAAGCAGACAGCTACAGCTAATCAATGAACTGAACTGGAATCCAGATGCAGAGAGGGAGGAGTGATGAGCAAAGGGGTCCAGACCAGGCTGGTGAAACCCACAGAAACAGATGACCTGAACAACGGGGAGCTCTTGTTCCCTAGATTGATACCTGGAAAACCAGCATGGGACTGATCCAGACCCCATGAACGCAGGTCTCAGTGAGGCGACCACGGAAATCTATGGGACCTCCTGTAGTAGATCAGTACTTATCCCTAACATAGGTGTGGACTTTGGGAGCCCATTCCACATAGAGGGATACTCCCTGAGCCAAGATACACGGGGGTGGGCCTAGGCCCTATCCCAAAGGGTATGACAGATTCTTCAGACACCCTATGGAAGGCCTCAACCTCCCTGGGGAGCAGAAAGGGTATGTGATAGGTAGGTTTTTTATTTGGGGGGGCGGTGGTAGGGGAAAAGGGGAGGGAGTGAGAACTGGGATTGACATGTTAAACAATTTTGTTTCTAATTCAAATAAAAATGGAAAAAACAGATAAAAAATTATCTTGCATATAATTCAATGTTTAACAAATGTGTAAAGTCTGTTCATATGAAATAAAAAAATTAAAGCCAAAAAAGAACGATAGGCAGAACTTTTCAAGAAACTGAAAAATTAATTAAAACAATGGAAAAACTAAAGTAACCCTCTACTTTCAATAACTATAAAAAATAAAAATAATCAATTCCATGAGAACAACTTCAAATACCTAAAATTAACACACCTACTATAAAGTACATGACCAATAGGATTTCTCACATCTGGGAAGAACATCACAAACATAACAAGGCCATTGTGGTAGGATAGACCTTTAATCCCAGCAATCAGGAGCCTGAGGAAGATATATCTCTGTGAGTTAGAGGTAGTCTCATCTCCATATCAAGTTCCAGGTGAACCTGGGATACACAGTGAGACCCACCTTAAAAGGATGGAGGGCACTGGTGAAATAGCCACATTGTATCAATATTGTTTATTATTACAAATATGCCCATACTTATGCATCACTAAACCTGGGTTCAGGGCACTATGCACTTTTCTGTGCACTTTTTCTGTAAGTCTAAACCTAGTCTAAAACTTATAAAAAGTTTCTTTATTTTAAAATATTAAAGGTTCAGTGTGGCTGGATTTATATTGAGGGCTTTGGTCCATTTGGACTTAAGTTTTATGCATGGTGATAGATAAGGATCTATCTTCAGTCTTACACATGCCAGCAACTGGAGAGGAGACTAGTGAGATGGCTTAGTAGTAAAGGTGCTTATCGTCAAGCCTGAAGACCCTAGTTTGATCTGGAGGACCCACATGGCAGAAGGAGAGAATGGAGTCCCATAAGTTGTCTTCTGATCGCCACATGAGTTTTTGGTATACGTGCATGCATGCGCGAATGCACGTGCGCGCACACACACACACACACACACACACACACACAGAGAGAGAGAGAGAGAGAGAGAGAGAGAGAAGAGAGAGAGAGAGTCAGAGACAGAGACAGAGACAGAGACAGAGAGACAGACAAAGACAGAGAGAGAGAGACAGAGAGACAGAGAGGTAAAAAATACAATAAAAACAAAAAAGTAAAATATTCTATTTTAGGAAGATTAAATACCTAAATACATAAAGCAATTTATGAGAATTACAGAGAAGAATTATGAGGGTGAGCAAAAGTTTATTACATGAGATAAACAAAATTTGCTATTAATAAAAAGATATTTTTACTATATTCAAATTCACTGCAGATTAAATCTATAAACTTTGGAAAGAAACCTATGAAAACATAAAAAGGAGAGAGAGAGAGAGAGAGAGAGAGAGAGAGAGAGAGAGAGAAAGAGAGAGAGAGCACAAAAGCATTCAGATACCAGAAAACATCAACACTTGGAGAAAGAAAATAACATGAGCTCATTTTCTCATTTTTATATTGTTCAGCCTGAAGGAAAGACCAATCTGCTTCATAGAGGACAACTAAATCTCTAGTGGGAAAGCTGTAATATTTTTGTGTTTAAGAACTGGCATACAGTTTTCATTTCCAACACAACTATTGAAAAGAGGCAATCCATGAAAATTAGAGTCAGAAAGAAAGAGTGACCAAACCTTCTTTATAAATTCCACTCTACATTTGCTCACCCTAAACTATATATGGGACAAATTCTGAGAAGGCCACATGAGAGTGATAGAGCTAAATTATTATTTGAGTTGCTACTCACTTCTGGGGCAAAATAGCTTATGGTTTGAATCCAGTCCATTATGTAATTGATTACTATCACAAACAAAATTAAAAACTAACACATCAATGGAACATATCAGAATCATTACACACACACACACACACACACACACACAGAGAGAGAGAGAGAGAGAGAGAGAGAGAGAGAGAGAGAAATAACAAACCCTGAGATAACCCAGATGTTAGTTTAGCAAATGAGAATTTAAAAATATTTACTATTGCTAAAATGAAGAGCATAAAGGGAAACATGCCTATAATGAATGAAAATTAAGAAAATATTATAAAATAAACAAAAATTATAATAAATATCCAGATGGGAATTCTAGAACCATAACATTCCATAGCTAAAAGAAAAAGTCATTGGACAGGCCTAAGGGCAAAGTAGAAGTGATAGAAGTGCCATAAGATATAAATACCATTCAATTGAATTGATTGATAATATAGGACATAAAAGTCCAGGAACCCAGAAACCAATGGTATAGTGTAAACATATCAAGTACACATAGTGCCATGAAGGAAAGAAAATAAATCAGGAAGAATTATGAGAAGTAATTGAAGTAAACTCCTTCAAATTGACATAGTTATAAAATACATAGGTTCAAGGTCAGTGAGTCCCAAACTTGGCAAATTCACAGAAAACTCCACCTACGCACATCATCAGTAACCTCAAAAAATAGGAGGGAATCTTTAATCACTGTGGTAGTTTGAATGTAATTGGTCCTTGCAATCCCAGAATCTCATAACACTATTAGGAGGTGTGGCATTGTTGAGTGAATGTGGCCTTGTTGGTGGAAGTGTGTGACTGTTGGGGCAGGGTTTGAGGTTTCCTATGCTCAGGACACTGCCCAGTGTGTCAGTCAACTTCCTGCTGCCTTCTGGTCAAGATGTAGCCAGCACCATGTCTACCTGCATACTGCCATGCTCCCAGTCATGAACCTCTAAAACTGTAAGCCATTATCTCAATTAAATATTTTCTTTGTTAGAGTTGCTGTTGTCATGGTGTCTCTTCACAGAAATAAAAACCCTAACTAAGACAATCAGCTTAAAAAATGTTTAAAAGGAATACAATTAATATTAATATACCTGCTCTATAGTGGAGGCCCCAAAACAGTGAACTCTGTAATTAAAGTGCTAAAAGAAAACAACCAAGTTTTCTATAACCAGACATAACCAAGAATAAAAGTAGACTAGGTGGCTGCTCACAGCTACTCAGGAGGGCAAGTATATTAGGGTTCTCTAGAATAACAGAACCTATAGAGTGAATCTATGTATAGAGAAAGGAACTTTATTAGAATTGCTTATAAGCTACAGTTCAGCTAATACAACAATGGCTGAGTACGAAGAGAAAGTTCAAGATTCCAGTAGTTCTTGTTCAATCCACAAGGCTGGATGTCTCGTACTCTTCAATATATGATGGACTCCTGAAGTAGAGGCAATACTATCAGAATTACACATGACTTCTCCATGGAAACTCTGAAAGCCAGAAGGGCCTGGATAGATATTCTACAAACACTAAGAGACCACAGATGCCAGCCCACACTACTACACCCAGCAAAGCTTTCAATCACCATAAATGGAGAAAGCAAGATATTCCACGACAATACCAGATTAAAAGAATACATATATACAAATCCAGCCCTACAGAAAGTATTGGAAGAAAAACTCCAACCCAAGGAAGTTAACTACACTCACAAAAACACAGGCAATAGATAATCTCACTTTACCAAACACCACGAGAAAAAAAGGGGGGATCTACCCACAATACCACCACCAACAAACCCCAAACAAACAAGAATTAACAATCAATGGTCATTAATATCCCTCAATGTCAATGGTCTTAACTTGACTATAAAAAGACACAGGCTAACAGAATGGATATGAAGACAGAATCCATACTTCTACTGCATACAAGAAACACATCTCAACATCAAAGACAGATGTTACCTCAGAGTAAAGGGTTAGGATAAGATTTTCCAATCAAATGGACCCAAGAAACAAGCTGGTGTAGCAATCCTAATACCTAACAAATTAGACTTCAAACTAAAATCAGTCAAAAGAGATGAAGAAGTTTGTTTCATATTCATCACAGGAAAAGTCCATCAAGATGAAGTCTCAATTCTGAGCATCTATGCCCCAAATATGAAGGCACCCACATTAGTAAAAGAAACATTATTAAAGCTCAAATCATACATAAAACCCCATACACTTACAATGGGAGACTCTCACCACTAAACAGGACCACCAAACAGAAACTTAACAAAGAAACAAAGGAACTAACAGAAGTTATGAGCCAATTGGGATTAACAGACATCTATAGAACATTCCATCCAAACACAAAATAATATACCTTCTCAGTACCACATGGGACCTTCTCTAAAATTGACCACATAATTGGCAACATAGCAAATCTCAACAGATACAAAAATTGGAATAACTTCCTGTATTTTATCAGACCACCGTGCTTTAAAGTTAGAATTCAACAGCACAAATTGCAGAAACACTAAAAACTCATGGAAATTGAACAATAAGCAATTGCACCATTCCTGGATCAAGGAAGAAATAAAAAAAGAAATTAAAGACTTTCTAGAATCCAATGAAAATGAAGACAGATAGACTCATGGAATACTATGGAAACAGTGCTAATAGGAAAGTTCACAGCACTAAGTGCCTACATGAAGAAAATGGAGAATAGTCACACTAGAGAATTAACAGCACAACTGAAAGCTATAGAATAAAAAGAAGCAAACACACCCCGGAGGAGTAGATGGCCGGAAATAATCAAATTGAGGGCTGAAATCAATAAAGTAGAAACACAGAAACAATACAAAAAAATCAATGAAACAAAGAATTGGTTCAGGAAGGTTGAGACAAGGGAGGAATAAAGGAGAGCAAGAAAAGAGATACCTTATTAGAGGGAGCCATTATAGGTTTAAAAAGAAATCTGGCGCTAGGGAAATGTTCAGAGATCCACAAGGATGATTCCAACCAAGTAAATAAGCAATAATGGCGCGACTACCTTAAATGCCCTTCCCCTATGATGAGATTGATGACTACCTTAAATACCATCCTAGAGCCTTCATCCAGTAGCTGATGGAAGCAGAAGCAGAGATCCACAGCTAAGCACTGAGCTAAACTCCTGGAATCCAGTTGTAGAGAGGGAGGAGGGATGAGCAAAGGGGCAAGACCATGCTGGAGAAACCAACAGAAACAGCTGACCTGATCAAGTGAGAGCACATGGACCCTAGTAATAAAGGTAGGAACCAGCATTGGACCAAAGAGTCTTCTCTGTTTAAGGTTGACAGTGACAATTGTCCATGGGTATACACGTATCTATTAAGAAGGTGATTCACTGAGCCAGGCAGAGTGACACACACCTTTAATCCCAGCACTTGGGATGCAAAGGCAGGCAGATCTCTGTGAGTACGAAACCAGCCTGGTATACATAGTGCAGTCCATAGTTAAAGAGTGCCAAGTTAAAGAGTGAGTTCCTGTCTCACAAAAAAGAAAGTGGTTTAATATCAGTTTAACTAAGAAGCAAACAAGTTCTCCAGCCCTTGGTCCTATGTCCTCTCCTGCCATGGGCTTTTGAGAGTGTTTACAGTATCAGGTATGGAACCTTCCTCCCCATGTAAAGTGAGGACACAAATTCAATCAATAATGTATTTTAGGTCCATAACATTCATGCCAATATTGTAGAAGTAGATATATCTTGCTTCAAATGCTGGTCATCTAGTTCATAGAGTTCACAGATTGTAAGATTCTTGATGTCTTCTTATCTCTCCCAGGAGCCTGCAGAGCACCTTTTGACACTATGAAAGCTAATCAGCAGAGGGGAGGCTTGAAACTCAGTTCAAACTTGGTTCTTCCATATTATGGAACTAAGGTGTGTGATAATTTCAACAATAGGGTATTGTTCATCATCAAATTCTGATAGCCAAAAGAAGAATTTCAAAAACCTGTGTTGTTTTGTGGGCCACTAAGGCCTCCTTGACCAACAACTCATAGAGAGTTATCCAACACATGGCACTAGGGTTTTATTTAATACCTCATAGCTTCAAGAAAGGACCTTTTTGCAAGCTCTAATTCTTGATAGAACCTGGGATACATAGGTACATGAGTTTGACAAACTGTATTCTTAGGATTTGTGCATTTCAAGTTGTGTATGTTTACTGACATAGTAAAATATAAACAAATATTAGTGATATTCATACTGAATTCACAGTTTTGGAAAAGATATTTACAACATATGAAAAAGAACAGAGTTCAAAGTGTGGTTCCTGGTGGTACAGAATCATGATCCTTGCTATTTGGGAGGCTGTGGAAGGAGAGCCACAAGCTCAAGGGCTGCCTGGGATAATGAGAGTAAGGTACTTAGCTAGCGACTGTGTCAAAATTTCAAAGAGGACTATAGATTAGTGGTAGAATACTTGCTTAGTGTACAAAAGGCTCAGGATTTGATACTCAGCAAAACAGAGGGAGAGAGAGAGAGAAATCACAAAGCGTAAGTATTTCAGGAAATGTTAGGACTCCTATAGATCAATAAGAAAATGTTAAACAACCCAATAGAAAAGGTAACAAAATAGCTTAAGAAGCACATTAGAAAACAGGACATGCAAATGGACAATCACTGCAGAGATAGCTGCTGTGGAGGATGCTGCTGTCCAGACTTCTTAGAAGTTATTCCCACAGCTGCCTGACTGAGAGCAGACAGCCTTTGTACTCAAATCCAGAATGAGATGCTCAGCACAATTAAAATGCTTTTGAGGGCCCCAGAGCAATGCTTTAAACACAATCCCCTCACTTCACCACCAACCTGCATAAGGGAACTGAAGAAGTCACTCAAACGTCCTCATACAGCTCCTCATCTGGAAAAGAAGCAGAGTAGATTCATCTTTATCCTGTATGCCTTATATGGACCAGTTTGCCAATCCAAAGAAAATGATTTTAAGATCAGAAAGGCCACACCTGTCTGGAACAATGGCCTGGAACTGGTTACAAAACATGCTGAGCTCAAGCAAACAGCATAGAAGCATGTCAGAGGGCTCTTCTCTTCGTTAAGAACCTATTTGTGCCCTGCACAAGGACCCTTAACTCAATCAGAGCCTTTGAAGATGACTAAAATAGACTACAGAAGAAAAAGACTAATGGAAAAGTCCCAGTTTGGTAAAAGTGGGAATAAGTAGGCAGCCATAAAATTCCTTTAATATTCTAAATGCTACCCCTGCCTAATGCTCTTGAAAGCCAGTTGAACAATTTTCTGAAGGACTAGGCAACAATCAGGACTAGTGGTTAGCTGAGAGAGGAGCTAAATCTAGCTAAGTCTAGCTTCTGGATCACCATTTTTGCAGTGATTCTCAGGTCATGGGTCACAATCCCTTTGGCAAACCTCTATCTTAAAATGTGGTGATATAGGGTTGGTTCAATATTTGAAAATCTATCAGTGTAACCCACCATATAAACCAACTGAAGAAGAAAAATCAGATGATCATCTCACTAGATGCTGAAAAGGCCTTTGACAAAATCCAATACTCCTTCATGATAAAGGTCCTGGAGACATCAGGAATAACCGGAACATACCTGTACATAATAAAAACCATATACAGTAACCCAACAGCCAACATCAAACTAAATGGAGAGAAACTCAAAGCTATTCCTCTAAAATCAGGAACAAGACAAGGCTGTCCACTCTCTCCAAATCTCTTCAATATTGTCCTTGAAGTTCTAGCTAGAGCAATAAGACAACAAAAGAAGATCAAGGGGATACAAATTGGAAAGGAAGAAGTCAAGCTTTAACTGTTTGCAAATGATATAATAGTCTATGTAAGTGAACCAAAAAAACTCTACCAGGGAACTCCTACAGCTGATAAACACCTTCAGCAAAGTGGCAGGATAGAAAACTAGCTCAAAAATCAGTAGCCCTACTATATATGGATGATAAACATGCTGAGAAAGAAATCAGAGAAACATCACCTTTTACAATAGCCACAAACAACATAAAATACCTTGGGGTAATGCTAACCAAAAAAGTGAAAGACCTGTATCATAAGAATTTTCAGTCTTTAAAGAAAGAAATTAAAGAAGATACCAGAAAATGGAAGGATCTCCCATGTTCTTGGATAGGTAGGATCAACATAGTAAAAAATGGCAATCTTGCCAAAAGCAATCTACAGATTCAATGCAATCCCCATCAAAATCCCAACACAATTCTTCACAGAACTTGAAAAAGCAATTCTCAACTTTATATGGAAAAACAAAAGACCCTGGATAGCCAAAACAACCCTGTACAATAAAATAATTTCTGGAGGCATCACCATCCTGGATTCCAAGCTCTATTATTGAACTATAGTCCTGAAATCAGGTTGGTATTGGCACAAAAATAGGTAGACCAATGGAATCGAGTTGAAAACCCTGATATTAACCCACATACTTATGGACATCTGATATTTAATAAAGAAGCTAAATTGATACGATGGAATAAAGAAAGCATCTTCAACAAATGTTGCTCTCATAACTGGATGCTGGCACATAGAAGACTGCAGATAGATCCATATCTATCGCCATGCACAAAACTTAAGTCTAAATGGATCAAAGACCTCAACATAAACCCAGCCACACTGAACTTATTAGAAGAGAAAGTAGGAACTACCCTTGAACAAATTGGTACAGGAGACCACTTCTTCAACATAACACCAGTAGCACAGACAATGACATCCACAATTAATAAATGGGATGGATCTCCTGAAACTGAGAAGCTTCCATAAGGCAAAGGACACAGTCAACAAGACAAAACAACAGCCAATAGATTGGCAAAAGATCTTAACCAACCCCACAGCTGACAGAGGGCTGATGTCTTAAATTTACAAAGAACTCAAGAAGCTAGTTTCCAAAACACCAAATAATCCAATTTAAAAGTGGGGTACAGAACTAAATAGACAATTCTCAATAGAGGAATCTAAAATGTCTGAAAGACACATAAGAAAGTGTTCAACATCCTTAGCCATCAGGGAAATGCAAATCAAAACAACTCTGAGACACCATCTTACACCTGTCAGAATGGCTAATATCAAAAACATCAATGTAGGGAGACACTGTATCCCTGCCTTCTAGTAGCCCCTACAGGCGAAGGGAAGTCGAAGATGATGCTGGGACAATTCTTAAGAGGCCGTGATCATGTGGAGCTCCCTTCTCTCTGGCCACACTAGCTTGCCACCTCTTGGAACACTCTGGCTTGCGTTTGAGCTGGTGTTTATCTAAATAAAGAAATCTTAACATTACAGCCTACAGATCATCTTTAAGCCACACAATACACCAATGAGAGTTTATGCTGGAGAGGATGTAGAGAAAGGGGAACACTCCTCCACTGCTGGTGGGAGTGCCAATTTGTACAACCACTATGGAAATCAGTATGACGATTCCTCAGGAAAATGGGAATCAGTCTATCACAAGATCCAGCAATTCCACTCTTAGACATATACCCAAAAGATGCACATTCATACAACAAGGACACCTGTTCAACCATGTTCACACCACCATTATTTGTAATAGCCAGAACCTGGAAATAACCTAGAAGCCCCTCAACTGAAGAATGGTTAGAGAAAATGTGGTACATTTACACAATGGAGTACTACTCAGCAGAAAAATAAAAGCAATGGAATCTTTAAATTTTCAGCCAAATGGATGGAACTAGAAGAAACCATTTTGAGGGAGGTAACCCAGTCACAAAAAGACAGGAATGATATGTACTTATTCATAGGTGAATTTTAGACATAGAGTAAAAGATTGCCAGCCTGCAGACCACGCTTTGCAAAGCGTAAACAAGTAGGACCCTAAGAAAGACATACGTGGTCCCCTGGAGAAGGGGAAAGGGACAAGATCTCCTGAGCAAATTGGGAGCATGGGGGAGGGGAGAGGGAACTAGGAGAATGAGAAGGGGAGAAGAGGAGGGGTGAGGAAGACATGATGGGATAGGGAATTTGAGTTGGGGGAAGAACAGAAGAGAGCAAGATAAGAGAGTTAATATAATAGAAGGAGACATTACAGGATTAAAGAGAAATATCAGGCACTAGGGAAATGCCCGGAGAGCTACAAAGATGACACAAACTAGCAATCTAAGCAACAGAGGAGAGGCTACCTTAAACGCTCTCTCCTGATAATGAGATTGATGACTAATTCATATGCCATCCTATAGCCTTCATCCAGCAGCTGGTGGAAGTAGAAGCAGACACCCACAGCTAAACCTTGAACTGATCTGAAATCCAGTTGCAGTGCAGGAGGACTGATGAGCAAAGGGGTCCAGACCAGGCTGGTGGAACCCACAGAAACAGCTGACCTGAACAATGGAGAGGTCTTGGTCCCCTGACTGATAGCTGGGAAACCAGCATGGTAGTGATCCAGACCCCCAGAATGTGGGTGTCAGTGAGGAGACCTTAGAAATCTATGGGGCCCCTTGTAGGGGATCAGTACTTATCCCTAGTATAGGAATGGACTTTGGCAGCCCATCCCACATGGAGGGATCCTCCCTGAGCCTAGACCCAAGGGGGTTGGCTTAGGCCCTATGCCAAAGAATATGACAGACTTTGAACACCCCCTATGGAAGGCCTCACCCTCCTTGGGGAGCAGAATTGGTATGGGATATGTAGGGTGTTAGTTGAGGGGGGCTTGTAGGGGAGGAGGGAGGGAGAGGGACCTGGGATTGACATGTAAAATAATTTTCTAATAAAAATATAAATCTAAAAAAAAGAAATGGAATAGAGAATGGTGCCCTCAGGGTAAGATCCCACCCAGATGAGTTTCCAACTTATTAAAAGGAACTAAAGAAAATCTTAGAGCAATGTGTAGTGGGACATACCTTTAATCCCTGTTTTAGAATATTATTTTCAGAATAAAGACGTGTTATTCTAAAAAAACCAAATGTGGTGATATATTGTCTATGATTTATTAAAGCCACTGTGGATCAGAAGAGCAAAGCAGCCACACTAGCTAGCCATAGATTCTAGGTAGTGGTGGTACATACCTTTAATCCCAGGACTCAGGATTAAGAGGTAGATGGATCTCTGTTTGTTCCAAGGACACATTGACCACATGAAAGTAATCCAGTCCTAAAGAGAAACAGCTCACGCAAAGATGATCTCAGCATTTGGGATCACATACCCTTAATCCCAGCACTAGAGAGGTATCAAAAGTGAAGGGTCTCGTGTGGAGATTGATTCTCCAGCCACACTGAGGAGAGGCAGCAATCTGAGGCTTGGTGAGAGTGTGTGATGACGGGATCAGCCCATTCAGCCTGAGGTCAAGGTAAGAGCTAGTGACCAGCTGCTTTGATTCTCTGATCTTCTGCTTGAAGCTTGAATCCCAATATTGTTCTCTGGGCCTTTTATTATTCATGTACATCTAAAATATTTATATTATGATTCATAACAGTAACAAAATTACAGTTATGAAGTAGCAGCAAAAAGAATTTTAAGGTTGGGGTCATAAAACATGAGGAACTGTATTAAAGGGTTGCAACATTAGGAAAGTTGAGAACCACTGAAGTATACCCACACCCCTCCAACACTGAGGCAAATATAACAAATACTTTTCTTACCTCCACTGTGAACCAGGCACTAGCGACAAATTGATGGGTAAGACTTACAGAGTTTTTGTCCTCTAGGAAGAGACATTCTAGGTAGAGAAGACAGAATAGTAAGTTGTCTAGTACACAATGACTTCATAATAAATATTATTATAATAAACATCATAAATAGTATTTTAACAAATATTCTGTATGAAGGTAAAATACAAGACAATGTGATAGAAACCATCGGAACATAGAATTGACAAACTCCTGGTCAGGAAGTTCATGGAAGGTGACACAGTACTTACTAGCACACATGTAATATACAAAGACAAAAAAATAAATCAGTTTATTTTCCTTAAACACTCACAAAAACACACATATAGTATGAAATCAAGAAGTACCAGAAATGGAAAAGCCTTTCAAGTTTGTTCTAATGTAGTAAGATATACCCTCAGCCCTCACTTGTAGTGCTGACCATGCCTTTGGGCGTGGTCACAGATGCACACATGATGGAGAGGGAATTTAGGTCTGGGGTCTGGGTAGGTGGCTCTCTCTAGTGTCCCTTTGAGTCACAAGGAGCAGCCTGTGCAGATCCTGTGAACCTCCAGAGGTGGGGGTCCCACAATCCACTTATGAAGCAGCCCACTCAAGGATCGACAGGCCTCCTATTTGGCCCCATGTTTAAGCCTCCTCTACTTAATATCAACATGCTGGGAAGCCTGGCTCTCACACACAGACTTTTGTGGAACCTTCTAGATCTAAACTGAAGCATGACATTTAGTTTTTACTTTTATTTCAGGTTCAGTGTATATCTGTGGATGTCTGTCTCTGCTTCAGTCAATGGATGAGGGCTCTAGGATGGCATAAAGAGTAGTCATCAATCTCATTTTAGGGGAAGGGTTTTTAGGTTACCTTTTACACCCTTGCCTGGATTGTCAGATCGTGTCATCCTTGTAGGTCTCTGGAGATCTCCCTAGTTCCAGATCTCTTCTCAGACCTATAGTGGCTCCCTCCGACATGGTATCTCTCATCCTGCTCTCTCTCCTCTATTCTTCCCCCAACTCAATATTTCTGATCCTCCATTTTCTCTCCTCCACTCCTCTTCCTTGCTCTTATTGTGGCAGCTCCCTCTCCCCTACCATCATGCTCCCAATTAGCTCAGGAGTTCATGCCACTTCCCATTCCTGGGGTCCATTTATCCCTTAGAGTCCTTCATGTTTCCTAGTTTCTTTGGTGAAGAGGATTATAGGCTGGTAATCCTTTGCTCTATGTCTAAAATTCATATACAAGTGAGTACATACCATGTTTGTCTTTTTGTGACTGGGTTACCTCACTCAGGATGGTTTCTTCTAGTTCCATCCATTGCCTGAGAATTTCAAGATTCCATTGCTTTTTTTCTGCTGAGTAGTACTCCATTGTATAAATGTACCACATTTTCTCTATCCATTCTTCAGTTGAGGGGCATCTAGGTTGCTTCCAGGTTCTGGCTATTACAAACAATGCTGCTATGAAAATGGTTGAACATATGTGCTTGTTGTATGAACATGGACTAATTGGGTATATACCCAAGAGAGGAATGGCTGGATCTTGAGGTAAACTGATTCCCATTTTTCTGAGCAACCACCAAACTGATTTCCAGAGTGGTCTTACAAGTTCACACTCCCACCAGCAATGGAGGAGTGTTCCTTTTTCTCCACATCCTCTCCAGCATAGATTGTCATTGGTATTTTTGATTTTAGCCATTCTGACAGGTGTGAGGTGGTATCTCAGAGTTGTTTTGAGTTGCATTTCTCTGATGGCCAAGGATTTTGAGCACTTTCTTAAGTGTCTTTCAGCCATTTCAGATTCCTCTGTTGAGAATTCTCTATTTAGTTCTGCACCCCACTTTTTAATTTCATTGTTTGGTGTTTTGGTGGCTAGCTTCTTGAGCTCCTTATATATTTTGGAAATCAGTCCTCTGTCAGATGTGGGATGGTGAAGATCTTTTCCCATTCTGTGGGTGGTCATTTTGTCTTACTGACTGTTTCCTTTGCCTTGCAGAAGCTTCTCAGTTTCAGGAGGTCCCATTTATTAATTGCAGACTTCAATGTCTGTGCTACTGGCATAATGTTCAGGAAGTGGTCTCCTGTGCCATTTCATTCAAGGGTAATTCCCACTTTCTCTTCTAGAATATTCAGTGTGGCTGGATTTATGGTGAGATCTTTGATCCATTTGCACTTAAGTTTTGTGCATGGTTACAGGTATGGATCTATCTGCAATTTTCTGCATGTCCGAATCAAATTGTGCCAGCACCATTTGTTGAAAATGCTATTTTTCCATTATATAGATTTAGCACCTTTGTCAAAAATAAGGTGTTCTTAGGTGCGTGGGTTAGTATCAGGATTTTCAATCGATTCTGTTGGTCTATCTGTCTATTTTTGTGCCAATACCAAGCTGATTTCAGAACTAGATTAGAGCTTGAAGTCAGGGATGGTGATGCTTCCAGAAGATCCTTTATTGTAAAGAGTTGTTTTGGCTATCCTGGGTATTTTATTTTTCCATGTAAAGTTGAGTATTGTTCTTTCAATGTCTGTGAAGAATTGTGTTGGGATTTTGATGAGGATTGCATTGAATCTGTAGATTGCTTTTGGCAGGATTGCCATTTTTACTAAGTTAATTCTACCTATCCAAGAGCATGGGAGATCTTTCCATTTTCTGTTATCTTCTTTAATTTCTTTCTTTAAAGTCTCTAAGTTCTTATTGTGGAGGTCTTTCACTTTTTTGGTTAGTGTTACCCCAAGATATTTTATGTTGCTTGTGGATATTGTGAAAGGTGATGTTTCCCTGATTTCTTTCTCATTGGATTTATCATCTGTGTGTAGTAGGGCTACTGATTTTTGAGTTAATTTTGTATCCTGCTACCTTGCTGAAGGTGTTCATCAGCTGTAGGAGTTCCCTGGTAGAGTTTTTCAGGTCACTAATGTAGACTATCATGTCATCTGCAAATAGTGAAAGTTTGACTTCTTCCTTTCCAATTTGTATCCCTTTGATCCCCTATTCTTGTCTTGCTCTAGCTAGAACTTCAAGTACAATATTGAACAGATATTCTTGTTCCTGATTTTAGAAGAAACGCTTTGAGTTTTTCTCCATTTAGTTTGATGTTGGCTATTGGTTTGGTGTATATCGGGTTTATCATGTTTAGATATGTTCCTGTTATTCCTGTTCTCTCCAAGATCTTTATCATGAAGGGATGTTGGATTTTGTCAAAGGCTTTTTCAGCGTCTAGTGAGATGATCATGTGGTTTTTCTTTTTCAGTTTGTTTATATGGTGGATTACATTGATGGATTTTTGTATGTTGAACCATCCTTGCATCCCTGGGATGAAGCCTACTTGATCATGGTCGATGATTTTTCTGATATGTTCTTGGATTCGGTTTGCTAATATTTTATTGAGTATTTTAGCATCGATGTTCATGAGGGATATCAGTCTGTAGTTCTCTTTCTTAATCATATCTTTGTGTGGCTTGGGTATCAAAGTGATTGTAGCATCGTAGAAAGAGTTTGGCAATATCCCATCTGCTTCTATCGTGCGGAACAGTTTGAGGAGTACTGGAATTAGCTCTTGTTTGAATTTCTGTTAGAATTCTGCAGTGAAGCCATCTGGCCCTGTGCTTTTTTTGGTTGGGAGACTTTTGATGACTGCTTCTATTTCATTAGGGGTTTTAGGTCGATTTAAACTCTTTATCTGATCTTGGTTTAATTTTGGTAAGTGATATTTATCCAGAAAACTGTCCATTTCCTTTAGACTTTCAAATTTTGTGGAGTACAGGTTTTCAAAGTATGACCTGAAGATTCTCTGGATTTCCTCAGTGTCCGTTGTTATATCCCCCTTTTCGTTTCTGATTTTGTTAATTAGCATGCTCTCTCTCTCTGCCTTTTCGTTAGTTTGGCTAGAGGTTTGTCTATCTTGTTGATCTTCTCAAAGAACCAACTCTTTGTTTCATTGATTCTTTGTACTGTTTTCCTAGTTTCTACTAGTTTCTACTGTTTTCCTAGTTTCCCACAGGTTGATTATTTCCTGGCATCTACTCCTCCTTGGTGAGTTTGCTTCTTTTTGCTCTAAAGCTTTCAGTTGTTCTGTCAATTCTCTAATGTGACTTTTCTCCAGTTTCTTCATGTGGGCACTTAGTGTTATGAACTTCCCTCTTAGCACTGCTTTCAGAATGTCCCATAAGTTTGGGTATGTTGTGTCTACATTCTCATTAAATTCTAGGAAGTCTTTAATTTCTTTTTGTATTTCTTCCTCAACCCAGGAATGGTGCAATTGGATGTTATTCATTTTCCACAGGTATGTAGGTTTTCTGCAATTCATATTGCTGTTGAATTCTAGCTTTAATGCGTGGTGATCTGATAAGATACAGGGGGTTATTTCAATTCTTTTGTAACTGTAGATGTTTGCTTTGCTGCCAACTATATGGTCAATTTTAGAGAAGGATCCATGTGGTGCTGAGAAGAAGGTATATTCTTTTGTGTTTGGATGGAATGTTCTTAGATATCTATTAAACCCAGTTGGGTCATAACTTCTGTCAGATCCTTTGTTTCTTTGTTAAGTTTCTGTCTGGTGGTCCTGTCTAGTGGTGTAAAGGGGGTGTTGAAGTCTCCTACTATAAGTGTGTGTGGTTTTATGTGTGGTTTGAGCTTTAGTAATATTTCTTTTACAAATGTGGGTGCCTTCATATTTGGGGCATAGATGTTCAGGATTGAGACTTCATCTTGATGGACTTTTCCTGTGATGAGTATGAAATGCCCTTCTTCATCTCTTTTGATTGATTTTAGTTTGAAGTCTAATTTGTTAGATATTAGGATTGCTACACCAGCTTGTTTCTTTAGCCCATTTGATTGGAAAATCTTTTCCCAACCCTTTACTCTGAGGTAATGCCTGTCTTTGAAGTTGAAGTGTGTTTCTTGTAAATAGCAGAAGGATGGATTCTGTCTTCGTATCCATTCTGTTAGCCTGTATCTTTTTATGTTTAAGTTAAGACCATTGATATTTAGGGATATTAATGTCCATTGTTCATTGGTTCTTGTTTGTTTGGGATTTATTGGTGGTGGTGTCATTGTGTGTGGATTTTGCCCTCCTGTTTCTTTTTGTGTTTGGTAAAATTAGATTATCTATTGCCTGTGTTTTTGTGAGTGTAGTTATGTTTGTTGTGTTGGAGTTTTCCTTCCAGAACCTTCTGTAGTGCTGGATTTGTGGATATGCATTGTTTAAATCTGTTTTTGTCATGGAATATCTTGTTTTCTCCATCTATAGTGATTGAAAGTTTTGCTGGGTACAGTAGTCTGTGTTGACATCCATGCTCCCTTAGTGCTTGTAGGGTATCCAAGACCTTCTGGCTTTCAGAGTTTCCATTGAGAAGTCAGGTGTGATTCTGATTTGTTTGCCTTTATATGTTACTTGGCCTTTTTCCTTTGCTGCTCTTAATATTTTCTCTTTGTTCTGTAGATTTGGTGTTTTGATTATTATTTGTCGGGTGGGGGGGGGGCTTCTTTTTCTGGTCCGGTCTGTTTGGTGTTCTGTAAGCTTCTTGTACTTTCATAGGCATATCCTTCTGTAGGTTGGGGAAGTTTTCTTCTATGATTTTGTTGAATATGTTTTCTGTACCATTGAGCAGTGTTTCTTCAACTTCTTCTACACCTATTATTCTTAGGTTTGGTCTTTTCACAGTGTCCCATATTTCCTGGATATTTTGTGTTAGGCATTTGTTGGACTTGAGGTTTTCTTTGGTTGATGAATGTATATCCTCTAGCGAGTCTTCAATAGCTGAGATTCTTTCTTCCATCTCTTGAATTCTAGTAGTTATACTCACATCTTTAGTTCCTGATCGTTTATCCAGCCTTTCCATTTCCAGCATCACCTCATTCTGTGTTTTTTTTATTTATTTTGTCTATTTCAGCTTTCATGCTTTGAACTGTTTCAAGAACTTCCTTCACTTGTTTGGTTTTTTTTTCTTGGGTTTCTTTAGATTCTTTAAGAGATTTGTTTATTTCTTGAATTTTTTGGTTTGACTTTTCCTCCATTTCGTGTTATTTTTTGCTTGCTTTTTCTTCTATTTCTTTAAGGGATTTTCTTGTTTCCTCTTTAAAGGTCTCTATCATCTTGCGGAGATAATTTTTGAGGTCCATCTCTTCTTCATGCTCTGTGTTGGGCTTTTCAGATCTTGCTGGAGTGGAGTCCCTAGATTCTGGTGGTGTCATATTGGTCTTTCTGTTGTTGAGTGAGATCTTATTCTGTCTTCTTCCCATATCTTCTTCTAGTAGGTGCAGGTGGGGTCTCCCTATCTCCTCTTGTGACCCATTGGTGTGTGGGGGCTAGGAATTCAATGTCTGCAGCTCTGGATGGTCTTGCCTCTCCTAGTAGTGTCCTCACTCTGGTTGTGGACGGTTGGCGGAAAGGGAAGGAAGAGTGGGGTGTTACCAGATTCAGGGAGCTCCTCCCTGTCTGGGCGTATCTACCCCAATCAGGCAGGAGCAGGCCCAGGGGTGGGGGTGGTGGTGGTTCGGGGTAAAGGATGGTTTGGACGGGGGTTGGGTAAGAGCAGAGGCTCACTCACCTCATTGTGGATCGGTCGGCGGCACCTTTCAACTTTCTAATGGACAGTATTTTTTAGACAAAGCAAATTCTTTGACATACCTTTATCCCCAAATGTATCAGAGAATGTACAAGACAATAGTTGTACAATGTACCAATCCATGCCCAGGTAAGTCCAAGCTCCAGGACAAAGGGAGGCTCTGTCTCAAGTCAAGCCATGAGTCATGACATCTAGGGCTGGGCACTATGATCCTATTCTTTCCCTACCATGCCTTCCAGAGACTTGTTTCCAACTCTAACCCATAAAATATGCATCAGTAGACTTGGGATGGTTATTGATCTCTCTAAGAAATTAGGGACCTCAGATACCACTGAGGATAGAAAATAAGTTAGGTGAGGATTGTCACACTCATCCGAAGTCATCTACCTCTACTGTGATCAGAGTACAGCTGAAGAGCACATGTCTTTGCCAAGAATAAAAGATAGGAATGACAGTGAGGTATAGATGAGTGTGCATGTGTGTGAGCACAAGTGCATTTGTGTGTGTGTGTGTGTGTGTGTGTATGTGTGTGTATGTAACCATATACACTTCCATTCATAAAATGAAAGCTGATGGTACACTGCACCATATTCAAATGGAACATAGATCAATGATGCTGGCAAATGTTTAACTTGAATAGATACTTTTTGATTTTAGAACAAGCCAAAGTAATAAGAGAACCAAGCAATGTGAGTGAAAGTCAGGAGGAGTGGTTGGAAGTGAGTCTCATCTGAGTCTACGTTGATTCATTTGCACAGTATCTGTCTTAGCTAGCCTGAAGGAATATAAAGAAACTATTTTTCGGCAAACCATCAGTCTTTTCAGGTGCCTTCATTCAGTGCTAGTATCTTGGCCTGACATGACCAGTATAAATGACATCTAGTGACCCTCTCCTCACACTTTGCTATCACTGTGATCATCTATACCCACTCTCCGAGAAGTGTGCTCAGTGTCAAGTTCATATCAAGAATGTGTATCTCCTGGATCCTCTGGAAAAGAGTACCAGATATCACGTCAGTCAAGTGCCCACCACAGCTTTAGGAAACATGTTGAATTGGTGATGAAGCTCTTGCTCTAGCACAGTTAAATCCTTGATATTGCAAACCCTGGTTATTTCAACACCATCCCAAGCCACTGAAAGAGGCAGGCATGAAAATCATTGGAATGGAGATATCACATCTAGGGATAATCCTACAAAGACGGTCCAGTTAGCAGAAAAGATGTATAGCCACATGAGAGGAAGTATCTCCCAGAGTCACCAATAAACAATCCTCACTCCTTGACTTCCAGTGATCCTGTGTTTTATCCAGGCATCTAGCCACCTTCAATCTAGGCAAGACACTCAGGAACACTAAAGGCAAAGAAGACGCTGGAAGACAGGACAAAAGCCCCCAATCAGTGCTTATTCATTTGAACCTCATGCTCTTCCCTTACTTCAGGATCTCCTCTCAGACTTTGTAAGCACCTTAGAAAATCTTGGGCTAGTTATTGTCTACTTCACCCCAGCATCAACGACCCTCTGCTCAGACAGGTTGCTGCCAGATACTCTAACCTAGGATCACAGGAGGTTAAGGCTACAGGCTCCTGGCATGTAAGCAAAGTTACTTCTCTGATTCTTCTTTATGGTTCTATGGAGATAACTGAATAGTTGCTGCTGTCCTATGTTAACGACTCTAGCATATGCAGAGCACAGACCTACAGCTTTAGCTACAGAAAGAAGGGCTGAGGCAAGCAAGGAGATAGGGACCTGAAAGCCAGAATGCTAGTGTCTACAACGATCTCTAGCAGCTTTGAGATTAGAGCAGTATTTTAATTTCCTTTTATGTTACTGTGACAAACTACCCTGGAAAAAGCAACTCATGGGATAAAGGTTTATTTTAGGTCAGTTCCAAGTTACTGTATAACATTGAGCAACAGTCAGGAAGCAGGAACTTGAAGCAGCCAGTTACACTATATCCATAGTTAAGATCAGAGAAAAAATGAATTCACAATACTTCTTCAATTCAGATGGCTTTCTCCATTCTTATAGAGTCCTGCATCCCATGGCTTGGTAATGTTGTCACCCACAATGAATGAAATCCATATAATCCCTCAAAGGCATTCCCACTGACCAATAAGATCTACACAATCCCTCATTGAGACTCTTTTCCCAAGGTGTACCAAGTTGATGGCTAAAGTTAATTAACCATCACAAGTAGCAAGTGTGATGTCTGTTTCCAATCAAGCTGAAAGAATTAAAAGAGATCAAGATCCTTGGTGTCCACTGTAAATTACAGCTTTCCTTCCCCGAGGAAAGCTTTAGGAGTTCTGGAAACACCTAGAGAAAGTCTTTCTGTGAGACACAGTAGGGAAATGTGTCTAGGCTCTCATAGGAAAAAGTCACATTATTTCCCATTATATAAAGGTTCAATGACCCACCAAATTAATTACTTCTGATCAAGAGAATTCCTTTTCTTTTTTACTCTTGCAAAATTTTTACTTGTTTGAAAAGAAAGTAGGCTTAAAATGTCTGCACATTAAGTCTTCTGACAAATTCTTTTTTTCTCTTTGAAACTAAGTTATTTTAATAGGTTTATAAAAGATAGAATCATGAAATATAATATTAATAATCATAATCATAAAATAGTATGTTTCAATATAGTCATATATTGTATAATGTTTAATTCATTATGTATTTGTTCATTTTTCCATTTCTTTCTTTTTTACTTATTTATTCTTTTTTATTAGAAAGAAAATTATTTTTCATGTCAGTCCTAGTTCCCTCTCCCTCCTCTCCTCCGATAACCCCTCAACTAATGCCCTACCCATCCCATAACCTTTCTGCTCCCCAGGAAGGGTGAGGCCTTCCATAGGGGGCCTTCAAAATCTGTCATATCCTTTGGGATAGGGCCTAGGCCAACCCCCTTGTGTCTAGGCTCAGGGAGTATACTTCCATATGGGATGGGCTCCTAAAGTCCATTCCTATGGTAGCGATAAGTACTGATCCACTACAAGAGGCCCCATAGATTCACTGACACCCATATTCAGGGGCATCTGGACCCATTTGCTCATCAGTCCTCCTTCTCTGCATCTGGATTTCAGTTCAGTTCATGGTTTAGCTGTGGTTGTCTGCTTCTACTTCTACTTCCACCAGCTGCTGGATGAGGGCTATTATCTATTATCTTGCTCGCTTCTGTTCTTCCCCCAACTCAACTTCCCTATCCCATCATGTCTTCCTCATCCCTCCTCTTCTCCCCTTCTCATACTCCTAGTTAGTTCCCTCTACCCTGCCCACATGCTCCCAATTTTCTCAGGAGATCTTGTCCCTTTCCCCTTCTCCAGGGGACCATGTATGTCTCCCTTAGGGTTCTCCTTGTTTGTCAGCCTCTCTGGAAGCCTGGGCTGCAGGCTGGCAATCCTTTACTCTATGTGTAAAATCCACATATGAGTGAGTACATACAATGACTGGCTTTTTGTGACTGGGTTACCTCACTCAGGATGGTTTCTTCTAGTTCCATCCATTTTCCTGAAAATTTCAAGATTATATTACCTTTTGTTTTTCTGCTGAGGAGTACTCCATTGTGTAAATGTACCACATTTTCTCTATCCATTCTCCAGTTGAGGGGCATCTAGGTTGTTTCCAGGTTCTGGCTATTACAAATAATGCTGCTATGAACATAGGTGAACAGATGTCCTTGTTGTAGGAATGTGCTTCTTTAGGGTATATGCTTAAGAGAGGAATTGCTGGATCTTATGATAGTCTGATTCCCATTTCCCTGAGGAATTGCCATACAGATTTCCAAAGGGGCTGTAAAGTTGGCACTCCCACCAGCAGTGGAGGAGTGTTCCTCTTTCTCCACAACCTCTCCAGCATACACTGTCATTGGTATTTTTGATTTTAGCCATTTTGACAGGTGTAAGATGGTATCTCAGAGTTGTTTTGATTTGCATTTCCCTGATGACTAGGGATGTTGAACACTTTCTTATGTGTCTTTCAGACATTTTAGATTCCTCTATTGAGAATTGTCTATGTAGCTCTGTACCCAACTTTTTAATTGGATTGATTATTTGGTGTTTTGGAGACTAGCATCTGGAATTCTTTGTAAATTTTGGAGATTAGCCCTCTGTCAGCTGTGGGGTTGGTTAAGATCTTTTGCCAATCCATTGGCTGTTGTTTTGTCTTGTTGACTGTGTCCTTTGCCTTATGGAAGCTTCTCAGTTTCAGGAGATCCATCCCATTTATTAATTGTGGATGTCATTGTCTGTGCTACTGGTGTTATGTTGAAGAAGTGGTCTCCTGTACCAATTTGTTCAAGGGTAGTTCCTACTTTCTCTTCTAATAAGTTCAGTGTGGCTGGGTTTATGTTGAGGTCTTTGATCCATTTAGACTTAAGTTTTGTGCATGGCGATAGATATGGATCTATCTGCAGTCTTCTATGTGCCAGCATCCAGTTATGAGAGCAACATTTGTTGAAGATGCTTTCTTTATTCCATCGTATCAATTTAGCTTCTTTATTAAATATCAGATGTCCATAGGTATGTGGGTTAATATCAGGGTTTTCAACTCGATTCCATTGGTCTACCTATTTTTGTGCCAATACCAACCTGATTTCAGGACTATAGTTCAATAATAGAGCTTGGAATCCAGGATGGTGATGCCTCCAGAAATTATTTTATTGTACAGGGTTGTTTTGGCTATCCAGGGTCTTTTGTTTTTCCATATAAAGTTGAGAATTGCTTTTTCAAGTTCTGTGAAGAATTGTGTTGGGATTTTGATGGGGATTGCATTGAATCTGTAGATTGCTTTTGGCAAGATTGCCATTTTTTACTATGTTGATCCTACCTATCCAAGAACATGGGAGATCCTTCCATTTTCTGGTATCTTCTTTAATTTCTTTCTTTAAAGACTGAAAATTCTTATGATACAGGTCTTTCCCTTGTTTGGTTAGCATTACCCCAAGGTATTTTATGTTGTTTGTGGCTATTGTAAAAGGTGATGTTTCTCTGATTTCTTTCTCAGCATGTTTATCATCCATATATAGTAGAGCTACTGATTTTTTGAGTTAATCTTCTATCCTGCCACTTTGCTGAAGGTGTTTATCAGCTGCAGGAGTTCCCTGGTAGATTTTCGGTTCACTTATGTACCCAATCATATCATCTGGAAACAGTGAAAGCTTGACTTCTTCCTTTCTAATTTGTATCTCCTGTATCCCCTTCATCTCCTTTTGTTGTCTTCTTGCTCTAACTAAAATTTCAAGGACAATATTGAAGAGATTTGGAGAGAGTGGACAGCCTTGTCTTGTTCCTGATTCTAGAGGAATAGCTTTGAGTTTCTCTCCATTTGTTTTGATGTTGGCTGTTGGGTTACTCTATATTGTTTTTTATTATGTAAAGGTATGTTTCTTTTATTCCTGATCTCTCCAGGACCTTTATCATGCAGGGTTGTTTTATTTTGTCAAAGGCTTTTTCAGCATCTAGTGTGATGATCATGTGTTTTTTCTTCTTCATTTGGTTTATATGGCGGATTACATTGACAGATTTTCGAATATCAAACCAACCCTGCATCTCAGGGATGAAGCCTACTTGATCATGGTGGATGATTTTTCTGATATGTCCTTGGTTTAGGTTTGCCAATATTTTATTGAGTAATTTTGCATCTATGTTCATGTGGGATATTGGTCTATAGTTCTCTTTCTTAGTTGTGTCGTTGTGTGGCTTGGGTACCAAGGTAATTTTAGCCTCAGAAAAAGAGTTTGGCCGCGAACCTTCTGATTCTATAGTGTGGAACAATTTGAGGAGTATTGGCATTAGATATTCTTTGAATTTCTGGTAGAATTCTGCACTGAAGCCATCTGGCTCTGGGCTTTTTTTTTTTTTGTTTGAGAGACTTTTGATCACAGCTTCTATTTCTTTAGAGGTTATAGGTCTGTTTAATTTGCTTATCTGTACTTGATTCAGTTTTGGTAAGGGATATCTTTCCAGAAAATGTCCATTTACTTTGAATTTTCAAATTTTGTATAGTACAGGTTTTCAAAATATTACCTGATGATTCACTGGATTTCCTCATTGTCTGTTGTTATGTCCCCATTTTCATTTCTGATTTTCTTAATTTGCATGTTCTCCCTCTACCTTTTGGTTAGTTTGGATAAAGGTTTGTCTGTCTTGTTGATTTTCTAGAAGAGCCAACTCTTTGTTACATTCTTTGAACTGTTTTCTTCTTTGTTTTGACTTTATCGATTTCTGCCCTCATTTTTATTATTTCCTGGCATTTACTCCTCCAGGTTGAATTTGCTTCCATTTTTTCTAGTGCTTTCAGCTGTGATGTCAACTCTCTGGTGTTGGTATCCTCTAGTTTCTTCATGTGATCACTTAGAGCTATGAACTTTCCTCTTAGTATTCCTTTCAAAGTGTCCCATAAGTTTGGATATGTTGTGTCTTCATTTTCATTGAATTCTAGGAAGTCTTTGATTTCTTTATTTCACCCATAACCCAGGAATGGTGCAATTGGGTGTTGTTCAATTTACATGAGTTGGTAGGTTTTCTGCAATTTGTGTTGTTTTTGAATTCTAACTTTAAAGCATGGTGGTCTGATAAGACACAGAGGATTATTCCAATTATTTTGTACCTGTTGAGGTTTGCTATGTTGTAGAATATGTGGTTGATTTTTGAGAAGGTTCCATGTGATGCTGAAAAGAAGGTATTTTCTTTTCTATTTGGATGGAAAGTCCTATAGATGTCTGTTAATCCCGATTGGGTCATAACTACTGTTAGTTCCTTTGTCTCTTTTTTAAGTTTCTGTCTGGTGGTCCTGTCCAGGGGTGAGAGTGGGATGTTGAAGTCTCCCACTATAACTGTGTGAGGCCTTCTTTGTGATTTGAGTTTTAATAATGTTTCTTTTATGAATGTTGGTGCCTTTGTATTTGGGGAATAGATGTTTAGAATTGAGACTTCTTCCTGATGGATTTTTCCTGTGATGAATATGAAATGACCTTCTTCATCTCTTTTTATTGATTTTAGTTTGAAGTCTAATTTGTTAGATATTAGGATAGCTACTCCAGCTCATTTCTTGGGTCCATTTGATTGGAATAACTTATCCCAACCCTTTACTCTGAGGCAATGTGTGTCTTTGAATTCCAGGTGTGTTTCTTGTATGCAGCATAAGGATGGATTCTGTCTTTGTATCCACTCTGTTAGCCTGTGTCTTTTTATAGGCGAGTTAAGACCATTAATATTGAGGGGAATTAAGGTCCATTGAGTGTTTATTCTTGTTTGTTTTAGATTTGTTGTTGGCATTTGTATTGTATGTGGATTTACCCTGCTTTTTCTTTTGGGTTTTTGTAAAGTGGAATTATCTATTTCCTATGTTTTTGTGAATGTATTTAATTTCCTTAGGTTGGAGTTTTCCTTCCAGTACTTTCTGTAGGGCTGGATTAGTGGTTACATATTGTTTAAATCTGGTTTTGTCATGGAATATCTTGTTTTCTCCATTTATGGTGATTGAAAGCTTTGCTGGGTATAGTAGTCTGGGCTGGCATCCCTGTTCTCTCGGAGTTGGTAGAATATCTATCCAGATCCTCTGGCTTTCAGAGTTTCCATGGAGAAGTCGTGTGTAATTCTGGTAGTTTTGCCTTTATATGTTACTTGGCCTTTTGCCTTTGCTGCTCTTAATATTTCTTTATTCTGTACATTTGGTGTTTTAATTATTATGTGACTAGGGCACTTTCTTTTGTTTTCCACTCTATTTAGCGTTCTGTAGGGTTTTTATACTTTCATTGGCATGTGTTTCTTTAGGTTGGGAAAGTTTTCTTCCTCGATTTTGTTGAATATGTGTTCTGCACCTTTGAGCTGGGTTTCTTCACCTTCTTCTATACCTATTATCCTTAGGTTTGGTCTTTTCATGGTGTCCCATATTTCCTGGATATTTTGTTAGGGACTTGTTGGACTTGAGATTTTCTTTGGTCAATGACTGTATATACTCTAGTGAGTCTTTGATGCCTGAGATTCTCTCTTTCATCTTTTGGGCTCTATTGGCTATTCTTACATCAGTGGTTCCTGATCGTTTACCCTGCTTTTCTATTGCCACCAACCCCTCATTCTGTGTTTTCTTCATTGTCCCTATTTCAGTTTTCAGGTCCTAAACTGTTTCCTTCAGCTGTTTAATTGTATTTTCTTGGCTTACCTTGATTTCCTGCATCTTTTGGTTCATCTTTTCTTCCATTTCTCTGAAGGATTTTCTCATTTCATATCTTAGGTTCTCTATCATTTGCGTGAAGTTGTTTTTATGGTTGCTCTCTTCTGCTTCTTCTGTGTTCAGATGTTCATGTCTTGCTGGTGAGGAGTCCCTAGACTCTGGTGGAGTCATATCGGTTTTCCTGTTGTTGGATGTGTTGTTATATTGTTGTCTTTCCAACTCTTCTTCCAGTGGGTGCAGGTGGTGCCACTTCCTTTCCTGGTGTGTATGGGTCCGGGATGATCTTCAGCTGGGTGCAATTGGCTTCGATACTCTGATGAGTTTCAATGTGGGTGCAGGTCTGAGGCACTGGCTCTCCAGACGGGCGAGAGCAGGACTGGCACAGAGATGTCAGCAGACTCTTGGTTGCTTGGTCCTCAGGGGCCGAGTCAACCTGCCTGCAGACCCCTGGGCAGGAATCCCAGAGTGGGCAAGTAGATGTTGTGCCCAAGTCATTGGCCAAAGTAACTCACCTCTGTACTCTCTGCTCTCTGTACTCTGCACTGCCTGGGCGCAGAGAAGCCCAGCAATCTCAGCAGAGTCAGGGTCCCTGGGTCTTCAGGGACTGATTCAGTTTGCCTGCAGACTCTGGGGCAGGATTTCCCAGGGTGGGCAGGTGGAAGTTGGGACCAAGGCAGGTGCCTAAGCAGCTCACCTCTGCACTCTGTGGGGTCCAGAATGAGAATTCCTTTTATATCTACACTCTGTGCTGCAGAGCCAATACTGAGCTGTCCCAGTGAGATATAGAGCTTGAAATGCAAGGGCACTTAAGATTTATGGGGCCTCTTGCTGGTCTCCAGAGGCCAGATGTGGGAAAAGCCCTCCACTGGAATGCAGAAGGAAGGAGAAATTAGCTTACCAAAAGCCAGTGCTACAAGATGAAAGCTCAGAGAACACAGAAGATCAGTATTGAACATTTTGATAGGAGGCCTCTAGTACAATGGTGAAAACCATAGACTCTGAAAACAAGATGCCCCAGTTAGCATTCTCGCTCTACTAACTGCTTACTAGCCATATACCTGGTGAAATGCTCCACTACTCCAAGCTTCTTTCCATATATATATATATATATATATATATATATATATATGTGTTGTGTGTGTGTGTTGTGTGTGTGTGTGTGTGTGTGTGTGTGTGTGTGTGTGTGTGTTTAATTAGTGCTCGCCCCTATCTGGACTTGAAGCAAAGGCAGTAAGTAATGTTACTACAAAGACCCATTCCCCTCTGCTTCCTGACACTTGTAAAGTCAAAGAAAATGAAAAAAACTTCAGCCAGAAGTGTATCCCTGTATTTTGCCCATAAACACTTCTCAACACTCCTAGGAACTGCAAGGAATGGTTAACATTTGCCCAAACAAACAGGCTGTGGAAGTTTGCAAAGAGGCTGGGAAGGAGGAACACGGAAGTTGGAGGCTGGCATGATGGCAGGACAAGCCAAATGCTCTCTTCCACATACTTCCACATTTCAACAGCTATTACTTCCTGTCTCCAAGTTAACGTCACAGCTCAGCAGAATCACCCTGCAGCAAGGATTTCTCTTCTCTTGGTTCCCTACACTTCTAGGCAGCTTATAGGAAGTTGTCAACAACAGGCTCAGAAAAAGGACACGATTTATTCTACCTTGAAGATAAGGACATTGAGACGGGGAGGCGGGTGGTTAAGAAAATACCAGCAGGGAGGAGATAGTGATTGTGGGGCGCAGGGTTCAATAGGATAGTACATCTCTCTTAGAATGACCTTTTTTCCTCCCCGCGTGCAGTCATAGCACATTAGGAAGAACTGGGCCTGTCAGTAACTTTCCCTTCTGCTTACACAGGAGGAAGCTAAGTGTCTCACTGGGGTGAAATGTGAACTTACTATGCCTTTCCCCCTCCCTTTCAGATTTCCCTGATTTATCTCCTCAAAGGAACTCCACCTAACATACCAGACAAATCCTACGTTGGTTCTAGAAGATGCATTCATAACTTAATTGATACTTGGAAGTCACAAATCCCTCATTCCCCTCACCTGGTTTTCCAGTAACCCCTCCAACTTTCTTGTGGCCTAAAAAATGCTTCTAAGTTCTGTTATCCAGGAAGGCCAGTGAAGAGAAGAATGTGGAAAGCCAGCTGCTTGTCTGGTTTCAGTCAATGTGACACAGGTTTGCAAGGTATGATTTCTCCCTCCTTCAAAGAAACACAATTTACAGCTTCAGACATGACCTCTTGCTGGCCACTGGTCCACATAGTTCATTGACAGCCTGTGGTGCATCCCTTCTTAGGAAACCTTTTCACTAGCCACGGGGAGATGCCAGATAAGCAAAGTAGAAGGCTGGAGGCACAGTCTGTCTCAATTCTGTCTTTTAAAAAGTGTGTGTGTGTGTGTGTGTGTGTGTGTGTGTGTGTGTGTGTGTCTGTTTCTGTGTCTGTGTCTGTCTCTGTGTCTGTCTCTGTGTCTGTGTGTCTGCCTGTGTGTGGATGTGCATGTGTGTGCACCTGTGTGTGTACATGTGTGTGTACACGTGTGTGTGTGTGTGTGTGTGTTGTGTGTGTGTGTGTGTGTGTGTGTGTGTGTGTGTGTGTGTGTGTGTGTGTGTAGGAATGTGTAGGTATTTGTAATTGCATGTGTATGGAGGTCAGAGGACAACCTTAGCTGCTGGTCCTCACTTTCCATCTTGTTTGAGATAGGGCTTATAAGTCGCGCCTAGCTGGCCCGACTTCTGGAATTTCTCCTGTTTCCATATTGCTATAAGCACACTAGGATTACTGTGTCACCTCTTAGATGAGTTCTAAGGTTCTACTTGGGTTCTCATGCCTGTGCAGTAAGTGCTTTATCCATTGAGACATCTCCCCACTTCATCAGTTCTACTCTTTTGACCAGTCTGTAAGAGAAAGGTGAAGAACTCTGGACACCTAGAATTCTGGCCTTCATAGTCATTGCTCCTTCACTGGATCCTCTTGATAGCCCTGGAATGTGACTTCATGACCACCAAGCAAACAGATTCACTTCTCAGTACCTCCTTTACCTTGAGAGTTAGATAAGGACAATGGTAATGCCTGCTCAGCAAAGACACTCAAGAAGAAACTGTTGCTAGCCCATGATGGTCATCTATGCCATTCATCAGTTCTGTCACCATTCCTAAGAACAGCACAAAGTGCCAATTGTGTCATGTGCCAAGTGTTCAAAGGAATTAGTCTTCTGTCTGTCAAAGTACCATTACCTCCCATTTACACAAGAGAGGGCTTAGACTTAAGGATACTGAGTAACTTGTCCATGGTCTCTTGGCTCCAAAATGTGGCAGTAAAGGGAACCTGACCTATTTGTTCTCTACTACTAATTCTCTAATGGCAGGCTATATTGTTAACCTGCTTTCCCTGAGACTGCAGGAATACAAGGAAGTCCAGATATGAATGACTCTCAGGATACGGCTTTCACTAGCTCTATCCCAGAGGTACTTTTGGACTGGGAGCATCTCTGATGTTACTCTAAAAGAAGCACTTTATGAGTTATGCCTCACCAGAAGTATATTCATTGCCTCTTCTCACAGTGCCGTAAGGAGAGTCCTCCCACATCCTTCTACAGCTAGGGTCCCAGATCAGCACTTGGCCTCATTCAAGCAGCACTAAGCAGAGATGGCCAAACACTGGACCCATGACTCTAGGCAGGAGGCCCATGTGTGGGACTCAGTGCCATTTTCAAATAGAATAACAAAGGTGCAGGAGCAAAGACTAAGGAAGAGAGAAACAGTTGGGAATTAATTTTAAGGATTCATGTAAGAGGCTTGATATTATAGAAAGTGTATTTCAAAGCATGAATCGTTTCACAGCTCTTCAAGCAACAGAAGAGAACAAGAGGAAAACAGAATGACAACATTAAACTACTGTTTCTCCCTTAAATCTTTGGGGGTTAGTTATCACTGAGGAATGAGAATATATGAATTTGCCTGTAATTTTCTTCTCTGCTAAAATCTGAAATTCTAATGTACTTCTAATGCAATTTAAGAGAAAATGAGTACATTTTAATTCACTCTCAGTATGTACTTTAACATAAAATTCACTGTTCCCATATTTTTTCTCATTCATTCATTTGTTCATTCGTTTCATAAACACATGCTGAGCTCCTATTCCATGCCAGCTACTTACCTGAGCCTTGAAGAGGGGGAAGAAAACAGAGGGACATTAAACTTAGGCACTGACCTTGACCCTTGAGAGCTAACAGAGTGAGCAAGGTGCAAGGCAGGGCTATCAGT